>NC_087512.1:25859097-26168263 GCF_036417665.1 Passer domesticus
AGAGCTGCATTTTCTCTGTGTTTTCTTCCTTTCAACAATGATAACAGATAATATCTGAAATGTAGGATGTAGTGTGCATAGATATATCTTTTGGAGCTTTTGAAGTTTTATGTGGTGATGATAACTGTCCTTGTTACTCACAGTTGTGTAGTCTATGCATCCTTTGAAATATTACTGTGTAACAGCATTCATTGTGTATAGTCTTAGACTATGCTTTAAAACATTAGGTGGTTGATAAAGATGGTGCTGGAAACAATTATGTAAACCTATTACTGTAGATTTGTAACTGGTCATTTCAGTAGTTGTATCAGATGTTGCAGTGTGTATTCTGGTTTTGTCTCCAGATATAAAGTAATCAGAAGGATAATGCTAGATACTCACTGGCCTTTGGCCCAGCTTGAGATTAGCATGAGTTAATTCTGTGAGGTTTTGATGCGTTATTTACCTGTCTTTATAATTTTCTAGAATAATTGCAGACAGGATTGTCAGAAATGTGAAACTAGAGCTCTGGTTTATGACCACAGAAGCAAGGCAGTTTTAAAGGCAGGTCATTAATTCAAACTGATTCAATTTAAAAAAAAAATATGAGTTTAAAGCACTTCAGTAATTCAATTTATTCTTGTATTTTGCCCATGAATTTTTACATGATTATACATGTTTCTCAGTTCCTCAATTTCTTGGTACTTCAAAAAAGCAGCACAGAGGAAATCGGTTAATTTCATAGCAGCACAGTTTTCTTTTAGTATATAATAAAGGAATTTATCAGAAAATTAAGCTAATTATATGGCCTGTTTTGGAGATAGAATCAAATGCGAGTGTACTTCAACGTGATAATACTGGAGCATCAAAGGAAATTTTGCTAAACATGAACAAAGCAGAAAAACAAATTTGGTGGAAAACACAGTAATAAAGCTCTTTTCTCTGAAGGCAGAAAATTTAAAAATAAAACAACAAGATCAAAAAAAGCTATTCTTATCGCAGAGGCTACATGAAGAATAAAACTATTCAGAAATAATATCTCATGTCATGTGGATTTAAGTATAGTTCCTCTTACAATCCAAAGAACTTTATGGAAAGCATATTTTCCTTATGAAAATAATGACCTCATGACCTAGTGAAATGGGCCAGACTATTGCTGTGTCTGTTCATAATTGTCACATCTCACTTAATGTTGTAGTGAAACTGAGCTATCAGGTGGTATTGCAACATGAATGTAATTCAGTAGTGGTACAGTGAAAATTCATTTGCAGAGTGAAAGGGGAGCACTAGTGGAAGCTCAGCAACTTCTTTGTAAAGGGGAGGAGGTGACTGATTTGTGTTATCTCACATCCATGGTTTCTGGAGACAAAGTGTGTGCACAACATTCTCAGACTGTTTGGTGCAAAATCTCAGCTCTACAAAGACGGGGCAACTAAAAGGAGTTTTAAAAGATTTCATTCCGTTATCATTCTTGTAGAAGGGTCACACAAGAGATGTAAGACTGTATGCCATTCTGTCAGAAGCTAACCTATTTCCTGGGTACCTTATAAATGCTTTTCAGCATATTGGCTTTTTGAAAGATGCATTGCAGCAACACATATTGTTGCTGCAATGCATCTTTCACAGTTCTAATTCTCAAAAATATCTGGCCTTTTTGCTAGACCGTCATTTGAAACTTGTTTCTAGTTCAATCTCTCTTGACAATGCCGTCTCTATTCCATGGCCTTTCTAAGTCATCACACCTTATCTCAGAGTTTGCATACAGATGTATAAAGCTGTATGAGCTTTCAGCCAGGTTTTGAGAATCCTTTACAAATCCATTTCTCACAGCTGTCTAAGAGCACTTGATTCTCAGTCAATACTGATTTGCTTTGACTTCCTCTCACAATGTATCTGTTTTAAAGTTACAACAGGATGTGACAGGGAACAACACAGTCTCATGCAGAGTAACCGTGGTAGTTTGAGTGACAGGAGTCTAAATACCAATATGAGAGCACCTTCACAATGATTTTTTGCAAAACTTGACAAATCAAGTATAATCTGATGTTAATGGAAATAAAACTAAAGGACCAGCCCTGAGTTTAAAACTCTCTTTGCCTTTGTTTTGATAGATTTCCTTACAGACAGAGGAGTCAGAACCAGCATGTGCAAATCCTCAGGAGACGAGCCAAAAAGCAAAGGCAGCCTCATATTCCAGTAGCAGCAATAAGAAGCTTTCATCTAATCAATCACAATTGAGTAAAGCATCAAAACAGCAAATATCTAAGAAGTCAGGTGAAAAGTTAATACTTTATAAACCAGTGGAGGTTTGGAGTTTTTTTCTAAATGTACATGAAGAAGGCTTTTTTGAAATGTGTAAGGGAAAGTTTGACAAGAAACATATAGCATGTTGAGCAAATACTGTAGTGAATACCTAAATAGTTCCAGAAATGTCTGTGCTCCATTTTACAGAATGCACGTTTTGTTTATGTTACGTTCATCAGTCTTTTAGCATTATGGTTGAGGGGATGCAGGATCATAAGTGAGAACTTCAAGCTTATCCTTACTTAAGTATGTTACATAAACAGCAGTTTAAAATAACATTTGATCAGTCTTTAGTTAACTGTTTTTCATGTCACAGATCAAAGAACAGAACTCTCCATATATTTGGCACACAAAGATCAACTTATATTTTATAGAATATGATAATATATAGAATATAGCCTCATCAGGCACAAATCAGCATGGACTCTGTACTGGTACCTTTGAGTTAGCTGTAGTGTAGATACAAACCTACTTCCAAGAGAATAAGCATCTAGCATCCTCCGGTAGTTGTATTCTCTTCTGCCTGCACATGCAGTTTTTTGTTTAGCATTTTCATCCCATGTCTAAGATTTGCATTTGTCTTGTAGCTCTGCTCCAAATCATCTTAACCTCTAAATATTTTCACTTACAGATTTTTTGATAAAGCTGGCACTCATTGTGTGTACTTTGGTTCTTTCTGGAACCGGAGAATCATGGTACTCAAGACTTGCTAAAACTAGAACCTGTAGATCTGATAGGATCCCTCCCCTCTTAAAACCTTTTTTGCCTCCTATTTGTGCCATTATGATTTTAAAAAGCTTTGTTTCAAACATGTGTCTTATATTTTGGTCTTCTCTGGGATAGCATATCCTAGGCTACTTTTTTCCTCATAAGGGATTCTTCAGGTAATATTTTATTTGATAAAATTAATTACTCCCTTCATTACCAGGAGAGTGTTGCCATTTCAGAGGTGGTGCAAGAAAGTATAGCCCTTCATACAGTTGAAAGCAGTAGTAAATTTGGAGTCCAGGACAATGGCATTCAGATTGCTGTAGAAATAAAGTGAAAAATGGGATGATATTTTCTGACTTCTGGGGTTTTCAGATTTTTTGCTCTCCTATACTTTTTTGTCATTAACTGGCCTTTTTATCCCATCTGATTGCTTCTATGTACCACTGGTCTTCCTTATATTATTCTATTATTGAATAAAATATTTTCTTCACAAGTGACACAGTGTCACTTACATCTACAGTCAGTCACTTACTAGGCTCCCAATATTTCCATTCTGCTTATACAGAAGGAACATACAGACAGCTTCCTTCTTTTCTTATAGTTCAGCCTGTGGAAATAATTGCTCATAGACCCATGTGGAGGTATTGGAAGGACAATGTCCTTGAAGTTGCTGAGGTATATCAGCCTAATTCAACCTGATTGCTAGTTACGGTAATCTCTTCATTTTATCTTTGTACTGTGCTGACTGAACTTTGTATTTGCCAAGATCTGGATCTTTCCTTCTCGTGACCCACCTGGCAATGCATCCCACAGTGAACCAGTATTCTGCAATTCACAAAACAATGTCCCATCATGCTTTTGCAAATGTTTCCTAACAGCCATGAAGCAAACTGTTGTGCATGGCAATTTAACTGGAAAACTTTGCAATTATTTCTGTTAACTTGCAGCCAATATTGCCAAGGTTCATTAGCTTAATGGGCTGTTGTAGGCCCTTTTTTTTCTTCAACGTCTCTAAAAAATCCCTAGGATGTTCTCCCATGAGTCAAAAGGGAAGAAAAGGAAGAATTAGAAAGTGGATTATTGCTTTGGGAGTTCAGAAGCTTTTAGACAAAAGACAATACATTATCTTATAGTAAAGTAGGTCTTAGATTGGATGAGTATTTTAACAATGTGATGCCTTTGTGTGCTCTAGAATCTCAAGTTTTCATTTAAAAAAGGAGCTCTTGAGTTTTTCTTGTTGCCAGTAGAGAGTAGGCCAAGCAGTGTCAGTAGAAAGAGGGTTGCCTGAAGGCTTTCTCACAGGTTTGAACAGCCTACAGTGAGCTCCTTTAAAACCAAGATGGGTATATCCTCACTGTATGTTTGTCTCTACTATCACTTCAGTCTGTCTTTCATATTCTTCCAAATTGTATGACAAGCTCTGTAGTTTACTTTGAATGAAACATTGGAAAAGCCAATTTTCCAGAAGGCAGGAGGTACCTGAAGAAAGGCAGGTGTCAAGTACAGAAGATGTTGGCTACTAATGGATAATGCTGACTGAAAAGAGCTTGTTTAATGAGATGAGGAAGATGCAGCAACTAATTGTTCATAGGAATAAAAAGGGAAAAAAACTCCCATGGATAAGAGTTGCAGAATGCTCATTGAAAAGCATAAGCTTCTGTGTTCTTTGAATAAATTACATATTTTCAAGAAATCAGAGAAAGAATACAGTAAACTCTTCAAAAATATCTGGGAAGTATGATCTTCTAATAAAAGGAACAGGAGTTTAAAAAAATTTAGCATGGATGAAAGAACTTTGGAGGATTTATATATCCTATCTCTTTGGTACCCAGTTTGAAGAGGGGGTTGTCCTTACTCTATACACATAATAAATATTTTGTTAATCTCCTTTTTCTGTTGTATCTCATAGAATTTGGTAGATCTGTTACCTGAAGCTTCAGAATTAGAACCTCTTTGATGACCACATGATATCATTAAAGTGAATGCTGTTTGCTTTGTGAACCAATAAGAAATAAGTTTATTTGCAGTTATGGGTCCAGTTGTGCACAGGTTTAAATGACAGAGTGTCTATGCCACTAAATATTACTCAATGACTGTAATCTTCAGAAATTTTTCACATCATAGCTGTAAAAATCCCAACTTTTGTGAATGTGTGTATATATATATATATATATATTCATCAAGCTGTATATATATACACACACATATATATGCCTACCTATATATAAATCACACACCTATCTTTTTTCTGATACAGAATTAGGAAGTCATAAGGAGAAGTGCAATAAAAAGTTTCCACATTTTTTAATATTTTTTTGCATATCTTTACGTGTGTAGTTTATATATTTAGCAGCCTGGTAACTTCAAAGCAGTCCATGGAGAAACCTAACATATTCTCTATCTCTATACAGTATAAAATTTCAACTTTGTTACCTTTCTTGTGTCTTCATAATTTGTTGTACCCTTTTTGAATCATCTAAGTTTTAACTAGAAATTCTTAAGTAGAGGATCTGCTTGTCATCTGACCTGTTGCACAGGACCTACCACAGCACCTTTTAACTTTTTGCTATAGTCAGTTAATGTTATTGAATAATTAAAGCAACAGTATTACACACGTTTACAGTAATTCAATTGAATTATGAAGTTTAATTTTCTGTTTACACCTAAGCATTCTTTGTGAAAAAAATTTCTAATGAACACCCAATATGTTTAGCATCTACCAGGGAAGAAGCTGTAATTGTACACAGTACCTGTAAGACAAGAGCTGGGAGAAAGATGAAAATTAGGAGAAATGCAAAAGGGGAAACTCAGCTGCATACTGCTGCTAAGAGAGGAGATGTGTCTTTGGTGAAGACTCTAATATCATCTGGAATTTCTGTCAATGAACAGGACTATGCAGGTTTAAAAATTACTCCCTTAGGAGATTGTTTTATACCACAATTTTACATAATCTGTAGTATAGACATGTTTATATCGTTTGCATCATTTTAATAAAATTACAGATTCTTGACTTAAAATTTTGAGGAGGAAAGGAAGTCATTAAACAAGCACACCAAGTGATTACATAGCTTTCATGTCAGTATAGAGGTAATGCAGACTGTTTCTCAGAAGGGTCTTTTTCCTCTGCTGAAGAGCATGTTTTCAGAGATGTGTACAGAAGTGAGCTTGAAAGTTTGGTGGAGCTTATGTGCATCAGTATATGCATGTGTGAAGCACATTCAGACAGGTCTTATTTCCCTACAAAATAAGAACAAAAACCAGATGACAAGATTATGTTTTCCTTTTTCCTGCCTAAATATATAGCATGCTTCTATTTTCATAGTTTTAAAATAGATACTATTCTATACTATCAAGTCTGGCAGACTTGATATTATCAAATGCTACTGGTATTAGAAATCAGATTATTAATATTGTGCTTCTGAGTTTTTAGAGTTTTTCTACTCCAGTGTTTTGTTTCTTCTATTATTTTTCTACTGCAGTAGAAAAGAAAGCAATGTTTTTCTGCTTAATATTGGATGAGCTTTTCTTTGAAGTAAACTGAATTGCACACAAAATCATTTATCTTGGCCTTTCCTAATGATTATTTGTGTAAGATTTATCTTAAATGCAGCAAAATGTAGAGTTACTAATTAATGACCTTTGTGGATCTTTCCAGATCAGATGCATACTGTTTTATCTTGCTTTTATTAGGTTGGACAGCAATTCATGAAGCCTCTAATGGAGGATTTACTGATGTGATCTTAGAATTACTGAAAGCAGGTGCTGATGTTAACTGCAGAAGTTTCTGTGGTGTTTTACCAATACACGATGCTGTTTCTGGCAATTATTTGGAGGTACATTTTTCTTTTATGTAAAATTTCCTAACACAAATTTCCAGCAGAGGGTGAGCAAAACAAAATCCCCATTTCATTAAAGTTACAAACACAATTTTAGTGTAGGTTTGCATTTAGGAAATAAACCAGTATTCTTTAAAGTGATAAAAGTTAGAGAAAAATATTCTTCAACAGTGACACTTGAAATTGTACAGTTAATTAACTTCTTTAGTACAACAGACAAATCATAAAAATTCAGTAATTCCCTGTGGTTCTTTGTCTGGTTTGGGCTTCTTAAAATGAGTATTAGAGTTGAAGATTCTCAATTTATTGATAGTTCAGTGCTGCCGCAGATGGGAGTGATGTACTTTGCACTTAAGAGAGAAGAATTATGTTTTAGTGATACAAAACAGTGAACAAAGTTCTCTGATAAATGTGACAGTTGTTTAACACAATTCTGTTGTTTACTGCATAGAGAACAGGGTCCCAGCTGTAAGGAGGGACCTTCTGTTGAGTCATGACCTTTCTGATGTTCAGAAAGGACCCCCTCGCTTTCAGAACTCCTTCTCAGATGGCTAGATCCAGATTTCATTCCAGACTCAGTCAGCAGTTTATGTTCACAATCAATCCTTTCTACCACTTAAGTAAGATTTCAAAGTTTAGCATCAATTATGGAGAATCTGTTGTGGCAGGAATTTCTCTGCCTCGAGGAGTAATGCTGAGATGTGTCCCTACTCAAGGGGAGGTCCTGGTGTGCAGCCCATTCCTGAGAGAGAGAGCTCAAGGGGCCCTGGGCTGTGCACTATTTATGAAGTAAGGTGATTGACTTACGGTCATATTTGCATGCCAATAAGATGCCTGAGTCACTGTTGACAGTGCCCTTTGTCCCCTGCAAAGTCTGGAGTAGGCTGGATGTGCATCTATCACCACTGCCCCTGCTGGTTGTGGCTTAATCGGGAGAGGAGAGTAGCACATAGCCATAACAGCCCCTGTCATCGATGGGACATTTTTTCACTAGCTTAGCTTGCCCAAAGCCCTGTCCTACTGAACTTCAAACATTTCTTGAGAGGTAACCACAACTTCTGTGAGCAGTCTGTTTCAGTATCTCACTACCTTCATTGTAAAAAAACCTGTTTTTGTAAAGAACAGATTCTGAGCTTGTTGTTTGAAAATAAATTATTTTTTAGTTTAAACCCAAACCATTCTGTGGTTCTGTAAACAAACTGTTTTGGTTAAAATGGACCTACTGTGATTATCTAGTCCAACTGTCAGATCCCTTCGGAGCCAACTGGAAGTTAAATCATATTAGCATTTTCCAAATGTTCCTTAAACATTGACAGGCTTGGGACATTGACCACCTCTCTAGCAAGCTCCTCTAGCACAGCTTAGACCCATTACCACTCATCTGTCGCTGGATCCCAGGGGGAGAAGATGGGTATCTTCCTCCCCATTTCCATGCTCAAGAAGGTGTAGAGAGCAGTGAGGCCACTAAGTCTCCTTTTGTCCAAACTAGACAAGCCCAAAGTGTTTAGTGGCTCCTCACAGAACATGTCTCTCAGCACTTTCACCAGCTTTGTTGCCCTCCTCTGGGCACATTCAAGGACCTTCACAAACTTCTTAACTTGTGGTGCCTAGCGCTGCACAGAAATAAATAAAATGTTCTTTGACAGAGTGAGTTC
This sequence comes from Passer domesticus, assembly GCF_036417665.1. Taxonomy (NCBI): domain Eukaryota; kingdom Metazoa; phylum Chordata; class Aves; order Passeriformes; family Passeridae; genus Passer; species Passer domesticus. Next base: position 25,867,583 of record NC_087512.1, read on the forward strand.
TGGGGACCTGAAGTGTAAAGGTGATGCCACATTGCCTCAAACATACTTCTTCTATTTCTGTCAGGACAATTCATGTTTCATCAAATTTATCTTTTTCTGTGAGCAAGGGTAAAACAAAGGGGATGATTTCATAGGCTTGGAGCCAAACTATCAGTAGGGTTCTTGCAAAGGTATAAGTGTATTATTCAGTATTTTGGGGGAAAACCAACAGAGAACATCCTAAACTTTGAGTCAGCATTCTTGTTTTAATGCATTTTCCTACTTAACTGCACTCTGAGTGTAAGAAATAAGAAGAAATGCTAAAGCTGAGAAGTCATATGTATGAAAATTCCTTCACCATCCAAGGTCTGACCTCATCAGTACTTTCATATAATCTGAATTTAGGGGGTAGATGATTCCACTGATGCCACTAATCTGATTTCCACATTTTGCGATTAAGCAAACTTGCAAGTTTTTTGGAATTAGGAAAAAAAAAATATCAGTCCATGAAACAAAAACCAATGTTAAAGGAAGAAATGCACTTCTATTCTGCACTTTGGTCTTAATGCAAATTGACAAGCTCCTTTTAATTTAGATATGTGGTGTTTTGTAATTGATCTGTATAACCATAAAACATAAAAATTAGTACTGTAAAAATTACGTGTTTTGTGAAAATTTGTGAGTTGTTTGTGTATTTTAATGGAAAAAATGTAAGAAAGGTAAGATAGAAATCTGTGTTGACAATAGCCAATTACTTGTTTTGTTTAATTTGGTTGCAAGTATAATGATCGTAGAGTATCTTATTTACTTTATATACTCTTTAAAGTATCTAGAGAACCTGTATTATTTGTGATGTATGTTAGATGTAACACATGTAGTTGTATAATATGTCCATAACAAGAATTACCACTGTACAAATAACAAAAATGCATAATAGGCAGCCAGGATTCTGCTGCAGCATGGAGCAAATCCCAATGAGAGGGATGGTTCAGGAGAAAGTGCTTTGAATCAGGCTTGTGATGAAGAAATGAAAGAACTGTTGAAGTCGTATGGTGCTATGGACTCTGTACTTCCTGTTCAAACTGTTCAAGTTACTGGTATGTTAGTTCTGTAATATAAATCATAGTATTACCTTGTAGTGTTAAGGAAAAATCACACTATTCAAGCAGTGTGACACTTTTAATTTTGTTAACTATTGAATGCTATTTATTTATTTATTTAAGAAAATAGTATTTGTGGATGGGTTTTGTTTTTTCTGAGAGAATGAGGTAAAAAGAACATATTTGGATATTCAGAGTTTAGTTATTACCCATATTTCTCTTCACAGGAAGAGAAAAGAGTAGTTTTGAAAGCAGTAGCTTTCATTTCTTTATGCTACCTAAATTTGACCTCTTTTGCATATATGAGATACTTTTCACTAGTTGATCTGCCATTTCATCTTTTTAACCTATATTAGCTAATCCAGCCTATGGTACTCCTTCAAATTAATTTTAATTTTAAATTTATTTTTTCTTAATTGTGGAGAGGGGAAATCAAAACGCCATTGTTATGACTGCTATAAAAATGATGACGCAGCTTTGGAGACACAACATGAGAAATACAGTGTGGTAAGTATAGATTACAGTTTTGTTAAACTGCTCTGTGGTATATACAACTGCATAGTGACATATGCTGACTGAAAAATATATATAGATAATTTAAATTAAAAATCCATTGAAATGTATGTAAAAACAGCATAATGCAGAGAGTTATAGTAGGTAAATTGTGGTTTACATATATGAATGTTTATTATCACCTCTCTCTGTTCATAATTTCTGTGTATTTAAGTTTATTGTGGAAGTGGTAGTCAATACTGACACATATTTCTTATTGCTTATAAAAATAGGAAAAAAGGTCATGAGATCTGAAGCTTTTAATCACATTTTCAGAATGGTTCTTTTGAAACAGTAATGAGTTGTCATCACGATGGTGAAGATATTTAGATACTGTTTATCTTAACACAGAACAACACTAATTGTTAGCTTTTCCTGGTGTCTCTAACCTATGTCTACATTGTCTACATGATCCTGTCATGGTGAATTTCACTGTCCAATCTTTGCTGTGCACTCAGAGGTTTCTAGAGGACTCTGAGCATGGACTAGTTTGAATGCCACAGCAAACCCAGGCTGTGATAGCCCTTTGAAGAGCATGTTCTTGGCACTATGTACCTCTGTTCTGCCAGTGCCCTGTTGCCTTTACACAGTAATCCCCCACCTGGAATTACATGAGTCCACTTAAACTGCAGGCCATGTGTCATGGCGTGTTTTGTATGGTGCACTTGGCTCTACTTCTTATGGTAATTTCTGTGTTAGCAGGAGTCTGTTGCTGCCATACAGGATACAGAAAAGAAGCAGGAAGAACTGTTGCTATTTGAGTTGAGAACTTCGAAAGATGCAGGTAGACATAAATTGAAGTGTTTCACCTATTTTTAGTGGGTGCCAAATATCTTTAGCAATATAACTGCTTTTAAAACATCATCGCACATTATATATTTGAATCTCCTCTGGAAAACAGAGCTTCAGAGAATAAGATTTTAATAACACTTCTCAGGTGTGGGCACTTCCCGAAGTACTTTCTGTTGCACAGGAATGAATATTATGACAGAAAAGGAAGGCATGTCACTTGGAGGCATGTGTCTCAAGTCAACATAATTATATAAAAAGGGATCCTTAGATAATAATGCATACTTCTGGCAGCATTATTCAATTATGAGCACATGAGCCCCTGCATGATCAAGAATGGCTATGTCTGTAGGTAAAGTAGCAGATGCAGCATTTTTATTCTGGTGTGACTAAACTTCCAGGAGCCTAACGTAAATTATGAGAGGAAAAAAGAGGATTCTTTACAGCAGACAATGTGAATGATGAGCAGTTTCAGAGATGCTGAGGCCCCGAAGTGTAATTTGTCTTAGGCTATCAAATCTCAGTTCAGATTAATCTCAAGAAGTTACTAAGTGACAGTGACTTCGCAGGTGATTGTGATGCTGCTGCTGTGTAGCTGTTGAAGTCTATTGTATCCATGCCATGATGCTTCAAGAGGCATCGCTTGCTGCCAGGATGCCTTTTACCTTGGTCTTTCTCCCCAGCTGCCCTAGGCAGGGCTGTTTAATTGGAGCATCTCATACTCATGAAACAGTTTTGCTTCTTGACAGAAAGAAAGGTTTTGTTTTTAAATTTGTATTGCTAAATACAGGCTGGAGCTTTCAAATGGTATTTACAAGTAAATTTATCCTTTTAAAAATAAATGTGAAATGTGGAATTATATGGGTAGCTTCAACCTCAAATTTATGGGGTATGGACTGTTAATTAAAATAGGTGTTTTCTTGAAAAATGTTTGACAAATAGGTAGATGGTACAACCGACAGACGTCTGTGCACAGACATCAGTATAATTTTGTGAATGAGCAAAATCTATCAGACTACTCCTTTTCATGTGTAATCAGACCTCTCTTGTTCAGGGGTATGAGAGAAATTAACATGGTGATCTGTTACCACTACTGACAAAAGCATTAGTAATGTAGCACCTCTTAAACTAAGTCAAAGTCATTACTATTGATGAGGCACAAGACTCAGTAAGACAAAAGAAAGTAGACTAAAATCTCAAGGTATTTCCATGCAGTGAAATCTACTACAAATAACAGATACAAAATTACTATTAAACTGCCTTAATAAGAGCAATATTTACATATTACTAAGTAGGCAAATACTGGTAGGTACTGTGAAGAAGTTTTGGGGAAACATTTTACAAATTCCAATTTAATATTGTAATTTCTCATTTTTCCTGATTATATAAAGCTTGTATTGACTTTTAGAGTTTCAGGAATTAGGTTACAATTTTTAGCAAATTATCCCAGGGAGTCACTGGTTGTGACTTCTAACCCTCAAGTTATATATCTAAGAGCTAGGGTGTATAAAGAAGAATTTATAATTGCTCTTCTTTATCATTTAACTTTATTATATGAGTTAGAAATTATGTAAAACTGGAACTGACATGCTTTTACCTTTGTATGCAACTTCAAAAATTCTAGGTTCATTAAGCTATTTTGTAGTACTTCAAATGAAAGTTTTAGGCAGCTTGTTAAGATTATGTAACTTCTGCAGGTAGCCTCAGTATAATTGTCATGTTATGTAGCTACTTGCAACACAAAGAATTTGAAAATTTTCAGGGCTTATCATCCATAGGGCAGTTCTTTAATTTATTCCTTTTTCTCTTAACAATTTCCCAAACAAGGTACTTGCACTTCAAAATTTTTCAGTACTTCTGAGAAATTCTTCAAGTTAAACTTGTATTTAATTATTTCTATAAGAATTTCATTAAAAGTGCTCCAATTGTAAGGAGCTACCAGCATGCATTACTGTATAAGGTACTGCTCTAGCAGTGTCTTTATACTTTGGCTGTGTATTTGCTGCACTAAAAATGCTATTAATGAAATATTTTCTATTTCTTATTGCCATCATAATTTTGATTATTTCAAAACATTGAACAGATGTCTATATCCAAAAGCTGTCTCAGATACAAGGTGCTTTGAATGAAATACTTGCAAACCAGAAGACAGAGAGGGATACCCTTGCTAAAAAATACAGGTAATAGAATACAAGGATTGTATTAATAGAAAGCTATTCTTTGCAGTTGTAGTAATAGAAGGAGCGTATAGTGGCATATGTGGTTTTCATTCAGATTTTTTGGGAGCATTATCGGTATTGGCTTCAGCTACCTCAGTTACATGAAAGAAGAACTTCAGAAGAACTTCAGGATTTAGCTAATGCATACTAATCAGTTGCTGTGCTCACAGTGAGCATTGAAATTAGGTAGTGAACAGTACAAAATGTGTGGAAAAACACAGAATCACAGAATATGCTGAGTTGGAACTGATTTACAAGGATCACTTAGTGTAGTTCCTATGCTGCACTCTCCCATTGTGCCTGAGAGCAGTGTCCAAACACAAGAGGCTTGGTGCTGTGACCACTGTCCTGGAGAGCCTGTTCCAGTGCCTAGCTACTCCCTGTGTGAAGAACCTTTTCCTGATATCCAACCTAAATCTTCCCTGACACAAATTGAGGCCGTTCCCTTGGGTCCTGTTGCTTCTCCCACCTCAGAGAAGAGATCAGTGCCTGCCCCTCCTCTTCCCCTCACAAGAAGATCTAGAGTGCAATGAGGTCTCCCCTCAGTGTCATCCAGGCTGAACTGACCTGGTGACCTCAGCTGTTCCTCATACAGCTTCCCCTCAAGGCCCTTCACCATCCTCGTGGTGCTCCTTTGGACACTCCCATGTCTTACATTAGGCTGTTGTGGCACCCAGAACTGCCCCCAGCACTCGCGGTGAGGCTGCCCCAGCTCAGAGCAGAGCAGGACAATGCCCTCCCTTGCCTGGCTGATGCCCCCAGGACACGGCTGGCCCTCCTGGCTGCCAGGGCACTGCTGACCATGTTCAACTTGCCATCAACTTGGACCCCCAGGTCCTTTACCATGTTGCTGCTTTCCAGCCTCTCATTCCCAGTCTGTCCATACATTCAGGCTTGCCTCATCCCAGGTGCAGAATCCATCACCTTTCCTTATTGAACTTCACATGATTGGTGATTGTCTACTGCTCTGATTTGTTGAGGTCCCTCTGCAAGGCCCTCTCTGCTCTCAAGGGAGTCAACAGCTCCTCCCAGTTTTGTATTGTTAGTGAACTTGCCTAGTGTCCCTTCCAGTTCTGCATCCAAGGTATTAGTGAAGATGTAAAGACATTGAAGAGCACAGAGCCCTGTGGCAGGTCACCAGCCTGATGTCACACCATTCACTAGAAGCCTCTGAGCCTGACCTGTGAGTCAGTTGCTCACTCATCATGTGATGTGTTTATCTGGACATTTTGTCCAGAAGGATCCTGTGAGAGAGGGTATCAAAAGTTTTAATGAAATCCAAGATTACATCACCTGGCTTCCCTTGATCAGCTAGGTGGTTTACCTTGTTTTAAAAGGAAATTAGGTTTGATAAGCAGGACTTTTCCCTTCATGGAGCCACGCTACCTAAGCAGAAATTAGGAAATGGGGGTATTGAGTAATTACATTCATTTTGCAGTCATGGAGGAAAGTAATAGCAACTCAAGGCACTACTTGGAGTGTCCCTGACTCTGATTTGTTTCTTCAGCACTCCTAGATTAGGAGTGTTCAGCCAATGGCCAACAAGAGCCATTTAAAAAACAGCTTGAAGCAAGCTTGCAGACATTTAATTCTTGTGAGAACAATTAAAATGTCGGGATTGCTCATCTTAGTGTGAGCATGGACTGTGCGAATTGGCAGCTTCATGACTCTAGCTCTCACAAGGCCCCTTTTTACTTCCTTGTGAAAAGGACTCAAGATTGTTCATGTGGTGAGCACTCACCTAACCATCCTATTCAACAGATGCTGCTAGGCCAGCTGATGAGGATGTTTCCATTGTTGCTTTTGTGGGCAGGATTTGGTTGGTCATGTAAAAGCTGCAGCGTAAAGCTTTCAGGTAGTCCCATGGCAAAATATAAAGGCTGGTTGAGCAAAGAGATTAAATATTTCTGTCACAAGCCATTTTGACAGCTATAAAATATAAGATGCACATATTACAGACTTTTTTTTTTTTTAAAGGATTTTATGAGGAGTTAGAGTTCAAAATCATCCTTGTGGGCAAAATAGTGACTTAGCTGTTTTCTAGTATTGAGACTGAGATTGTGTTCCAGAGTGAAGTGATAAATATTTCTGGGTATTGCAGATATCCTGCAGCTAGTGTAACAGCCATCCATCAGTAGTAATGAGCTATATTCCAAATCACGTTATATTTACTTTTTTTATTTATATAGTCAGCATCTTATTTTTAATTAATTGGCTTATAACTTTTGTCACACAAGCCATAGAAGATCAGGAGGCATCATCACATTTTCCATTTTCCAGTTGACACAGAGAGAGATACTACTTACATTGTTCCCTTTCTGTTCTTAAATATAGGTACTAGCATCTTCTGTACTAAGGTATATCTTTTACCTGAGAAAAATTAACAGAAAATAAGTATTATATTTGTTAGTGGCTGTAAGTTACTTTGTCATTTTAGTCACAGTGTCTTTACCTCTTCAGTTGCACCTTCTTCTGTACTTGTTTAGCAATATAGCAACAAAACTTCCCAGAGCAAAAACTGCTAGAAAAATGTGTGGAAGCCTCACTGGCCTGTGTAAAAGCCCATAGCTGTCCTGGATTACTCAGTGATTGACCGTATGCTGATATGTTGCTGGTACACGTATTCCAAGCACATGAGATACCAGGCAGTATCACAGTACTGACAACAATCTTGTCAAGCTGTGTTTTTTCTGTCCTTGTTCTGAGCCATCTAGTCTTAGTGTACCTTTGTCCTGATCCCCTCAACAGTCTCTTTTGAGACTGTTATGGTGTTACCTGCCATGGCATCTCTGCAGTGGGTCACCTTAAAAGCAAACCATACTGCAGTTCTGTTTCCTACAACTTCTGTTACTTCTCTGTCTTCCCAAAATGGCGCTAGAGTTGTAGTGATGCCACTTGTCTCATGAGGGGAATTAGAAGAAAATAGTGTTATGCTGAGTTGATGGCTCTTGTACCAAAGAAAGTGGGGCAAATAAAGAATTCTCTTCCAGGAGAATGGATGTAAAGTCCCCTGGGAAAGGGGTTTCACAGGAAGGAGGCTCAGTCTGGGAGAAGGGTCTGATGAAGGTACAGCATTCCCAGATTACACAGCAACATCCTAAACTGTTCTGTCCTCTTTACTTAAAGATCATGTGGCATTATTACAATGGTAGCTTTATGAAATGTTTTATTGTGTATGCCCTAAAAAAATCCTTATAGTATCATCCTTCAGGAACTTATCCTGAACTCATTTTAAAAGGCTCCAAAGTAGACTGTTGAGACATGGGATTCAATGTGCTACTATGATTTGTGGTATTGAAAGAGCACTTGGTGATGCTACAGGCACAGTTTTGATTCTTTGAATTAAAGGTGGTATAGGAGTATAAATCCTGTAAATTAAGGAGTGGTATAGGCAAGGCTATTTCTGAAGCTTTTATGATTAATATTCTAATTCTATGGGATTCCCACCTGCATCTTAATTCTGTATCCCACTACAAGGTTCTGCACTTTGTTGTTCATAAACCTGGGATTTGAACATTAAACTTCATACATGATAAAACTATTGTTCAAATTCTAAATGTCAGCAGATTTTAAATGTTGAAACATATTCTTGTTCTTTGTGAGTTCTGTCTATTAACTGTTTTAATTTTGTATTTACAGTAACTCCAATGTCTTTATTTTCTGTAGGGCTTCAGTAGACTCATTTAAAAAAGGTGCGCTAAGGAAACAAGTAGTTAACCTTGCTTCTAGGCAAAAGAGCCTGTTGACTGTTGCCCAAAACCAGGAAAAATTAGTGCAGAAATTAAAAACTTACAGAAAAACAAAGCAAATGTTCAATTCATCATCGGAGAAGCAAATCTCAAACTTAGTTACTTTTCATGAAAGCGATACAAGACGAAGTTTAACTGCTAATGAAATCATGTGTCCTAATACAGTAACATTTAGTATGGGGCTTGGTGCCAGCGGGCCTAATGGAAACAGAGTAGAAGCACATGTCTCTTTAGAGAATAGATTTTCAGGTCAGGAATGCAGCCAGCATCCACACATCTGCTTGGATGAGACAGGAGCAAATAAAGAAGCAATTACAAGCAAGGAGGCTTCTGATCATGCTTTGGCATCTGAAAACAGAGTAAGAGAATATGCCTTTGACAACATGTCAAACATGATGAATGCTGCAGAAGTGATGACATTGCCTTCCAAACCTACTATTTCCACTGCTAAAACAAAGTGCTCACAGCAAAAAGACATTGATTGTGTAGCAATTGCAGGACAAAGAAATAGGTCTTTAAATCCCACTTCAATGACCAACACATTAAATATTGTAGAACCCCAAAGCACTGTTGTCAGTAAGAATGTCTATCAGACAACCAGTGACTGCAAGCAGATTCTTTCACATGAGGATCTGCACAGATATGTAAACAAGAAAGAAGCTTTCCAGCAGCAACAGCAGCCACAGGAAGAAATTTTATTGGCATCTACAAAGAGCTTCTCTAATACATTGCAGCAAATGGTCTTTCAGAGTAGTGAGAATTCATTTAATGCCAACCTGATGCTTACTAATCTTTCCTCAAATACAGACTCTCCAGCAAATATCAGTGAGAAATCTTCACAGAGTTATGGTAATCAGGAATGGGAACAAAACCAAGTGAGATATGGATGGAAGAGTAAGAAAAAACTTCAGTTGATAGATCTGCTTGAATTGGGAAGGATAAAGCCTGGAGAAAATGTTTTAGAATTCAAACTGCAGGTAATTGTTGAGAAATTATAATAGCAATAATATTAATATTAGCAGATAATGAAAATATCCCACACACTAAAATGGGAAATAGCAGTTCTCATGGTTTCATCTGCATCTTCAGCACTTACTAGTGAATATTTTTATTCATTGGTTATAGATAACTGTTCATGAGTTTAAAAGGAACATTATATGGATTAAGTCTTCTGTCAGCCCATAATTTTAAGACCCAGAATATTGCATAAGTAAAATTTGTATTTAACTTTGCATTACCAGTTTGCTAATATTTCTTATTGCTAGAACCAGAGTGGAATCTTTGGCTGATCTACATTGATTTTCATGAAAATCTACATTATTTTTATACTGGAAAGAGCAGCAATGTAATCATTGTTATGACTTAATGTCATTCTTGGAAATTACTGTCAAGTCCCTCAAATTAAAAAAATGTGACATCAAGGATTTTGTAGTTCTGTAATAGGCATGAATATATGCAAAATTTCTTGCTTGCATGTTTGCTGAGTCTATAAGCACACAGTAGAAACCCCTCCTTTTTAATACAAAAGCATTTCCCTGTCCCTCCAAATAAAGAGCAGATTTTCACAACAGCTGCTAGGGGCCTGGCTTAGTATTGAGCATTTGAGGAAATCATTGACTGAATTTGCAGATGTGAGCTAGTGTCATAGTTTGACACTGGCCAAATGCCAGACACCCACAAAAGTCACTTACTTTCCCTCCCCTGCCACAGCTGGACAGAGGAGAGAGAAAAATTTAACGAAGGGTTCATGAGTTGAAATAAGGACCAGGAGAAAACACTCCAAGGGCAGAACAGGCTCAGCTTAGATGTACAAAGTGAATTTATTGTTAACAAAATCAGAGGAGGATAATGAGAAATAAAAACAAGCCCTTAAAAAATACCTTTCTCCCCTGACCCCTCCTTCCTTCCCACTCACAGGGAGAGAGGGCGTGGGGATTTTGGTCAGTTCATCATCCGAGGTTTTCTTCTGCTGCTCAGGAGAGGAGTCCTTCTCCTGCCATGCCTGTGGTCCCTCCCACAGGACACAGTTCTCTGTGAACTGTCCCGTTTCAGTCTGATGAGCTGCAGTCCTCCCACAACTGCTGCAACCTGAGTCCCTCCCACAGGCAGGCAGACAGGCCTGGAAGCAGGGCCCCCTCTCTCCATAGAGTCTCCCACTGGACCACAGCCTCCTCCAGGCATCCACCCGCTCCAGCATGGGCAGCTCCCCCACGGGCTGTGGGTGGATCTCTGCATCCCCCTGGATCCCCATGGGCTGCAGGGGCACAGCTGCTTCACCCTGGTCTTACCACAGCCTGCAGAGGAATCTCGGCCCCAGTGCCTGGAGCACCTCCTGCCCTCCTTCTCCCCTGCCCTTGGAGTCTCCATGTTGTTTCCCTCACACGTTCTCACCTCCTCCTCTTCTCTGGCAAGGAAAAACTGTGTCCACTTTGTTTTGATTTTCTTCTTATATATGTTATCACAGAGACATTACCAACATCTCTAACTGGTTCAGGTTGGCCAGCAGCATGTCCATCCTCAGAGCCATCAGGGACTGGTTCTGCCAGACATGGTGGAAGCTTCTGGCAGCTTCTCACAGAAGGCACCTCTGTGCCACCCTGCCCACCCCCTGTCCCCCGCTACAATAAACCAGGCTGTGCAAAACCAACGCAGCTAGTTAATTTCCAGGGCAGCATATTGATAAAAGTATGAAAAGTTCTTTTTGGCCAACTCCCAGTTTAGTTAATGTAGAAAGAACTCTTTTCCTACACCTATAATCTCAGGACTGCTTTTCTGCTGAGAGCTGCCATTTTGTGTGGTCTTGTGTTCTGGAGCATAGGATAGTATAAGTCACAAGGGTGTACATCAGGCCATACGATAGGTATGGAGGCATGCTTCTTTTTTTTGAAGAACATGTAATATTCCTTTGGACTATTGGACTATTTGGACTGCAAGATGACTAAATGAAAGGATGAAAAATTCAGTATTCCTACTGTAAGTTTTCAAGACAGTTGTCTGTGATAGCAGCTTGATGCATGTGGATCCTAAGGAATTGTAACCCAGTGCTGCAAGTACTAGTGTTTGGCATGTAGAAAAGTCAATGATCTTTACTAGGATGAAAATGACACTAATTTATGTCTTGGAAGACAGTGCTATGGAAATCGAAATTTAGAAGCCAGTGTCTGTTGCATTGCAAAGAGATGATCAGTAAATTTCCCTTCTTTATCATTATAGAGATGTATTTGATAACAACATACATGCAATATACCAACATACAGCTGGTACACAGTCATTACTAAAGGTTAGCTTTGGACAGGCAGAATGCAGTTGTTCAATGCTGTAGACCTAGGTTGTGAAACTGTGAACTTATAAACTCCGTTGAGTGCTCGTTGAAATATTTGAGTTAATTGTCTTAATTTAATTCTTAAAGCCGGTGGATATGGTAGGAGATTGTTCAGTATTTTCTGGTGCATCATTCTATTACTTGGATTGTTTAACCTTATTAATGATAAGTGACCTTACTAAGTTCTAACAGAGTTGATCAAGAGCTAATTGTTGCATTATTTAGCTGTGTTAGTCAACTGAGGCCAATATGACAAAACCATGACTTATTCAACTATAAACAGCTATAACATGTGCTTCTGGAGAGGTGTAGATGTTTGATGAACTGGGCTGTATTAAAGTTATGAAAGAGGCATTAACAATAAGTTCGTTTGTACTTAATTTTGCGTAAGGTAAGGCTGTTAGGTTCCTCCTAAAACACGTAAGTTATATCCCTTGATGTAAGGGAGATTTTTGTGCAAATATGTTTCATGTTTGACTGGTTGCTGAAACTGCACTCTGACATATATGTACCTTGTATGGCAGTTTCTTGTTGCACAGATTTGCCTCATGTGAGTGCCTGAGTTCACTGTTGCACATTAATTTATTCACAGCCTTGTTATGTGTAAGAAGAACTAAGATACAAATACAGTTCTGACAAACACACATAGGGAGATTTATCCCCTGATTGGCTAAAGCATCTTATTCTGGTGGAATAAATCATCTTATTTTATACAGTTTTTGATAGTGGCATTAGATTACTTAACTTTTTTCCAAAGAAAAACAGAATTAGCTGCAGCTTTTCAGCTATATTGTGATTTGGCATTTTTCATGTGTAAAAGATATTATATTTGTTAATTTATTAATTGAAATTATTTCTATTTTTTTTAGGAATTTAGTCATAAAGCGACGCTCTTGAAGAATGGCAAGATCAGAACCAGTAAAGGACAAATATTACAGAATCCAGTTCAGTGGATTAAAGATCTACTAGGAAGTGATATTTCTGTGACATGGAAGTATGTGTGGAATAAGGTAGGCCTGATGTGATTCCCGAAGTTAGCAATAATGAATGGCTATAACAAGTTTCACTAATCTAGATCTCCTTACTGTTATTAAAGTAAAAGGGGGTACAAGCCTGCATTTTAAATATCTTCTCACTTTTAATGAATGAGCAGCAAAGAAAGTGTTGTAGCTACATAGCTATATAGTGATGAACTCATCATGAATGTTGAAAGAATGTGGAATGCTCACACTGTAAGCTAAAAGAGATTTGGAAGAGTAGCTTTAAAAATTTTGAGACTGATAGAGAAAACTGAAAGGTAGTTTGAATAAAAATGAGCAAACTTCCTGAAATGTCAGGGAGTCACGCACAACTGTTGTGAAAACACCGGCAGAGTTTAAAGGGCATTACAGATGGGCTGTATTATGCTTGGGGTTTTTTTTTCAATTAGAATTCAAATTAGCATAATTTCTCCTTGATCCTGACAGATACAGATTAGGCTTACAAGTACGTAAACTCAGTTTTAAAAGAAAAGTGAAGTTTCTACAGCTATCATAAAAAACCCCCCAAAAATACTAATTAAAACAATCAGTTATCCATCTAGATTTCTTTTTACAGGTTACATATCTTGGGACAGAATTGTCAAAATTTAGTGTTGGTGAAGTGTCAGGTTCCAGTGATGTGGAGTTGCCAACACAGAAAGGAAATCCTTTAGGTATGTACCACCTAAAGTCCAATATTGTTCATAACTGAAAGCAGAAGAAAGTGATTTCTAAAGAACTTAAAGCCCAAAATTCCTCTGTTACTTTCTGATTTTCTTTTCTGGGGTGTATGGTTATCTCTGATCTTGATATTGAAATGTAAATAGTGCCAGAACTTGTACATAAAGTCTAAAAAAGTACACTTCTATAGATTTGTTGTGTGAAGAGAATAGTTACTAATTATTTCGTTGCTATATATAACAAAGAAAAAAAAGTAACACTTTATATTATAATATTTACTTAAAGTGAAGTTTCAGGTGAGCTGTTTTAATTTTTTTTATTCTATTGCCTAAGCAACACTAATAATTAGGGGGATACTTAATTCTCTAGAAATAGGTAGTCAAAAGAAACAAAGTGCATTGCTATGACAAAATGACACTGAACAATTTTTTCAGAACTGCTTAGCAAACTTAAGAACTTCAGAACTTCTCATTTTGATAAGCAACGTATTCTCAGGGAAACACAAGTCCTATTGACAGCCAGTTGTATTTGGAGTCCATAAAACTTTTGGGCTTTTTGGATTGGTTCTGTTAATTTGATAAGACCTTGCAGTTCATGTGAACTGGGATTTCACAGTAAACTGAAGGTAAATTTAAAGGTAATAAAAAGAACTAATTTGATATTCAAATTACTATGTTCTACTGGTATTTGCCAGAGGCTAAGTGCTTCCAGATGATGAGTTTATTTTTCCTTGCTTCAGTAACTTCAGTTTATACAAGGTGTAAGTGACTTAGATCTGGATTTAGTTTCGAAACTTTTGATAGGCCTTTGAAAATTTCACTAGTTCTTCTGAATTATTTGTATTGTGAAAAATTTATTATAAATGTTGTAACTTCTAGAACAGAGAAATCGATTTAGTCAAAAACTATTCTTGACAAACAAAAGTCAGTCTGAAGATCAGCAAGCATTTTTCCCAAGTAGTCCAGGTCATCTGGAAAGGAGTATTTAAGGAAGTTTTTTTTTTGTGATATGTGATTTAAGATCACAGTAGCCACTGCCTAACCATTAGTCTTAGGTGAGAAGTTGATGGAGGGAAAGTCAAAGTGTTCTCAGTTTCAGTTCCACTTCAGATACTACATGGCCAGATATGTAGGACATTAACAGTGCCTTAAATTGTTTCAGAAGAGAATTAATCTGCACTGTTGTTTTGTGAGTACAGTTCTAGTCATTGGACAACCCTCAAATGGTTTCCAAGCTCAGTTCATGAGTTAGCTTGTTCCAAGTGCTTTTTCCAACAGATACTTTGCCTGCAGCCAGCTTGCTCAAAAGCAGAGGAAAGTTTGCTGGTGTGGATATGTGAACTATTCTGTACTGCTTGCCTGGAGACATTCCCAGGCACTTTTTTATCTTTCTAATATGCTTAGGGCCTGTGTGTATTGTATAGTAGAAGTTTTTTCTGCTTTTCAGAGAACCAAACTTCTTTTTTCTTTCTGTATTAATGATTTTTTTTCCATGTGTCCCAGAGCATCGTTAGAAAAGAAGACTGGGGCCTGGGAATTTGAGCAATTTTGGAGGAGAATGCTATTTTTTTTAAAATACCTATCACTCACTCTCCTTGTAGCTTCCCATACCTTGGCCCAGTGTTCATTGAGCTACTGTGTGAAGAGCTTGGAGAAGTGGGAAGAAAATGATATATGCGGCCTATCTATACCTAGCCATCTTGTAATAGAAAGAAGCAGCTGCCAATGAAGCAGTTACCTTTTTGTACAGCCCAGTTTAGGAAGCATGTCCTAGGAACCTCTACCAAATCAAGGGCCCTTGGCAAGAAGAGAAGGAGCTGCGGTTCTGTGGCTGCTAACACAAGAAATGATCCAGTTTTTCAGCTTGGTTGAGATTTATAAGGTGCTTCAGTGTGTATATAGCATCAGACTTCTAGCTACTTAGGGGTGTTAGTACAAAAAACTTGAAGAGCCCGTGAAGTGAAGCAGTCCCAGACCTATGCAGGTATTTAATAGATGCAGTAGAGATTGCAATTTCGGAATTGGTCATCTAAATCCTAACTAAATTTCAGTGTATGTAGCTTCTTTGAGTCTGAGTCTTCAGTCTCTCCTAGGATCATGCTAGCAGAAAGCAACAATTAGTGTATTCAAGCCTGAGTGAAAAGTAAACAAAAGTGATTAAGCAAATGAGCAATACTTTTAGACTATCTGTCTGCAGGAAAACAGAAGAAACAGTTATTATATGGCTTAGAATTTCTCTATGCTTTCTGATAGTTGTCGTAATGTTTGTTAAAAATGACCAAGAATAATGATTCAGAAGCAGATGTCAGCTGAAGAACAGATTTAAGTTGTAGAGCAAATGTTGGTGTTAAGTATTTCACATTGAAATTCCAGTAAAGTGGCTTAAAAGAAAAGCTTATTCAGTTGTTACAGCAAGTGTGATCTGCACATTCATTTTGTAGATTGCTATTTCAGGAAGACAGTCTTTGGAAAACAGCATGACTAGTCCAATTCTTTTGCTCAAACAATTCCTTACTGCCTTTAATAACCATTAGCCACCTGTAAAGATTAAAACAGCTCTTGTTCCTCTATAGTTCATGAAAGGTCCCAAAGTTGTATGGAAGAAGAGTGTTTTCAAGGGAATCCAAATGATTTCTTAATGGCTGAACCATAAGCTGTTTTGAAAGGTTTATGTTAGTTGTATTTCAGGTATGGAGTATTAAACTGAATTGAGGAGGAATGCTTGAAAGCAAGTGAGAAAGCTGTGCTATGCTAGTACGTGATATGGTATGTTTCTGTTTTCCTTGAGGCAAGCAATGAAGCACGTACATTTAGGAAGCTACTTTTCAAGTTAGAGTTTTGCAGTGTCTGTTGTAATTTTGCCAAGGAAGATGTAGATTTTTTTAAAAACCAAAAAAACAAGCTCCAGTCATCTTACCGCAGCAACTACTGGGTTGGTAGAGGAGCAAAGGAAAGTTTGCACTCTACATGAGTTAGGTGATATAAGGCTAAGTGAAAATACCAAGTAACAAATTAAGAAAAATAAAAAGCATAACTTCTCTGTGGTTTAAACCATCAGTGTTAAGTGATACTTCTTGTTCTTTGAACAAAAGTATCTTTTCATGCTCCCAGGAAAGAATTTATCACAAGGAACCACCAGCACTATCAAATCCTGGTAGTGACTCCATTGCTCAGCCTCTTGGGAGCTTTGACCTGAGTAGCACGCAGCCAAACACCACATCACTGCCACAAACAAAAGTTGTGAGAGCTGTGTGCTGAAGGAGAAGCAGCTGTTGCCAGGGAATTTATGAGTAAGTGTTTTTTTTTGCAGTCTAGAAAACCTAATGGTGGATGCAAGGGCTATACAAGAGATATGAAAGGAAAAAGAAAAGTAGGTGGCATGGAATTGATTTGTGTGTAGAAGGGAAAGAGTGCTGGGGAAAATTATTATACTCCTGAGGGTTTAGATTGATCTAAATGACCCAATAGCAGCGTTTTTCAGAGCTCAGTATGCTCAACTTTCCGGTGTCCAAATTAGAAACATTTTGCTATTTTGGTGTAGTTAACAAGATAACTTCATATCATTTTGAGTACTCAATTAAATGTCTCAAAAAATAATAGTACAGAGAATGTCTTCTTGATTTAGATGGAGAAATAAGATACATAGGCATTTCTAAATAATCTTGTGTAATCCAATTGAAAGGGTAGTGTGGAAATGCTTCTGAAGGTGCTCTGACCTTTGTGTAGTTGACCAAGCTTCTAACTTTGTGTTTTCAGTATTGCATTTTTACATTGATTGCAAATTAAACCCTATCTGTAATCTTGTATGATTTGAACAGTGCCTATTGCACTTCATTTGGTATTTTTGCCTCTATTGCCTGTGATTACCCTGACTTACCCTGGTGCAAAGTTAAAGTGATCAGCTCAAACCCCAGTGCCAGATAATACTGCACTGGCGAGGGTAACAGTGCTGAGCCAGGTCTGATGTGGGAGGCAGTAAGAGAGAAAACAGATGTGAATCGAGGCTTTGTTGGTCAATGTAAACTAAAAGTGCATCCACATTTTAAAGCAATTCTTAATGCTTCTGTACATAGGCCCTACAGCTACCTTGCAAAGAATTAAGCTGAGAAACCTCTAGAGAAAATGTTTTGTTACCTTTTTTTCTTTTTTTAAATATTTTTTTCTTTTTTTTCCTTTTTTTTTTTTAATAGAAACAAACAGGCTTTGTATCTTAAATGGCAGGGTAGAATATTTGGAGGAAGGTGGTCTTTAAAGTTACAAAAAAAAGATGGTGTAGTAGATTGCTACATTTATTTATATCAAAAAACCCAGATTGAACTGCTCTTTGATATTACTTGAAAAGTAACAAATACTATATGGTTTATAGAAGTTATGTATCTCTGCTGAACAAATGAACAGCCATGTTGACATTTTCTCAAATATGCCTACTATTTGTGTTCTGCTTGCCAAAATAATGGTCTTGTAGCATATATGGTCATTGTCAGCCTACCATCTAGGTGCTTAGTCCTGAATGGAAACAGTTACAGCAAGAGTGCTGAGTTATAGTGTAGCAAAAGTAACCATTAACAGACAGTGGAGATAATGCAAAATTAAAGATACATGTTACAATAAAAATTAATGAACTGTAAATTTGTTCCATATATAACTTTTTGTTCATACCTACTATAATTAATCTGTCAATTGAAGAAAAAAAGCTGCTGAACATGCAGTATAATATGTCAGAATTTATCCACCGTCTCAGTTTTGACATCTCTGCCTTGTGGATCTCAAATGTTTTGAGTGGAGGTCTGAGTGAAAGCTTCTCAAGTTTCACAGTCTGACCAAATTTAAAATAAACTGTAAAAAGCAAACTCCTATTTAAGAAGGAAATTTCTTTGCAAGCATCTCAGGATGAGTGTTTCAAGAAGTCTCTTAAATTAAATTTTGTAAGTGCTATGAGAAGGCCCACAACCCATAGATGGATTTACTGCATTGGTTTGCCCTCTAGTTCTGTTTCCAAAGAACTAGGCACATACACAATGCTACCACTGTTTTACTTCATGCTAAATAAAATCTGAAGGTAAAGCTCAGCTGCAAAGTTTACTTTGTGGACTTTACTAGTCCTGGAAAATGATGGGTAATTAATTTCAGTTTTCTTGATAGTTGGTCGTCCTGTCTTGTACACCAGTACAAAGTTATGATGCTGAAATGGCTGACTTAACAGGAGAGCATTTAAATCCATGTGAACATTCCGGTTAAATGAAACTTAGCTGTTATATGTGTCAGTACCTAAACAAGTGTAAAATTAAGCTACCAAATAACACTGCAGGTGCATATTTGCAACAGTCTTCCATTACACTTTAAATTGTAAACTTTTCAGGACAGGGATTTCATATGCATATTTGAACTGTTGAAGATACTTTGTAGCATAATCCAAGCAACAAATCTAGACCATTGTATAATAATATATTTTGTGCTGTACTGTACTTCACATCAGAACCTTGGGTTCTGGTTCGGCTCAGACAGTTATATCAGAAACTACTTTCACTAGAAAACTTTACTATTCTCTTCTTTGTGTTGAAGGAAAGCAGAAAAAGATGATGAGTAACATTAGTGGTTGAAAAGTCAAGATGTAAACTGAGAACCCCAAGTTTATTATTTCTAACAAAAATAGCATGGCTTAAGGAACTTGATTCTATATATCTGAATTTTTTGGACTGGGTATTACTGAAGTAGTAGCTTATCATACTATTAATAATGGCAACAGTGATGTGAAGGAGAAGTACTTGAAATATTTAAAACCCCCCAGCGAACAAACCATATACAAACAGAAAACAAAATTCCGACATCTCATATGTATTTTTTCTTCCTTACCTATAGTAGAATATTCATCAACTACACTATGTCCCCATTTATGTGACTCTAAAAGTCTCTAAAAGGAGGTGAACTATATATTCTTTGTATTTTGTACTGGGGAAGAACAGTGAGATTGTAGACAAATATGTCTATCCATTATAATTTTCAGTCCTGGGGATATTTCAGGGTGCAACTATTGCACTGTTCTCTCTTCTTTATGGCTCACAGAGAAAATACTTCAAAGTACTATTCAGTACTGTAAAGTTCCAGGCATTTGTTTTACATGCTTGCATGCTTTACAAAGAAGTGCACAGTTCTATCTGCAGAATTTACAGAGTAGTATTTTCCAGTAACTACATACCTTGGCTAAGGCATAGGCTTCCTTCATCTTGCTTTCCAAAATCCTCTACTTGCTGTTATTTGACTGTCAGCAGGGTAGGAACGTAATATGTCATATGATTGATTCAGACTTTACCATAAGTCTGAATCTGAATGTAGCTAGCAAGAGACAAACAAAAATCACTTTTCAGAGGGCCAAAACTTGTGGGCAGGCAAAGGGGGCTAGGGGAAGAAACAACTGTCAGGGACTGTATGCCATGGAAACCAGTTCTAGGTATCTATGTCTGTATTTCTTATCTGTAAGCCAGATTTTTCTGAAACTGGAAAATTGCTTCAGAAGAAACCAATCATCGCAGATGATACTGTGATTGCACAGAATCGTAGGCTAATGTAGGTTCATTGGGACCTTTGGAAATCTTCAGTCCAACCTTCTGTTCAAAGTAGGACCAGTTTCCAAATTAGATAAGGTTTCTTGATGTTTTTTCCAGGCAAATTCTGCATATTTCTAGGGATGGGTATTCCTATGCTTAACCATGCTCAGGATGAATTTTTTCCCCAATATCTAGTTGGAAACTTGTTTATTAAAACTTTTGTCCCTTTTATTGATACAGAAACTATGTTCCCTTAAGAAGTCCAGCTTCTTAGCTGGAGTACTTAAGACTGACTCCTAGTTGAGTGCTTTGAACATTGGCTTTCTGGCCTTTTTACTTTGTGAAATAAGTGGTAAAAGAATCCTTTGATAACAGACCCATCTTCTTAATCAGGTGCACTATAGAATTTTCAACTGCTTTGGTGGTCCTGTGGAGACTGAGAAAAGACTGAGACAAACAGAACTGTTGTAGATTTACTTCCTGAAACACATCTTTTCTTGTCTTACTTATGAAAGCAATAAATGCAAGGCAGTGTGAGACACATCAGCCTTCAAGAGGCACTGGCTTCTGCCTGCTGCTTTGCTTTAGACAGACAAGATAAACTGTTTTGACCTCACATTGGGAATAAGAAATGAAAATATTTAGGAGATTACCTGATGATTTTATCTTGGAAAGTGTTCAAATTTTATCACTTTTTTATCTGGTTGGTGTTTTTTTCAGGAATCATTTTTAACAAAGTTACGGCAAAGCTTTTAAACAAAACAATTCAGTTTTTCAGTCACCATGTGATAATAATGTAGGAGAAGGCTCTAGAAGTTGTTCTGAGGTTGTACATAAAACTCAAAAAACAGCCGCTGTAGATTGTACCAGTGCATGAAAAACAGGAGCTGTTGGTTTTTCAAAGAGCTTTTCTAACCTGAACTGAAACTTGATTTATAACTAGTCTTCTGCCTCTTCCAGCCTGCATTTCAGTCTGCTATAAACTGCAAGAATTTTAAAGTGTTCTGGTTTTAATGACCCAGTTTTGGAGCTGGAACTTTTTATGCACTATCTTGGCACATTAATTTCAGGTTTTCTAAAATGGTTAGAAATTATTTTAGAGAACCATTTTCATTTCAAATGAATATACAAGTTAATCATTATATAATCAAGTCTACAACAATAACATAATAGAAAGAATCGTATGCTGGGAATCTACACCCTCCTAGTCATACCAAGAAATAGTCTCCTACAATTATTTTTAAAGCAATCTTTGGGTCTTTTAAGAACGGATATTAGTATATACTTTTGTTGATGTTGAGTTCAAAATCATTGATTTTTAAATACAGTGATGGACTTAATTGAGAATCTGAAAGGTCATCTGGACAGCTGTGTAAAAATATTTTTTAATAGAAATATATTTTTAATAAGAAAAATTGAACCAGCCATTTTGTTTTATTTTAGAAGTATTTATTTTATTTTATTTATTTATAAATTCAGTCTTGAAGATAGATTCTTTTTTGGGAGGATGTGCACAGTTCTCGGTTAGTATTGGCATGTATGTCAATTATACTTCTCTCACCTTTTGGGGAAAAGATAATTTTACATCTCTAGCAAAAAAGAGCTGCTAAGATTTATATTGTCATTTTGTTTCTCTGAGGGATTATTGAAACATTGCAATACATTGGCAGGCCTGGCTTTGCCACATTGTTAATTAAATAATGTAACAGTATCTTGATGCACCAATCCAATGTACCTGAAAAATAATAATTCAGTATATGTCACATAATAAGCGTTTGTTACTGTAACAGCCATATACCCCAGGATATGTAGAAGAAACAGTTACTACATAAGATCATGACGTAGGCAGAAGGTTAGTTGAAAAGAATATATTCGTATCACTTATCTGGGAAATGCTCTAAAGAAGCCTATAAAGTAATATTTCTGTTGTACATTTTTCAGACATTTAGAAACAGATGAACTATTAACTGTGTGTCTTGAAAAAGCATAACATCTTTGGGTTCATTTGTGGAAATAGTGTTTTCTACCATATGAAGCATAAAGTAATTTAAGAATTCAGTGTAAGCCTTGAAATTGATGCTGTGGAATAAAAGGCATGAATACTTGGTCTCTAATCATACCTGCAAGTCCTTTTATTATGCAGACACAGTGCAACAAGAAAGGCCACTGTTACGGAGTAGCTCAAAGGAAGAATGATTCTCAACACCTAATACTTTTTTCTGCTTTATGACATTGCTTTTGCCAATATCACTGGATACATAAAAAAATCTTGAACTTCCAAGGAATACTATCCTTTACTGAGTGGAGAAAGAAATGTTTCTTTCTCAAATAAGCAATTTTATCTAGAAGGAATGGAATAAAATAATGAATTGTGAAAGTATGAATTAAATTCCACATTGCTGCTGTACAGATTTCAGTTATATGCAGATGATGAACTAAACCTATAGATCATACATGAGAGTCATGCCTGATATGTGATGAAACCATAAACTAAGGTACTATCAGGAGGTGCTCTATGTCCTTCTGGCACTGTTACAGCTGTTCTATGAATTATCTGGTCATTATAGTCCATTAAGGAGCTTCCAAACTGAAATTGTTTATTTATTATTATGATGCTATAAATAATCTTTGATTTTTTTTTTCAAAGGTCCATAATTACCAGTGCAAAAAATGTAGTGTGCCATGATTTAAGTCACTTGATAGATTAATTCTTGGGGAAAAAGTACTTTCAACATCGGGATGGAGATGAACACAAAGCTTCACAATGCAGTTAGTCAAAATTCCTGCTAGCCTGTATCTTGTAGTGGGTGGACACCAATTTAACTTCTGGTGTCTGATGACATGATTGATCTGTTCATTAGAAGAAGATCTCTCCTTACTGATTGGTTTGTAAGGACAGACACTATGGACTCCAGCGTTTACAAGAGAAAAAAAGAATTGACATCTATATAATGTAAAGTGAATCAGGAACCCTGGGGAGACCTGAAACAAGTGAATGCATTTAGAGGGAAAAAAGCTATTAAATTACTGGGAAAACATTATGTTTTGTCAGATAAAGTTCTGGTCTTACAATGGCAATCTGTCTTCTTCCAAAATACCAGGTCTCGACCATCTTTTCTTTCTATTTGATAGGGCATGAAAACAAATTTTTGAAAACCTGAAGAACACAAAAGGCAGTTACTTGCTTTCACTCAAGCCTCAGGAAAATATTAAGTAAAGCTTCTGTCTGTAACAGAAACCATTGATACATTCTAATCTTAGGAGAGAATAATAGTTATATGTACCAGGCCGTGTGTCTGGGTTAAAGGGAAATAAGGCATAGGAAAGCTTTAATGTCAGGCTAAACTAGCCAAAAGCTCCTATTCCTCTAACTGAGATTTCTTCTTCTTCCTTAAAAATTGTAGAATATAATGAACCAGTGCTGTATTGAACTGCCCTGGTGAACTTTTCAGCTTAGTTATTAAATTTCAGGTGTTAATCCAGGTAGTGTCGAGGTTCAGTGTAATAGGTAATAGGAACAGTTAATCTGAAAGAAAAAGTTATTTTCAAAATTATTACTAGCATGGGCAGCATCATTGTGCCTTAATCCAGTAGCAGCCTTTTTTTAAAGATTCAGAAGGCCCAAAAATGTTGTTTATATGAAGTGCTGGCTGTCATTTCTGAGGCCTTACTTGGTCTGAATAGACAATGCCTGTTGGAACCCTTGGATTGTGATTGATCTTTTCTTGAGGGGAGTGTGGGTAAGGCCCAAGAAACTTGAAAGCACTTAAGACAGATTTTTGTTCTATTAATATTCTGTTGTGGCAGTTTAGATCAAATACTGTCACCTTTAAATGTGTTGTTCTTAGATCTTCTCTTTGCTTACGCATTTGTAGCCTGTGTCTAGGCTAGTTGTGCTGAACCAGATCCTTTTGAGTCTCAGAAGGATAAAATCTCCTGTGGCTTTGCCAGATACTGCAAATCAGTTATCTTTCCCTCAGATCTGACAATCATCATTACCTGTTCTATAGAAGCATTGAAATTCGATGTACTGATGCTTGTAAATTTACTCAAATATGTTGCCTAAATTACAAGAGCATTTAAATTCTTTTACAGATAATTTACACCAGTAAGATAATTGTAAAATATGTAACCCAGTTTTTGGATAGTTCCCGTACCTTCTTGCTTGGGAACAATAAGGTAGATACTAGTGGGATTTTTAAGGCCTGGTCTTTCAGGAGCTATTTGAGTGATCAGAAAATGGTAACTCTGCACTGAAGTGACAATCTCCTCTTCACTGACTAATGCTTATGCAACTGGACATTATAGTCTGATATTCATGTAGTTGTACCATTAATGGAAATTCTACTTAAATACAATTTTCAGATTCTTAGCAGCCACAAAAGACAAGGACTGGTAGAGATGCAACAAAATGGAAACACAAGTTGAAAATACTTAGAGTGGTTTCAAAACTATAAGATTAAAATAGATGCCTTCAAAGACAGAAGGGATGTTGATAAGCAGGATGGAAAAGCTATCAAGAGACACCATATGTTTTCCCCATATTTATTGAAAAAACCCCTCATTCTGATGTTGATACTTTATCTTTCTGTTCATGAAGATGATAGAAGACTGACAGAATAGGACAGCAAGGGTGGAAAACGAGAAAAAAGCCCTGCTTATGTGTCTAAATTTACTAGGTTTGCTTCTGTACCTGAGGCACTGAGTTTTGGATAACAGTATAGGAAACTTTTGTGGCTGATTACAGCTAATCTAAACTGCCAATCTTTTTTAAGGGGATTAGAGTTAACAGTCAGCAAAATGCAGGAAGGAAACATCAAAGTGCATATCAGAAGATTAAATATAGTAGCAAAGGGAGAGAGAAAGGGTAGAAAGACTTGAGAAAGAAAAATGCAAAGGAAAAGAAATCATTGGTGTCAGAGAAAGAAACACATGAACCAAAATACCGATTCCTACCTACTGGGGAGAATTACTGTCTGTGGATATTGAAACTTTTTTATCAAACACTGGTGTCAGAACTGAGAAAGGCAGCTTTAGGATGTATAAATTACTGTGGTTTTGATAGATGTTAACTGTTAACACAGTAATCTAAAATTACTGAGAAGTGGAGAATATAGAGATTAGCTATGTTAATTATTCTCTTAGGTAAAGTACTCACGGTGGAATAGTGATGTTTAATCGACAAAATGTTAATCCAATAGGTAAAACATAAATTTGACACAAAGAGATCAACAAAGAAAGCTGCTGCTGAAAAAGGTGACTTCAATATATGTATTTGGTCCTATCTCTCTTACACTTCACATTTGAGTTGAGAATTTTTAGTCAGTAAGTTAAATCATTGCAGTACAGAGAAGAGCCTTTCCAAAGTAAGAAAATAGCATATTTTCTCCAATTATGATCTATCAATACAGGTGTTAAATTAGTTACAGGCTTTGCTAAGAATTTTCCTTCTACTTTATACAAAATGTGGAAATTTCAGAACAAAAAAAAGCATTTTTTCAACAAACTAGAGCAGGTTGAAGTCATGCCTGTCATGCCATTGTATACTTAGCATTAATGAAAATGCATCATCTCAGTTTCTGCTATTTATTTTCTTTTTAAAAAATTGCAGGCATATGATCATTTTTACCTGAGGTTGTCTTTAAAACTATTTTGTGATTTTTTTTTTTATCCAAGCATTCCTTGTACCCTTTAAAACATCACTTCTAAATGAGTGTATAAGTTGGCTTCTTCTGGTGTGACTAACTGCTGCTTCATAAGTGTGAGGAGTGTTGTGATGTAACTTTCCACGCTGGTCTAGTGTGCAGCCTGCCCATCTTTGTTGCAGTCAGT
The DNA here is from genome assembly GCF_036417665.1 of Passer domesticus. Classification (NCBI taxonomy): domain Eukaryota; kingdom Metazoa; phylum Chordata; class Aves; order Passeriformes; family Passeridae; genus Passer; species Passer domesticus. Next base: position 25,893,369 of record NC_087512.1, read on the forward strand.
GATACTTAAATATATTCCAGACATCAGATCATACCTTTTGTTCCATTATGTACTGTGTTATGTGTACTGAACATGCACCAAGATTGTAAAATGCACAAAAGACTATTTGCACCTCTGAACACCAACCTCTCTCTTCTAGTAGCGATTTGCTACTTTGCTGGCTTTGGGTGATGGGCTCCTGGAACCCAGGAAATGGCAGGGAAATGGTCACCAAGACATGGAATTAAAAGGTCTAACAGCTGCATATAGCACTGTTTGTTTTAGCACTGGCCCCACTGATGTTGTCCATTCAGTGAGTATATTTTTCTTCTTAGAATCAGTGTAGGTGACAGAAATGAAAAGTGGTGGTAACAAAGAAAGACTCTTGGGATGGCATATGATAGCCCAGTAATAAGTACAAGCTAAATGGCCAACTGATGTCACTGCAAACCTGTTTTTTCTGCCTTTTGACAAGGATTTGTCTTGACTGATCTAATAATCCTGAAATATGTATCCTGGTTTGCTTCTTGAGGATACTTGAATGTTGTTTGGACACAATATTTTGTTGTGGTTTATTATTTTGGTTTTGTTGTTGGTTTTTGTTGGTTTTTTTTTAAACAGAAACCATCTCCACTTTCATGAGAGTTATCTCTCCTGACACCATCTGCTATGTGTGACAGTTCTGCCCTCACTGGCAGTTTTCTGTGTTGGGCTGGTTGTGGCAGCTCAGAAGCTGTGTTACTTTGTGCAAGGATACTGAAGGGAGAAAGTGGGGATGAAAGATGTATGAAAGCAAGTAACTCTGAAATCTGAAATTCCAAGTGCCTTTTGGAATCTGTGGTGTTATGAATCAATATTTCTTACTGGTGGATCTTTACAATGTTACTTTGTTACTGATTTTTAACAGTGAGAAAAGTTCAGCTTCTCCTGTACTGACAAAAGTACTTCAAATTTATGCATTGCAATAGTTAATTCAGTCCAGCAGATACTCAAATATTGAAAATGCCTGTAGTTGAGTCATGCAATTTCTTCTGTACATGTCTCCACTTCCTTTTTATAAAGTTGTTTCAGGACGGGCATTCTTTTTGAGAGAGATTCCTTATTTTGGGGAAGTACATTGAACATGCCTCCTTTTAGACATAATACATGAAATTCAAGCAGTACTGAAGAACAGCTGCATTTTTCTATTATATAATGGGAAATGTCTGGGATGGCTAGCTTCCTAGGCTAGGCACCAGGAGGTGTGGTGTGGCCCTTGTCTCATTGAAGTCTGGGTCTGAGTGAGACATACTGGTAAGGTATCACAAGTCTTACCCCACAAGATTCCTAGGGTACATTACAGATTCTTAAGGATCACTAAGACTTGCAAGATTCTGACAAACTGCAATCATCTATTTAGGTAATAGTGCCAGTGATTGCTTTCCACTAATCTAATTTACACTCTGTAATTATTTGCATTCATTTTCAACAGGCTCTTCTGTCCAGTTCAACTCTATGGAAAGCCTGACACATTTTCTTCAATTCCATGAGATAGTAATGGCGCATAAAGAGGAGTTTCTACCGTGCTCTGCAATGGAAAAGCACTGGAGTTTCTATAAAGAATGCAAAGATTTTGGATTCTAAAGACTTCTTGAATGCTAATACATTTGTCTTTGCCATCATTTAAAAGTAAACATTTGAGCTTTAGAACTAAGTATTTTGCTGCTGTCATTTTGATTAATCATTTGTCCAGCACATGGTATGATAGAAAGTTTGTTTGGGTAAGTGAGGAACAGGGAAGTACTTAGTAGCAGGCAAAGATAACTGTCAATGTTTACTCTTGCACTGCAAGATTAAGGAATGGGGAAGTAGATAGGACTTAGACACTGATACGCATTGTGAAATATATTCCAGGTTGATTACTTGGTGTGAACTTTTAAGTTTTTATTTAAGATCAAAGTAACTGCCCATGCTTGATGGGGCAGGACAGAAACAGACAGGCAGCAACACTCACAGTCACTTCTTACAGCTAAACCTGAAACTGCTGTGGCTGAGCATGTGCTATCAGAAATGGCAAGGCGTGTTTGTATAGTAACATAAACTGTTAAGTTAGGCAAAAATTCAAGATAAGCAGCCTTGAAAATCATCAGCAGCTTTGCATTATGTGGCATGCATATATATATAAAAACATTTGAGAAGGGGGGCAGGTGCTCAGAGAGGTAAAAAGAGGAATCTTAGGTATTGGAAGTGCTCAAGAAAATTCCATTCATGTTTGAGCCAAATCTCTCTGATAGACAGAAAACGTGCTGGCATATGACAGGAAATGCAATTAGCCTGTTTGTGGAACATGAATTTTTCCAGGTAACAGCATCTTAGATATTCATCCCAATCTCTGGGGAATTTCTGTTTGATTAAATTTTACAATGTTTGAATCTGCTTTAGCAGCATATTTGTAACAGACTTGACTGTTAAGAGAGTTATCTGCATTCAGTTGATATTCTTGCTCTTTCTTTCTTTGGATTGTAAGAAGAGATGGAATAATAATAGTACCTGCTACTCCTAACTCCAGTGAATAGGATGGGAAGTATCTCCTGTTAATACTTAATGTCAGCAAGCTATTGGAGTGTGAAGAGCTCTTCTGCAAAGATCTGATTAGTGTCTTAAACAGAAGTTGGTTTAGGAAAGTGAGAGGGTTCTGATGTGCAGGGAGCTAGTACTATGCCCTAGAATGCATGAGCAATCATAGCCTGATGCGCTGTAAGAATAAAGAAATGCCAGTGGCCTGGAAGTCAGAAAAGGTAAAAGCTGCTGAGTGACAGGTATTTTGTAAAGTCAGTTTCACAAAGAAAGAAAATGGAGTGTTCTCACAACTGCAGCAGCAAAACAAACCTGAAGGCATATTGTTTCAAAGGAAGTGCTCATTCAAATACTGTGCTTTCACTGAAAAGTAAAAGGTATTTGACTGTTAAAATGACCTCTGAATTATGTTTGTTTGTACATTTTTTCTTTGTTGCAAGATGTCTAATAAAATTAATGTACAAAACCTGGGAGAATTTGACAGCACTATTTTGGTTTATTATATTAATGTGATTACATGACCTAAGGCAGTCCTAAGATACAGTGATAGAAAATTGAATGAGCAAGCTGAGCAAAGAGGTAAAAATGCAAAGTGCTACATGAAAACCACTGTCTCTTATAGATGCTGCATGTAAAAGTAATATACTACTGAAGCTTTTTTCAGTTTTTCAGTTTTATATAAGCATCTTGAGAAAGGCATTAGCTTGTCAACATATGGCTTAATATGACTAACAAATGTAGGATTCTGCTCCCCAGATCTTAAAACTGAATATTCTCTAATCTCCCTGCTGGAATCCTTTGATCTTAATGTAAAGATCCATTAAGAGAGAAAAAACTTAAAACCATCATGTTTTCCCAGTTTAAATTTATGCTTTTTAAGTATACTTTTGCATAAAAATATAAGTGGTTGTCACTGGTGAAAGATGGGCAGCTGTTAGTGATGCTAACTGCAGCAGAGTAACAAAGCTTCTACTCATAAGTGGCAGGTCACCCTCCCAGCTGCTTTCATGATTCAGTTCTTTTATTTAGTAGACCTCTTCTCTACTCCTAGGCTGTGAATTTGCACTTACTTCATGTGGTGCAGGATAAAGTAAAAAAGGATCTAAAATGCAAATATTAAGACAAAAGTCCTGGCATTCTGACTGCTGTTAATATTCACATGGAGAATAAAAGGAGAAAAAGGTGATGCAAAAAGCCAAAAATTCAGATTCATATTTCTGCAGAATTATTTATTTTTTGCTGACATGGAATTTAAAAAAAAAAATCTGGGGAGATTAATACCAGTAAGGAAGAATGCAAGAATCAAAATAAAAGAATGAGTGAGGAGGAAGATAAGCAGGAGGCAGACAATATAACACAAGATCCGTAGATTTTAAGGCCAGCAGGAGCCAGTGTGACCTCCTGAGTAACACAGGTCAGAGGTCATGAAGCTCTGTGAGCAAGGGAAACATGTGAAGAAGAGGAAGAAAGTAAAGGCAGGTGCAGAGAGAGCTAAAGTCATTTTAAGCAGAGGATCAACACAAAACATTGCACCTTCTTGCCAGGCAAAGCGGAACAGGTCAGGGAAGAGAATAATGGGAATGAAAGCCAGCCTTGGGAAAGGTATTTACCGTACTCTAAGGCAATACTGCTTGGGTTTTTGATGGTGGAAATGCAGCTAAGGGGGAGGGAGAAGGATGAATAATGTTGCCATAGGAGTTTGGATAAATTCTTGAAACAGTTGAATTTGGCAAGTGTTTTGTCATGATGACACAAAGACTTTTTTTCCTGGTCTTCAAAGCTTAATACTAAACTGGAGGAAAATACTCTGTTCAGATCAATAGCTTGAGCAACTGCCTACATGAGACTTGGGCCCTTTATTCTTATCACCAGTAGTTAGTTAACTAGATGGGTAGGAAATTATGGGGTGATCTGACATTTGAAGTGCTAAGTTACTGGCCATATCAAGGACACAGGAGGGAGTAAAACATTTCTAAGGAATGGGACTTCAGAACAGGATTCAAATAACTTTTTATGTGATTTTTGTGTCTATGTCTTTCTGAGTTATGGATGTGGGGTTTCTTGTTGGGGTGTTTTTTTTTAAAAACAAAGCTTTGGCTTTGTCTGTGGCAGGAGGTTTTACCATTTACACCAATACTGGTGTTGCAGAGTAACCTACAGGTGAGTTTTCCAGCATCTGTGTCCTTTTGATTTCACTTACGCATTTCTGTGGTGAGAGCTCAAACACCAGTTACATATAACTTGGTCACAGTGGCTTATGCAATTACCAGCCTTAAGCCGAGCTGTCACAGCGGTACTCCGCTGCAGGGTCAGCGCTACAGCAGCAGACAGATGCTCTCCGGTGCTGTGGCGTCTTCCACATTTCTCACCGAGCCGGTGCACCAAGGGCCCGAGGCTCTCTGCGAGCAGAGCCAACAGCTTGGCCTGATCTTAAAACACCAGCCTTAAGCTGGAAGTGGCTGGGGAGCTGCAGTCTTCCAGTGCAGCGGCAGGTTATTTCACTGCTAAATAAAAATATTAAAACGTCCCCAACCAACCTGCTATAAAGCAGAGGCTTAATGCCAGGGTGCAGCTTATTCAGAGCTGCAGCTATTGCCGCGCCTCGTGCCCGCCCGCCCGGGACCGCAGCAGCCTCTGCACGGCTGTGCGCTCCCGCGGCAGCCGAGACGAGGACAAGAAGCCTGGGCCGGGACTCGTCCCCAGCCCTGCCCTAGCCCTGTCTTGCCGCCCGGTCGAGCCGGCTGTAGTGTTTGGGAAGCTCCTCGGCCGCTCCGCCCCCGAGGGGCAGTCGTGGGGAAGTCGGTGCCGCGTTTTGCCGGAGGGGCGGCGTGGAGGCGGCGGGTTCCTCCCGCTCCCAGGTGCTGGCGGAGACCTCACCGTCACCTCCCACTCGTCCTCCTCGTCCTGCCCGCCAGGTTTCGGGGCGGGCGGCTGCCCTTCTTTTTTCCTCCACGTCATGGAGGAAAATGCTGTGCCGCACACACATCACAGGCCCCGTGCACACGAGAGCGCCCCTTCGACCGAGCAGGGCGCCGGCCCGGGACGGCCGCGATCCGCTCGGGTGAGTGCGCGACCGGCGGGCACGTCCCGGGACAGCGGCAGCGGGAGGTCCGGCCCGCCGAGCCAAGCCCTAACTTCGCGGAGCGGGCAGCAGCTCCCGTCCTCCTCCCGGCGGCTTCGCTGTAGCCGCAAATTTGGATGCTCGGCCGTGGCGGCGGAGTTTGGGAGGAGAAGGAGGAAAGGGCGGCACTGTGCGACTCCGCGGGAGCGCAGCGGGCGGCGCTGCGCGGGGCACAGAGCGCCGGGCCGGGCCGGGCGCGGCGCTGCAGGCGGCCGGAGCACGAGGAGGAGGGTCGGTGCCCGTGCTGCGGGAGAGCTCCGGTAAGAAGGTGCTGTTTGTCTTAAAAGTTAGTTAGGGTGGGATTTTGCGTCTCAGGAACAGGGTGCGGGTGTCCGGAGCCGGGGCACACACCTGCCCGCAGCCCGGCTGGCAGGCGGTGCACCCAGATGTCGTAGCCTCGTAACCTTCTCTCCAGAATCAACAGTTACACCAACTCAAAGTCAGGTTTGGTAAGAGGAATCGGGGTTGCTGTGATGTTGGCATTTTTTCGTTTCCCGGTAAATTGTTCAGAACGTTCATGCAGCTGTGTTCAAATGTGCCAAGTGCACTTAGTCATTTCTTTAATATGGAAAGAGGTTCTTTTTCCTTGTAAAGAAACAGAAAGTAACAATATCAAGAACCGGTCAGAACTTCTTTTTTTCTCGAAGACAGATAGTAGCATTTTGTCCCTTATTATTGGGTGAACAGATTTACTAATACCAGAATAAGGCTTAGAAAAAGAAGACCTTACGGGGGACTTGCACTGTGTCCCACCTGAGGATCTGCTCTACTGAACATCCTCTGACTCATTCCAAATATCTAATCCATATCTGATATGGATATAATATCTAATCCAACCTATTTCATTTTGAGATAGGCATATTTCCTTAATAGTAGCCTTTTTGCATAAATAAATTTCCTTAGTAGTAATCCTTTTGCGTTTGGTTGCTTGTGAGAGAAACAGCTGAGGGGCAGAGATGGTAGATAAACTTGCTACTGAAGTGGAGGTGATTAACAGGAAAGAGCTGCTTGCTTCTTTCAGCAAGGGAATTGCAACAGTCGAGTGACACTGGGAGGCAGAAGATTGAAAACAAGTACAAGACAGTGGGTTTTTACACTATGCTCAAGTGAGCTGTGGCGTGTTGCGCTGCACCCCCACACTCCCTAGTCTCTGCGAGTCAGAAAGCTTATGCAGGTCCAAAAATGACTGGATGAAAGAATGGAAATTTCGTAAGAAAGCAGCATTTGTAACCTGTCTTTGAAAACTTCTAAGCTGTAAGGAAATGGATCTGGAAATGTGGAGGTGTTAAAAGAATATTTGTTCTTTCTCCTGTTTCCAAGCGTCAGCTTTTGACTACTATGAGACAACATGTTGGGCTGGATGGCCTCCATGGATATGATGTGATTGTTCTTTCATGCACATAGCTTTTCTGAAATGGTCGTAGAAAGGGAAGTGAAATGCTACAGTATTTGTACAACTGTGGTTTCTGGTTTTATGCATCTGATAGTGGTGGGTTTTGGCCCAGTTCTCATGTATTTTTGTGTATGCTGCCCAGCTGTAAAGGCATTTAAAGATTACCAGCAAACCTGGCTAATGCATTTTGACATATGTATAGTATAAATTAGTAATTTGTAAGTATTATAACTTTGTGAAAAGCAGTAATGGTGATAAGGAGTACATTCAAGTTTCAGTTTCTTGGGTTGGCACCACCTCTGTGTGTTATTACACTGGGTATTCAGACCCCCAAGAAAGGGACACACTGAAAACTGCGTGTGCACCAGGTTCTGTAGGTTTTGTGGTTCATAACCTGTACTATGCATGGTATTTTATGTGCAAATTCTTCTAGTCAGTCAACAGGCTGGCTGTGACCATCCTATAAATGCCTTGCTGACTGGCAGGAGACTGTCTGAAATAAGTCCAGGTAAGTTCAGAGGAATTAAGCTTAAAGCATTTACGTAGCAGTTACAGCTACAGAGTCATCAGGAGTCATATAGTGACTCCAGCTTTTGAGGTCTTCCAAGAAATATTGATAAAGGAACTAAGAAATGTACCAGATGAGTCATAAAAAGCTCATTTCTGCAACATAAACAGTGGGGTGCTGAATCCAGCAAGGGAGTACATTTTGCGTAATTGTCAAAAAGTCAAGCCTCATCAGACGTCTCCCTGAAACACTCCAAGAAGGCTTCACCAGGGTTTGCGATGTGGCCAAGTGTGAGGCAGAGGTCAGTCTGCTTTTAGTACAAGAGAGACAGCTGTGAAGAAAGAGGAGGTCTTTGATTGCCCCACACCCAGATAAAGGCAGGTGATGGGGTCGCTACCAGCCTGTCAGAGATCCACCCATCCTCCTGCAGCAGGCCCTGTTGTATTATCACGGCTGCATGGCTTGTCTGGGGGATCAAGAAGCTAGCAGGATTCCCTGCTGCCAATCAAAGATCTTTTCCTGGATTGACTGCGGAGTGCAGTTGGCCCGTGTGTGTTTTTGTGGGGCATTGTTGTTTGCTGGGGGAGGTCTTTCTGCATGCTTGATTTCCAGGCAGGGACAAGTCAGCATCCTAAATTTTACTCAAAAGATGCATAGCTGTCTGCAGACCTTTTTCAGTTTTGCATGTGCTGGGAGCTTTTGTCTCATGGAAAATGTCCCATTTTCTTAACTTTTTAAAAATCAATTTATAACACATTATATAATTGGCCACAGTACCCTCCCATCATACAGAAAAGAGTGACCCAGCTACTGGCTTGCCACATTGCATCTTATACAAACAGAGGCTGCCAATATTAAGTATTAATAGTCCATATTAAGGAATCTGGATATGTTATTTCTGTATAATTTCACAGTGCTGGGGATAATGAGCTAAGGCAGGACTGCAGGAGCCCTTGAATCTGTGACACCCAGAACCTCTTTGGGGCTTATGACACTCAGCCTGCTTCAGTCACAAAAGTGCAGTTTATAATCCTGTATCATCTGGGAGACTGGTGATGAAGAGGAGGCTGGTGTGTGTATTTTGGTCAAAATGTGGATGGAGAGGAGGCCAATGCTACATGTGCCTTAGGAATACTGCTGCAGTGCTTTCCTCGAGGGAAAATACCATGATAGTTGTTTGTGGTATACACAAATAGTACAGTGTTTAGTTCCTCAAATTTCTTTGTAAGCATCACACACAGAAAAGTTAGGTATAAAAGCCCAGAAATTTATTTCTTTATTTCTTTTCTTTATTATACGGAGACTTTGTATACCATTCAAAGTACTTATGTATAGGTGAACTTGCAACGCAGGTCATCATATCTAAAGAGAATTTCAGGAAGTGTCATGAGTGTCATGTGGGTCTCATAACAGTAGCCCAAACTCCTGGCCTTAGCTTAGTGTCAGAGCTGTTTTATTTGTGGAGGGAGCAAGGCTTCTGACACCTGGAGTCTTGGTACCTGAAGTGTTACATGCGTCTTAAACTTGGTGTGTCTTCTGACAGACTCCTCGTGTCCCGGTGCTTTCCTGCCTCTCCCCAAGTTGTCTTTACTTTGCTGGAGAAGGAAATTAGGTTGCTTTGATGTGATCTGTTCTTTTTATGGTGTTCCTTTCTCCCTGTCTTCTTGGTGCTTAGAAATGCTATGTGAGTAAACAAAAATATATGCTTCTTATACAGATAATGCCTTCCACAGCTTAATAACAATAAAACCTTCCCAACTAACCTGCAAAAAAGCAGAGGCTTATGAGTTCAGAGCTGCAGCCATAGCCACCCCTGGGACTTACCATACCAAGTCTCCATGTTCACTTTTTTCCAGCTAACATTTTACAATTTTCTTTTGTAATTTGTGCAAGAAACAGTGTCATCCCACTACTTCTGTATGTCCGACTTCAAACGCACGTGAAGCACTGATGCTGGTGGGGGCTGCAGGCAGTGGCAGGATGGAGCAGACACCAGGACTGGGTTTGCCCACCAAGCTGGCTGTACACATATTGATCTCCTGGGACAGAGCACCCTAAAGAGGGGAAGAGAACACAGCAAAGTCCTGGAGGTATGTCTGCAGCTCTCTTTGATGTGGTCTTACTGATGTGACAAGGTGTGACTTTGTGGGAGGGGGGGAAATGACTTAAAGAGTGTGATTTACAGTGGGGGTTTGCAGACTAGAGTCTGCAGGCAGCTTGGTGGTGGGGGGAAGGAAATGGAGAAATATTTTGAGCTGTTAATGGGAGTTTTTCTGCAGTGCTGTGCAGTTTCTCCTGCTTCCCTGTCTAACAGGAAATTTCCACCCTCTTTTACAGTGCTTCTCCTTGCCAATGAACACAAATTCTGTCCCTTTGGGTCTAATTTTTATGTTATTCTATAGTTTAAAGGTTAACCCTCTCTCCACTGTAGTACTGTTGCTTTAAACTCCCATATGAGGTGGAAAAAAGCTGTTAAATGCTAGATTGCCACAAATTAGAAGGGACTAAACTCTGTTGGAGTATGTATTTGTTAGTGGGATTTTGTTTATTTGTTTTCTTGACTCCTGCCTTTATAGTACTCCATGTGCTTGGCAAGCACGGATACCCCCCATGTCACAAAGTCAGAAAATTGAAATTCTCAATGTATAAGCATCAGGCTTAGGAATTTTGACTGACTATCTCTATGCCTTCTTAACACTTTCTTGCTTTAAGAGCGCTGCAAATCCTCTGACTGGCATGACACAGTAGTATGGGATGTACCAAGGGATTTGCTGAGAGACTTTTCAGGCCTTCAGCAAAAGAGCTTTCATGAAAAGTTTCTGCAAAGTTTCGTGTAAAGCAGTTCAGATTAGTTGGGGTTGCAGAGGAATTATGTTCTCTCTTGTGCTGCTTGCATGATCCTGCAGAAGTTGGTTGCCTCTTTTCCTGGCCAAGAGCTGAGACATTGATTTTCTTTACCTTGACAGATCTCTGGGACGTGAATGTGCTGAAATTGATATATTTTCCTGAAACTGCGAGGATTGCCACTGGAGGCAACTGGAAAGGAGAATCCAGCCTTTTCTAAAGCGCCTACAGAGAGCTGGAACTGAGTGGCAAACAGACAAGCAAAGCAACTTACTGTCTGCACAGGAAGTTCTGCTGGGAAATACAGATCCTGTGCAAGAAACAGTCCTCGTGATCAGTACTGGGACAAAGTTGCGTGTGATATCCACAACTGCCAGATCTTTGCTGTGTTTCCTAGGTATGTGGCAAAAACCTGTCTTTCTGCTTCCAGAAGCAAAAACCACACTGTGCTAAATTGTAGTAATTTCTTACTGTTTTTCATTGGGACACTCTGCTGGTTTAAGTCTTCACAGTCTTAAAATTGGCAGGTTTATAATCTAATTACTTCTAAAAATGATGACATATTTTTCCATGTCTTGCAATTAAGTGTTTAAGTAATTGAAGTTACTTAGCTCTTTAGTTGTCCATCATTCAGAGAAAATGTAGTGAAAAGTAAGTAATCTAACTTATTCAGGCAAGCCAAAACAAGGGGGTGAGATGTGCAGAATGAGGCTGGTGCTAAGTGTAACTGTGTTGGAGGGGCACAGGCTGAGGCTCCAGTGCAGAGCAAGTGGGTGGAAACTCAGACAAACTTGATAGAATCAACTTATTGAGATTTAATGACAATAAAATGTACTCCTACAGAAATCCCATGATCCCTGTCAATAGATAATTTTGCAATGGAAATAACCAGCTAACAGCAGTAAAAAAAAAAGCACATTAATAAATTAGCTTTTCCAGTTAGCAGCACTGAATAGTTAAGTAGTGTTAAAAGTTTAATTCAGACAGATACTTTACAAAAAATTAAAATAAATAGCTTAGGAAAGTACACAATTACTTTTCCTCTTCCCTACTTTCCCAGGAACATCATCCCCTCTGTCTTTCCCAGACCTATCAAGGCCCAGACTTGATTTGTATAGACCACAGGGAAAACCAGGAGGAGCTAACTAAATTTTTGCACAGGGTTGGTCATGCAAACCACCAAGTTTGCATTGCTGTGTGAGCAGGTGTGTTTTAAACAAACAGAGGTGTTTTATCAGGGGGAACTTTCCTGAAGTGTTTTTACTTCCAGGAGAGGTAATTGTTCCATCTTTAAGTTCCTGCTTTATGTAGTAATGGTGTTAGCTGCTGAAATAGGCTGTGACCTGGTTTCCAAGGAAAGGTGTAGACACTGGTTCTGCTTCAGCTGCCTTTGAGTGATGGGCGTGCAACAGGTTAGAGAAATCACTTGTTCTGCTACTCTGATTTTTGTTGTTGTTGTTAATGCTACCTACATGAAAGTACTTGCCCTTTTCAATCCCTCTCTCTGTTGGGCTTTTTTGTAATTTCCCAACCTCTATTCTGCTACTCCTGCTCTTCTCAGCACCTATTCACTTTATTTTTTTTTAACCTAGGTGACAGCAAGAAGTTTGATTCATGCTGTACATATCAGAAGGGTTCCTTCATGCAAGAAAGAATCACATGTTGGGGTAAAAGCACTCCTATTCCCCTACAACTGTTCTCCCTCTTTCATCTTCTTCCACAGACTTGCACTCAATCTTGACCTTTTCACTTAACTCTTGCTCTGTGGCAAGCAGAGAAGCAGGCGGCCTGGCAGCGCTTTCATAGCAAGCCCCATGTATTTCAGATCCACTGAGGAGAGAGCGCTGCCTGCTTGCAGCCTGAAGTTTCCAAGAATCCCTATTCTAGTAGCAGTCAACATGTCTTGTCAGTCTGTGCTCTGGGCAAACCAGTCCCAAGCAAATGGGACGAAAGACAAGAGGTGGTTCCCACAAACTGGCTGTCTTGTGTGGCACCAGAAGTGATTTGTGGCATCTGTGGAAAGTCACAGACCTCTTTGATTGGTATTGCTTAAGTAGAAAAGAAGCTTTATAAATGTGATAATGCTGTGCATTAGGAGAGATCCTGGCTTTTGTTTTCTGTAGCTCAATGTAGCTGGGGGTTGAGATTGGATTTTTACTTGCCTACTGAGGAGGTCCTTCAGGAAGGACTGGCAGAGGGCAGGGGCCAGTGGGCATTGATACATACCTTGTTTTCCTCAGGAAAGTTGTGATGCATTGGTTATTACAGGCAGACAGGTAACAGGACTTCCTCAGGTAGTCCTGCCTGCATGCCTGCTGCTAAGCCAGTTGCTTCCAATACCAAAGGGATGCCTTTCCCTCTCCATGGTGTCAGCTCTCTTTGAGCAGAGATCCCTTCTTTTTTTCCTGAACAAAACCCAACCTTCAAAGCAGGAGTTTATCCTTCTACCTGGAGGTACATCTGATATCTTAGTGCCACCAGGCTCTGTGCTTCCTGTGATGGACCTGGATGATTCATAATGGCTCCAACCAGCAGGCAACATCCAGGGAGCTTGTGGGCATTGTAGATTTACCTGGAAGCTTCTACTTTGAATCACTGAAGCTCTTGAGTTTAATGCAGCACAGTCTGTATCAGAAAAGACAAGGAGGAAAGGGAATGGAATGCTGGGGAGTTGAAAAAAATCTGTATTTTCTTAAACAAGGTAGTTCAGAAGCTTCTAATTCAATGTGCTCTGGATACAAACTGGACAAACTGGGAACACCTCTGCACTGTGTGGACAGCAGGTGAGACTTGCCATCCCGAGCAAGAGGAATGTGACAGCTGGTAATTTATTCCTGCTCAGGGTGAAGGGAGCCACAGACTCCTCTGCAAGAATGACGTTGGCATCACAAAGTTGCACAGTCTGGGAGTCTGGGTACATTGAGGTTGTGAAAAAAGCAAAAATAATAGTGTGAGGAGTGGCAGTAATGCCCTGGTCTCTCACAGGAACCAGGTCTCCATAATACTATTAGAGTCTTATTAAAGTGAAGACGCGTTTTCAGAGACACAGTGTGAGCCCAAAGCCTGCTGGTTTCTTTGTGCTGCTGAATGGACAGCAGCACCTCTCCATTCCTCTGAGCTCTCAAATACCTCCTTAAACATTTGCAGAGGGGTGTCCTCAAAGAAGCTGCTGTAGCGCTGGTGTATATGAGCCATTGGGGGTCAGCCAGAGCAGGATCTTGGTTCTCTGAGTGAACTCACACTTGTGCTGGCTAGAGAAGCTTCCTGGCTTTTCTCTGTTGCATCTGAGTACCACTCTGGGCTGGAGGAGCTGCTGGGGTATTCCTGGCAGAGGATCAAGGTTGTGTGCGATACTGCTACCCATGGAATTCCTCACATTGGACAGCAGCAAGGCTGTGCAAGCAGGGTTGGCAGAGCTGGCAGTTACAGTGCAAAAGCTGGGCTTTTTCCTGGCTTCTCTTTGTTGTGACCATGACTTCTCCAGGGATGCTTCATCCAGCCCATCTCACAGTTCATGTTTTGGCATGATTTGTTGATCCTTTGCAGTTCCTGTTTTCTTTCCACCAGCTGCAGCATGCATCAGATGCTTAGTTTGGGCAAGGTGTGTCTCATGTGCATAGTAGAGCAGCTAGGATGCAGAAGAAGTTGTCTGCTTGTTTTTCCAAGGCCAAATCTAGGAGTAGTCTGGGTAGTTTCACCACATTAAGTTCTGCTTCCTAACATTTAAGTATGACTAGATGTTATGTGACAACCTCCAGCAGTCTAGTGGAAATGTTCCTACCCATGGTGGGGGAGTTGGACTAGATGACATTTAAAAGTCCCCTTCCAAGCCATGTATTTCCATGTTTCTATAATTCTATGAAATAACATATGATGGCATACAGTTTCTCAGTAGGAGTGATAGTGTAAACATGATTTTACCCTGAAGGAATAGAGGTATGTTTTGTGAAAGATCTTATTCCCAATGAATTAATATATGGTGCTCACAGGTGGTTCTTCAATTTCAACCACCACATCTCATAATGTACAGTTTTACCTGACTGCTGCGTTCTTCTTCCAATTAAAAACAACAGCAGTTCCTATTTTTTCCCCCTGTGTGTTTACAGGGAGGTGGATAAGGCTTCTCTCCCCTTTCTGTATGTGTGGTCTGCTTCCCTCCAGGAAAAATATGCTGGACTGGTATGAGGTATCCAATGCTACCTAGATATGCAGTTCCCCAGCGGGACCACAAGAATTTCTCTGCATAGCACTGAGAAGATGCAAAGTTAATAAGGTTCACTTTTCACTGATTTGGTAAATACAGAGAAAACTCTGGTGGGCACACTCAAAACCAATTTAAACCTTGCCTACACTGGTTAGTATTGTTTCCACAGCATCTTAGATATTCAATGTTATGGAACTATTAATAATAAAAACTAAATAATATAGGAATCAGAAACTTCAATTTTGCAGTAAACTTGATACCTGATATGTGATAGTGCACAGTGGCCTTAGCCAGAGTATTTAGATCAGAATGCAGAAAAAGTTACAGAGCACTCAGGTGAAACAGAATAGTTTTTTAGGTAGGCAGATCATCACTCCCTCTTAGGGTCTGCCTTGGAGGCCAGAAGTCCCACTGATGCTTTTACAATTTTTTACAGAAAAGAACATTTTTTTTAGTTATTAAAAGATACAAATGAAGAAGCAAACATTGTTCTAATTTATCCTAATTTTGATGAAAATACCCTAATCTGTAAAACAAGCCAAAAGGTGGATTGTTGTCCTCTGTAATACTTTGTTCTCATTCAAAACTGAATTTGTTTTAGAACTCAGTTCAGTTCAAACAGAAAACACTGAAACAGAAAGTATTTCTATTGAGTTTGTAAGACATACATTGACTTGAGGCATTGTGCATGTGTTTTGGGTGTGCCAGTGAAATGCAAAGTTGTTCAGTTGTTCACATGGTGAAGAGAGCAGCATGTTCAGGGTTTTCCAACATGGTTGCATCTGATGTTAGCAGCACACCTTACCCTTGCCTAACATTTTTAAACTTCAGTATCACAGAAGACATACTTAGAGCCTTCCTATCAATGTGAAGAGTTGCAATTAATGCCTGAGGTTCATGACTGGAAGCTTTTAGCTGGGTCGCTTCCCAGCTACCACACTCCTGAAGTCAGAGTCCTCCCACGTGAAGCCTGAGGAGCTGGGGAGAGGATTTCCTCCCTTTCCTGACAACTTCACCCATTTTTATTTTGGGATTGAATCCTGAGCAGTGGGCATGGCTTTATGAATTCAGAAACATTTTACATAGTAGTCCTTGCAGTTGAGGTCATGATCTTTGTGAGGCTGAACTGTAGCTAGTCTCGAGGGATGGATGCTTTACTTTCATCCATCTTCTCTGAATGTGAGGAGCAGTTGTGAAGGGAGAGACAATTCCTCAACTTTAATAACTAATTTTTTTTTTGCATTACAGTGCTAGTGATAAGGAAAATGCAGATTTTTTTTTCTTTACATAATAAACTGATCTATTAATCAGATATAAGTTCATGTGTTTGTTTTTGGCCAACATGGAGAGGGTAAAATCTGTGAGGTTTATTAAAAGGATGATGCAGAGGCAGGGGAAGAGGATTTCCCGGGGAGCCCAGGTTCATAGAAGGGCTGTGTCAGCTGGGAAGGCTCTGGATAGAAGTCTTACACTGGGTGAAGACCTGGGGTTCCTGCCCTCCTTAAGTCCTGGAACGAGCAAATGTACCTCAGGAATCTTCATACATGTAGAAAAGACAAGTAACACATTTTACAGAACAAAGCAGGATGTCAATGCCAAGCTCATAATATAAAATCTTGATACAAAAGATGGAAAGTTGCATGTGTATTGTATGACATCACCTAAGGAAAAAGTTTTTGTGGGCAGGATAACCAGAATTAGCATCTGGTCAGTGCTACCCAAGATAGGTGCTTTGGACAGCAATAGTTGCTGTTCTCATCTGCTGTGTTCATTCATTCTGCTCCTCTGGAGATGATGGCATGTACGGTGCGGTTCTATGTCTGAGTAGGGCTTTGAGTCTGCATGTGGTAAAATATGAAGTTTTTCAGATGATTCAAAACCTGATGAGGTTGTGGTGGCCCTTCTATACCAAGAGATTTAATCCCCCAGTCTCCCACTGTTCATCAAGAAATCCAAGTTTTTGCTGAAATTAACTTTATACTCATAAATTATTTAGAAGGGAAGCAAAGGTGAGGAAGGGTCTAGAAAGTAAGTCATATGAGGAGTGACTGAGGGAGCTGGAGTTTTTTAGCCTGGAGAAGAGGAGGCTTGGGGGAGGGAGACCTTACTGTTGTCTACAGCTATCTGAAAGAAGGTTGTAGCGAGGTGGGGGTCAGCCTCCTCTCCCAGGCAATGAGCAACAGGATAAGAAATGGCCTTAAGATGCACCAGGGCAGGTTCAGGTTGGATATGAGGAAGAATTCCTTCATGGCAAGAGGGATGACCCTGATAACTACAGTATTGTCAGTCTCACTCCAGTGCCTGGTTAAACTAAGGAGAAGATTATTCTGGGAGTTACTGAAAAACCCCTGAGAGAAAATGTGGTCATTGGTCATAGCCAGCATGATGACACAAGGGGAGGGTCCTGCTTGACAAGCTAATTACCTTTCATGGCAAGGTAGCTCACCTTGATGATGATGTGATCTTTTTTGATTTCTGTAAAGCTTCTGACACTGTCTCTCACAGGATCCTTCTGGATATGCCATGCAGTAGGGGCACAGCTGGCTGACGGGTCAGACACAAAGGGTTACAGTGGATGGGGTGGCATCAGGCGGGTGACCTGTCACCAGTGCAGTTCCACAGGGCTCCATCTTCGGGCCAGCGCTCCTCAACATCTTCACGAATTACTTGGATACAGAACTCAAGATTAATTCAAAGATATAAACTGGGACACTAAATTGGGAGGAGCTGTTGAAGGCAAAGAAGCCCTGCAGAGACATCTCAGCTAATTAGAAGGCTGGGCAATCACCAATCATATGAAGTTTAACAAAAACGGGTGCTGGATTCTGCACCTGGGACAGGGCAAGCCTGGAAGTATGGACAGACCAGGATGCACAAGGTTGGGAGACCAGCCCTGTGGAAGTAGACCAGTGGGCCCTGGCTGATGGCAAGTTGAACATGGTCAGCAGCCAGGCGGGCCAGCCCTGTCCTGGGGGAACCAGGGACAGCATCACCAGCCAGGAAAGGGAGGGGATTGTCCTACTCTGCTCTGCTCTGCACTGGGGTGGCCTCACCTCGAGTGCTGGGGGCAGTTCTGGGTGCCACAGTGTAAGAAAGACATAAAACTAATGGAAAAGAGGAGGGTCACAAAGATGGTGAAGGATATGGAGACAAAGCCATATGAGGAGCAGCTGAGGTCACCTGGTCTGTTCAGCCCAGAGGAGATAGAGGGGAGGTCTCCCAGTGACCTACAGCTTCCTTGTGAGGTAAAACAGGTGGACAGGCACTGATCTCTTCTCTGTGATGAACAGTGGCAGGACCCAAGGGAGCAGTCTGAAGTTTTGTTGGGGGAGGTTTAAGTTAAGTACAAGGAAAAGGGTCTTCACCCACAGTGTGGCTGGGCACTGGAAGAAGCCCCTCAGGGAAGGGGTCACAGAGCACCAGCCTGGCACAGTTCAGTACTGTCGTGGTCCAGAGGTGGACAATGCTCTCAGGCACGTGATATGACTCTTGGGTATCCTGTGCTGGGCCAGGAGTTGTAGTTCACTGATTCTTGTGGGCCCCTTCCAACTCAGGACATTCTAAGATTCTGTGGCTTTGTTTGGTTTCATAGCAACAGAATGTTTGGCACTGGGCAGAAGCTGGGCAGGGCTGACACAGATAGAGAGATTAGGGAGAAGTTTGGAATGTGTTGGATTTTCTCCCTTCTTTTTGTTTGTCCAGACTCGCCTTTTTGAAGGAGAGAGTAAGAGATGATTCACTCCTTGATTTAGGCAATCCCTGTTCAGGCAGGGGTGGTAGGTGTTGTCCTTGGTAGCCAGGGAGACACTGGGCAGAGACATGGGGTGGGCTTCACAGAAAGGCAACACCACATAGATCTTCTCCCTCCAAAATAAAAAGCCAGGGCAGGTTACCTGTTTTCCCCTCTAGAGGGCTTTTTTTCATATGGCTGAAAACCTGCCTTTGGTCAGGAGCAGTTTTTAAAAGTGATTTTTTTTTCCAAGAACACGGATACATAAAGGAAGTTGGTAAAGGAGAAACCTAGATTAGACATTGGGCTGGGATTAATTTGAAGAAGAGATGAAGAAAAGCACCTGCTTGCTGTGGGGGAACGTGGGATTTTTGGCTTCATAGGGATATATGAATGTCTCACTTCATTTTGAGGATGATGAGGCACTGCAACAGATTGCCCAGAGAAGTTGTGGATTCCCCATCCCCGGAATTATTCGAGGCCTAGGGGAAGGTTCCCTGCTCATGGCATGGATTTTGGAAGGAGATTATCTTTGAGGTCCCTTCCAACTCAAACTATTCAATAATTCTCTGAGATCTGCTTTTTCTCTTTCTTTGTTAGCATACCTGGAGACTGTTTCTAAAACCTGCACTTTGTACGAAATAGGTATGTGTTGGCTGACCCTGGTCTGTACCTGGCAACACCCAGGAGATAACATTTCCTTCTTTCTGTTGCCCTAGGATAAAAATACTTGGGACAAAGAGGCACAGGGAAAGGCAAAGTCCAGGGAGAACAGACAAATGAAAAAGCTCTGCTTTGACAAGCTGCAATTTGAATGCAGCTACAGCTTGCATGACCTGACATCAAAGGGAATGCTAAAGATGCCCAAGTTAGTCTTGCAGTATATTTGAATGCACATCTCAGTATTTCATTTTCATACCTATGTGAGATGTCCAGGCATCTGAGCCACATTTGCTGGCCCCACCATTTTATTGGCTCTGGAAGCACCCTGAAATAACTTCTGTTTGAAAGAAAATACTGGGAGCTGTTCAATTTAAAAACAAAGTAGAGTTTATTTTAAGCTAAGTAGAGCTAAGTTTACTGCTGCACTTGTTATGTGGTTCTAGTCTCATTTTAATTTGGGGATAGTAACAATGCTGATTACACTCAGCCAGTAAAGCCAAGCTATGTGGAAGAGGATCTCTGTATTTAGCTTTTATTGTGGTAATACCTCAGTTGTTAATGTGCTACAGGAATTTTATTAAATAACATGCTATATAAAAAGGGGCCACATGTATTTTTGTGGTCACATCCAAGGTTGTGTCACATGGCACAGAGCAGGATGGATGCACTACTGCTTACTGCTACCACCCCTTTTGCCTTCAGAAGGGTACCTTCTTTATACATTCACACCAGTGGATCAAAGTGCTATGTCTTTATCCACCTCTGTCTTCAGGGCAAGTTACAAGTATTTTCCAGAACGAATCTGAAGAGAGACAGGAGACTTTGGGCTTATAAGATCTTGTTGGCACATGACAGGAAGGAAATTCATTTTCCCTTGAACATCTTCATGAGCCAGCTCCAGTGTTTGTGATAATGAGAATGCAGTGTTTGAATTCTAAAGCTTTCGGATTCATGCTTTTTAAAAAAACAATACTAATATCTACTGTTAGGCACACATTCTTTGCAGACTTCCTAGACATGCCTGTGCTGCTCCTGTTGAATGCCTTGTAGTTACTCAGGAAAATATACAATCCTTCCTACTCACATGAATGACAGTAATGTCTTTGCCAATCCACGGTTTGCTGTGCTTCAGTTTGTGGCTCATTAGAGATTTTAAAAATGTTTGGAAAAAAACTGTGGGAGTCCTGTTCTGATACTCTTATTTGACTGGAAATCATGTGGTTTATTGCCTTCACTTAGCTAATTCAGGGAAATGAAATTTTAGAATTATGATTAGGAAGAAACCAGAGATTACCAGTCGCCTTCCTAATAAGGTGGTATTTATGCTGTAGGCAGACTGGTGTGCACATATCTTTCTTTGAGGTTGGAATCATCTCTGATTATTTCAGAGATGATTTCAGATTTAGAGTAAAACTATGTCTTTTTTTTCTTGCAGAATGAAGAGACACAAGTGGTCCTACAAATGCCCCTCACGAAGGAAGATCTTGATTCTGTGTGTTACTGGGTGGCTGATTGCACTGCTGAAGCTCCTCCATGTCGAAAGACACTTTTTTCCCTCGAAAGGCATTTACTTAGTTGAGCACTTCTTGAGCACTTCTTCTTATGTCAGAAACAGATATTCATACTCTAGAAATGAGTTCCAGTATGAAATTAATTGTTCGTCTATATATGAACAAGATCCTCATGAAATTGGGAAGAGTTTAGAGATAAGAAGAAAAGAAATAGTTGATTTAGCTGATGAAGATGTTGTAGCAATGACAAGTGACTGTCATGTATATCATTCACTTAGGAAATACCAGCTAAAACTTGTTTCTGCAGAGGAGGAGAGTTTTCCAATTGCCTATTCTTTGGTTGTTCACAAAGATGCAGCAATGGTAGAAAGGCTCATACATTCGTTGTACAGTCGTCAAAATATTTACTGCATCCATTATGATCAAAAAGCAGCAAAAAGTTTCAAATCTGCTTTGAACAATCTTGCTAAATGTTTTCCAAATATTTTCATTGCATCGAAATTGGAGACAGTGGACTATGCACATATTTCACGTCTGCAAGCAGATTTCAATTGTTTGTCTGATTTGATGGACTCTCCCGTTCCTTGGAAGTATGCTATCAATTTGTGTGGCCAAGATTTCCCTTTGAAGTCAAATTTTGAGTTGGTGGCTGAACTGAAGAAACTTGGTGGAGGAAACATGCTGGAAACTTCAAAGCCAAGCAGTAGCAAAAGAGAACGATTTACTTATCACTATGAGCTTATGAAAGTGCCTTATGAATACATGCAGATGCCTGTAAAAACCAACATTTCCAAGAATCCGCCACCTCATGATATTGAGATATTTGTAGGCAGTGCCTATTTTGTTTTAAGCCGAGAATTTATTCAATATACCCTCGAAAGCTCACTTGCAAAAGATTTTTTTGAGTGGTCAAGGGACACATACTCTCCAGATGAACATTTCTGGGCCACTCTGGTACGTGTCCCCGGCGTCCCTGGGGAAGTTCCGAGATCATCCCAAGATGTAACAGACTTACAAAGCAAAACTCGTCTGGTGAAATGGAATTATCTTGAAAACTATTTGTATCCTCCATGCACTGGTACCCACCTTCGCAGTGTCTGCATCTATGGGGCTGGAGAATTAAGATGGCTTCTGAATTACGGACACTGGTTCGCCAACAAGATCGACTCCAAAGTAGATCCTGTCCTGGTAAAATGCTTGGCAGAAAAGGTTACAGAACAACAGAAGGAGTGGGTACATTTGTCGTCTGATGAGCACTTTCTGCACTTAAGTTCTACGAATGCCTTGACATAGCAGCACTGTGTTCCCTGCTGTTTGCACAGCACCTGCAGTTCTGCTGCCTTGACCTGCTGCAGGATGGCAGTGAGGAAAATGTCCATTCTATGTAACGTCCAGGGCCCTGCAGAGCCAGTGCCTGGCTATTTATTTAAGTAATTTCTCGCTGATTAACTCTTTTGCCACATCAAACCTGTAATTGTCTTCAGGGTGATTCTGAGATGGTGAAGTTTGCTTTTGGAAGCTCTTGTGCTCTGTGTCCCAGAGTATTTTACTTCAAGTGTGTTTGTATCTTTCATAAGAAACTTCAGCACTTCTGTCTGCCTGTCCTGTTTTCCTTCACTTTTGCTTTTATTAAAGGAATAAAGGGAAGACCTCTGTATCTGCTACCTCAGGAAAACTGCAAGTGCCCATCTCACAGAAAAAAAACCAAGAGATCAGCATGAACACCAAATAAGCCATGTGACCTCACCTGAAGTTCCACACTTCTCATCTGTGGGAGCTGCACAGATCTTTGCAATGTGAATATGACTGGATGATATAAGGGAAAGAAGATCCCTACATACTGCATTGTGTGTACCATTATTCTCTTCTCCCAGCTAACTTGGGTGTTGCTTTTCCTTCTACAAAGCATGTGATCAGAAGCTGTGCCAACACTGTTGGTTTCACAGACAGTGAAAGTTGGTTAAACAGTTGTGCACTATTGAGTGCATACAGTTGTGTGTTCTGCAAAGGCAGTATAAATTCATGCCCTAAGGACAGTTTCTGCAGCCACTTGGGGGAGGTGTTCGTGCCAAAAGAGTTCAGTCTTCATTTCTATCTCTGCCTGTAGGAATGGCTTTATGTGAAATCCCAGTGCTCTTGAGACAGTATCCCTACACACAGAGCTATTTTCAGTTGGTATTCAGCAGTGTGGTGCTTTGTTGAAGTGTTGAACACACAAAGTTGAGCAGTAATCATAAGAATAGCCGTATTACAGAAATGAAGTGTGTTTCTGTGCAAGTCCCATGGGTGTGCACTGCCATGATCCCAGGCTGACAGGTGCCTGAACGGGCCCTGGTTCAGCTGTGGAGCAAGAGTTCTCCAGTCCCTGCTTGCCATGGCCCTGCCAGGCCTCCTAGCAGTGAAGTGGCTCAGGAGCCTTCTCGCGGCTGGGCTTCCCACACTCCTTCATGAGGGAAGTGTTTGCAAGTGCAGGGGTCTCTGCAGAAACTCCTGCAACTCAGAAATGCCACTGGCATTTTGGGGGTTTCTCTGGAGTGCTGCCCTGCCACAAGTTCAGTTTTGGTGGTTCCAGTGGATCCCGGAGTTTAGCTTTCTCCATGTCACTGTCTTCTTTCTAGCCATCTGTCCTTTATTAAGGGTTCTTTCCCCCGAGTGACTTTGGGATATCTGTGTCTGGTCGTACTAATCTACAGATTGCTCTAGTAATGACCATATCTCATATCAATGAGAAATCTTTGTTCCTTATTTGAGCAGAAAGAATCAAGCTGCTTTTTAGTCTCAGATTTTGTTTATAAATTTAGTCACGGCGAAGTCATTCGTGGCTCAAGACTGGCTTGAGAGTCAGGATTCTCAGGCATTTTTCCACATTTGTGACACTGATTTTTAGTAAGATCTCAGACAAGCCACCTGAGTTTTCTGTTTCAGCTGTTCCCATTGTAGAATGGGAACCATAATCTTCTATTGTCTTGCTAAGCACTTTGAAACCTGTGGGTGTTGTGGGTTTGGTTGCACAATACTAATTATTTAGTATTCACTTATTTTATGGATAATTTATTGTCCACAAAACTGTTTCTGGAGTCTGTGGCTGCACAGGTTAAGTATTTCTTAAATGTACTGTTTCTGAAATAAATGGGGATTATTTTTAACATCTGTGTTAAAACTAAATACTTCAGTGACATGCCCTGTCTACCCAAGACTGTCCTGACTTGATGTAATTTATAAATACTTTGTAGAAAATTAAATATTGATAGTATTTACAGATTCATATGTTAGTGCTTGCATATAAAATAGAGTCCTCATGTGCTAAAAAAGTTAATAAAAGAGAATGTTAGGATCCAAGAGGGCCAAGCTACAGCCTTTTATACATATAAATTAATGCTTAATGATATATTTGAAATGTATTTATTTAAACTGGCTGTATGTATGTATGTGCACATATACCCATTTTGGTTTAATTGTAGTTTGATCTGCCATAGATTTATAAAAATAATCCACCAGCAAATTAAACTTCGTTGAAAAGTGTAATTTTAATCAACATGCAGCTTTGTGCTATTTTAATTGGGTTGGGTTGGGTTGAATGATGCCTGTCATTTAACTGGTTTGGAAGAAGGCACCTCGTAGTTCCAAGGTGGCGGAGAAGCGGAGGTGGATGTGGCGCGGCGTGAGGCAGCATCCGCCACTGCCACCGCGTCTCCTGGATGAGGAGGTGGGCGGTGTGCAGACACAGCTGCAGCTCTAGGAAATGCTGGTTTTCCAATGAATTCAAGGTGTTTCTGCTGTTCTGAAAGCGGCTTTAAAGGCCATCCAAGGTTGTAGAAAACAGTTCACAAAAATCAGTCGTTGGATTGGTGAGGCTGGAAGATCCTCTGGTCCAGCCTCTTGCTCACAACAGGATCAACACTGAATTTGAGCTGGGTTGTTTGGGTTTTCCTGAGACTCTTGCAGATCTCTAAGGAAGGAGGAATATTTTCCATTGTTTCCAAAGAAAAGAGCAGTCAAAATATAAGTGTCTTAACTTCTGAATAGTTTTCTCTTTGTTTTTTGGCTTTGCATTCAGCAGTGTTGCCATACTGTCATGCCTGGATCACAGTTAAGTGATTAGACGACAGGGGTGTGTAACATCCTCAGCATCACTGTTCTTTACATGGGTAGGTCTGCTATTGCTGGACCCAAGGAGTGATACACAAACTTTCTGTGAGAAAGTTGGCTGAACGGCTGAACCTAGTTTATGGCAAAACAAAGTTTTATTTTGGCTGAAACTTAGATTATAGGCACTTACCTGCTCTCACATGGTTTGGTTTTTTTTTTTGGTTTTTTTTGTGGTTTTTTTTTGGGTTTTTTGGGTTTTTTTTGGTGGTTTTCTTTGTTTGTTTGTTGGTTTGGTTTTATTTTCCTTAGTAAAGCTTAGATTTCCTTTTTTTCCTTTTTCTTTTTTCCTCTTCATTCTTGTCCTGACTTCTGAGAGAGAGTCCCCTTGTAAATTATTTCACAAATTTGAAGTACACATGCATTTGCACATATTGGTTTCTTCTGTATTTGTTCTGCTGAAGAAGCACTATGCTGGCCTTCTTCCACCCACCCTGCCCTGTGCTGGTCACATGGAGAATCTGGACTATCAGTTGGCCTAGTTTTCCCATTCAGGAAGGATGCATAAGCAGGGCAATAGTACTGCTCCTGGCTGTCAGCACTGGTGTACATGTCCTGCCCACCATTTTATTAGTGTCTGAAAACAGCAAAAATGCTGAATGCATTCCAACACAGACAAATTAAGTAAGGAAGAAAAGGAAATAATGAGCTTTAGTGGAATAGATGCAGAGCCAACATTTGTACTACTTGTCTTGTTAATGAATTTATTAGGCTAGACATGTAATCCGGAGGATAGTATGTACCAACATAAATGCCTCACTACGTATTTTCTTTGGCATGGGAATAAAAGGATGTGAAAGGAAAGACTGGGAATTAGACTCTAATCTGTAATTGTAATTAAAATGGACTTGGCCTGTTGAGTATTTCTATGACTACAGTGTCATTAGTATGGCATTTAAATCAGAATGTATAAACATAAGAAAACCAGTAGGTGGGCAGCAAATGTGGAGTATATGTGGTGCACTAATGTGTGTTTACAGTGTGACCTTGAGTTTTATTTCAGGTATAATATCTGTTTTAGCTCGATGTTTTTGCAGAACCTGGGTTGTTCTTGGTGGTGATAATTTTGGCTCACAGAAATGATACTTCAGAACACAGTGATCTGTTACTGAGATGCAGTAAATCTGTACTGAAAGTACCCCAGTGCTCTTTAGTATTTCAAGCTGACAGTTACACACTCTATCCCAGCCCTGTTTCTTCAGAGCTACGTAACTCTTTCATTTTCTATGGCTAAGGGATACCCATCTTTATAATACCAGTCTTTTTTAGAAGAGAGAGAAAGCAAAAACCACAAACCTTTGTATGAGGCATTTTCTCAAGTAGGAAAGTCTGTGGCAAGTTTTTGGTAGCAGGAGGAGGGTGGGGGTAGATTCTCTGAGAAGATGCCAGGAACTTCCCAGCATATCTGATAGAGCCTGTGCCAACCAGCTCCAAGATGGACTTCCTGCTGGACAAGGCTGATGATGATAGCACCTCTGGGATAACGTATTTAATCAAGGAAAAAAGCCATACCAAGCAACAGCAGCTACAGCCAGAGAAGAGAGGATTGAGACTGTGAGACACACCTCAGTACAAAGGTACCTCTTCCACATCAGTGGAGAAGGAGAGCAGGAGGTGCTGCACATGCTGGAGCTGATTCCCCTGCAGCCCTTGGTGCAGCCCAGGGTGAAGCAGCTGTGCCCCTGCAGGCCATGGGGATCCATGGTGGAGCAGAGATCCACCTGCAGCCCCAGGAGGAGTCCACAGTGGAACAAGTGGGTGCCCAAAGGTGGCTGCAACCCCACGGGAAGTCCACACTGGAGCAGGGTCCTGGCAGGACCTGTGACCCCATGAGGGTACCATGCTAGAGCAGGCTGTGCTTGAAGGATTGCTCCCTGAGGAACATAGCACCATGAGGAAGGGGTGAGGGAAGGTGGGGTTTTTAAAATGTGTTTTTAATTTCTTATTTCCCTAGTCTTGATTGGTAAGAAATTTATTTGCCCCAAGCTGAGTCTGTTTTGTCCATGACAGTAATTAATAGGTGAACAATCTTTCCTTGTCCTTACCTCAACTCAGAAGCCTTTCATTACATTTTTTCTCCCCAGGCCAGCAGAGGAGGGGAGTGACAGAATGGCTTTTGTGAGCAGCTGACATCCAGCCAGGGTCAACCCAACCTAGATGGGAAGGAGCTGGATGGTATTTTTTAAGGGAGGCAAAGACAGTAAATTTTATTGCTACTGAGCCCCCATTTATATCTTAGCAGAGATTTAGGTGGAAATGCTTACATATAGCATGGTTGCTGCAGCCATCTCTGATCAAGGTAAGCGAGACTTGAGTTAGTGCATTTTAAAAACAAAAATGATTTAGCAAAGAAATTCCTGAAGCCTGTATCAGTTTCTTGTCTTATAAAAAACAGGTGCTTAAAAATTTACTGGAATTTGACTAGGGGATTACAAAGACTCAGGGTACTATGCTGGTTGCATCAGAGAGGGCAAAAAAAGGAGCATCTGATTTTTCTGCTCATGACAGGTGAATGGTTTTTAATGATGCTTTCTGTGTTATATGTAGTAACTAATTTTTACTATGAGCTAGTTTGAAAAGCTATTGACTTGACATCCCATTTGCATCTTAAGCATTTGCTTCTAACACATGTGGGCTTACTTAAAAGACTCTTCCCTGGGCTACAATTAGAGACTTCATTGTGATTTAGATTAAACAACAACAGCTTTTTTATTGCTGAGCCTCTTTTCTCTGCCTGAGTTTGTGCTCTGAGATGGAAAGGATGGCAAGTCTAAGCTTTGCCTGGGGCAATGAGAAGATGCAAGAGTATACAGGGATGCTGCAGGTGGCATTATTACCACCATACCAGCTGTTATGCTACTATATTTATAGCCATTATGCTATTAATGTTGTTGTGGCATAACAGCTGGAAAATAAGAATAACTGTGACTTATACTGTAGAGGTTCAAATCACCATTTAATAGTAACTGTGACAGGAATTGGAAATCACAATTGGAAGTAACTACACACAAATATTTCAGCATTAAATTGCTAGAGACCATAGGAAGTAGGATAAAAATACAGGTGGTATAAGCATTTTTATCTGATGTATCGAATAATTAGTAATAGATTCATTTCATGACCTTTCAGATAGCAGAAAGCAGAAGTACTCTTGCTACAGAGGTTTGATATAGCAGAATTGAAGATCCCAAGCAATGTTATGCTTGCTTTTCCCCCACTACTGTTGTTTCTTACCTTTTAATGCAGCAGTCCCAGCTTTTTTTATGGTTGTAAGACACCCATCTCAATTAAATTTTATTACTTAGTGCTCATTTACTCGAAGCTGCTTTGGAGTCCAAAACTTTCTTTCAGCCCCTGAAGCAGTTCTAAGGATTCTTAGTGCAATCGGCATGTGCCATAGGTGGATTTCTATTTAATTGACTTTAGTGGAACATCTGCATATGCTCAGATATCCTGGGCCTGAACTGGTTCATTTATGTGCTCGAACCACAGGGAGATTAACTGTATTTTACTCCACTTGTATTTGAAGGGAAAAACTATCAAAAATATCCTTTGTTCTCTCTGCCAAACTTAATTTCTTCGTCTTGTGTAGAATTCTGTGTGGTACAGGAGATATATAAATTTATATGTAGATATAGATAGTTATAGATAGTTATATCATCTATATCTATATCTATATCTATATCTATATCTATCTATATATATATATGATAGATAGATATAGATTATATATAAGGCTGTATCAAGAAGATATATCCAAGGGAGTAAAATTAGGTACATCATAAAAAAATAGAAAAGATGCTTTGGAAAAACAATTGCAAGTAATTGAAAAAACAGGTGATGCTGTGACTTGAATAGGGATGACATAGAGCTGTTATTGTAAGAAGTTGGAGTCACTGTTCTAACTTTTGTATTGCTAACAATATTCTTTAAAATGCTCTCTTAGTTCCAAGCTGTTGCTCAACTGGGATGTGGATGCATCCCTCTCTGCAGAACAAAGCTGTACTTCTGTGAAACCATCAGCACGCCTTGGTGGTTTATTTCTTTTCCAGGTCTCAGACTCCAGAACTGGGCATGGTGGAAGAAGAGCAGAACCAGAAAAGCATGTATCTGTTGGCATGCAAGTGACTGGACAAGTCAGCCTCTTGAGGATGGAGGTGCCTCCATGAACCAAGCTGGAGCAGGAATCAGGCTACTTGACCAGCACAGCAAGCATTGTCTCTGTTTCTTTTCATTAGAGCATATGAGCATTATAATTTTCCAGACCAGCCAGCTAATTGTATTATCTGTGTTGTTTTTATTGGCTGAAGAATCATGACAGTCTCTCTTATGGCTTTCTTAAATTAAGATTTATTTAAAGACTGTACATAGATCTTTGGAGCAGACAGAGTATGACTTCAATTACTGTATGTCTTGTCCTCATTGAAACCAAGGCAGCCAAATCAGGTTCTGCAGTAATAAAATCATAGAGCTGAAGACATGAAAAACTGAGTCATCTTAAAATTGAGTAGCTGTAGCATTTTACTTCTCTGCAGTCATTGAGGGGATAATTTTGCATTCAGTTTCAGAAATCCAAGACATTTAATAAAGCAGAATACCAAGAAGAATAGATATTAAAGAAAGATTTACCTGGAGCACTTACCTGAAAGTTTTTTTCAGTCTATGTGAAGTGATATGCTTCCATTTCCATTGTTGGACAGACGTGCACACCACAGAGCTGCTGCTGGCACTGTGGCACCATCACCAGTTTCCCCAGTGCCTCAGGGGCTGCGCTGTCTGCAGTCACTAGGCGAGGGGGCAGAAGACCTGGCCTCTGTCCCACTGCAGCCTGGGGAAAGAGAGGAGACAAAATCTGAGCTGCATGGCTCCCAATGAGAAAAAAGCACTCAGGGATGCAGAAATATTCCCTTCAGATGACCGGATATAGGAATTGGAGGTTTGGGTTGTGATAAAGTGGTAAGTGCACTTTGAAAGCCAGTTTAACCTTCAGCAAGAACTCATTTGCTTAGCCCAAGAGTATTTGGCCACCGCTTCAACAAAAGAGTATTTTCTGCTGTCAGATTTCTACTATTTGTGATTGCTTGGGGTTTTAACAGATTTATTTTTCAAATCTGCTTCAAATTTTTCACCAACTAAACTCTTGAGTTCTGCAAGATATTCAAGTCTAGCTGAGGGGCAGAGCGACAACATCTTCCACTGCCTTTCCTTAGACTTCCCATATTTTCCAGATTAGCTGATGGTAGCATGAAGTTTGAGTATTGTTCACAGAAAGTTTAAAATTAATTTGAAATGTTTTCAAATTAATGCTAAACAAGTGGCACTTTGAATAGTGTCTGAGAAATATGGTTTTGAATATCTGCTCTCCTGGTGGCTGGTGTCTTCTCCTGCAGCAGAGGCATGATGAACCTTTGTGCTCCAGTAAACTACAGTGACTGCTGGGCTGTAAAGAGAAAAGACCTGCATTCCTTTTTGGGTGCTGCTAACTGAACTCAGGGTCCAAGACTCGGTTAGCTGGCAACACTGGTGATAAGATCATGTTGTCCACACAGTCAAGTCATAGGGATGTGAGAGGCGCCTGCTCAGACGGTTCAGTTGGAATTTGGCTGGTTTTGCATGGAGTCAAATAGAGATGCCATCCTGCAGTGGTGTCAAGACAGTCAGTCAAAGGGTAGGGCACACAGGAGCTTCTCTTCTCTCCAAGGTTGGGACTGAGGGTATGTTTGAGGATTGGAATGCCAAACCAGGGCGAGTTGCCTAGCTGCTGTGTCCCTGCTAGGTTACTTTGCTTCACAGCAAATTGATCCAGCGGTCTTTCTAACAGTGGATTAATTCCCCTTTCCTTTGGCTGCTGGGTAAATGCTGCTGCTATATCCTTTTACTTCTGTTTTCTTTTGAGTCTATTGTTGTGATCTACCATTTGTCTTTTTGTGTGATGTGTCCAAAAAAGCAATTCCATAGGCATCTCCTTGCTGAGAAGTCCTGGGAGGCGCAACTGGGCCATTGTTCAGCACTGCAGTTGACCCTGCTGATGTGAACGAACCGTGTGCTGAATGTTTAATGGAAACTGAGTTATGGATGAGTGACTTGACCAGATAAAAGTAAAATAGCACACAGAGGGAAGGGAAAGCAGCCAAAAGGAAATTATGTCAGTGCTTCTGATAAATGGAAATGCCTGCCTTTTTTAACCCCAAGCGACTTGATCTTGGACCATAAATGAAGAAAATGAACACATCAGCTATACACATTGCTTAATCTAGTAGGCAGGAATATAATGGAGGTCTAGTGGTTGGAACATGGTGCGACATACTCAAAATAAAATTAAAATTACAACTCTTTTTCAGCAAAGGAATTTGCCTTTAGAACAAATTGTTGAGGAGTGTGTTTCATTCTTTGTCATGTGAAGACATTAGTAGTTTAGCAGTATTTTCAAGCTTTGAAATGGGAATGACTGATTTTTCGTGGTCTGCACTATGCAAAAGGCAGGCTACGTTTGCCCAAGGCTGCAGTTACAATCATAAAAGTAGCTTAGGAAAAAATATAAAGCTAAACTCAAATGGGAGTAGGAGGTGCTCATATTGAGCATTGTGGACATAAAGGGCCCTTGTGTTAATCAGCACCAGTGATGGTGGTCTACACTTAAAAGTGGTTAGCTTTTTGTTCTTCTGCTCTTGTTCAATCAGCTGAAAACATACTAGTAGGAGAAGTTACAACTGTTTAGCAGTGTAGTTTATCCTTATGTAGGTTAATCTTGTTAGGACAGAGAATAAACTGTAAAAAGGATGATCAGCTCTGCAGCACATACAAAAGCAGCTACATCAGTAACAAGTCATAAACCTAATCAAACGTATTAGACTAATACAGACACTTCAATCAAAAGGTGAGAAGACCTGAGATCCAGTAATCCAGTAACTGTGGCCCTGGGAGTTTTAAGGGCTGTCCATCACAGCTAATGGTGTTCCTGGGCTGGGGGGAAAGTCTGCAGCTGGCACTTGTGATTGCTGCTCCTGCAGCAGTAGAATGCTGCTTGTGAGATTTTGTGCTACAGCCTTCCCTAGTAATGCATGTACTCAGAGTGCTGGCCTACAGGCTAAAGGAAAGTCACCAGCTAGTGAGGCAAACTCAGTCTAAAAGCCAAGTTTTTGAAGACATGTGTCACTGGACAGCTCTCACTGAAGTTAATGGAGGGGTACTGTTGCTGCACAGTCACACCTTGATTCCTCCTTGGTGTAAGGTAATCACTGTCTCTCCCAGCACAATCCCATTTCAGACTTCAAAGTGTTGCTTTTGGCTGTTTGTTGCCTCCACAGAGATCCCCTTCCTGCCACCAGATTGCCTTAAAATTATAAATGAGGCTTGCTCAAAGACTTTTCAGGAGGTCTTGAGAGTCACCCAGCAATTTTTCTGGTTCTAGAATTTTTTCTTCCATTTCCTGAAACAGAGTTTTAGACTTCAGTTTTCCAGACTCTGTGGAGGCCCCCTCAGGGAAAGATTACTGTTTAACTAAATATTAGGTAGAAAGAGAAATGGTGTAAATGAGTCACAGAAGTAAAATGTAATTTCTGCCTGTGATTCAGGCTGTTGTTTCAGGACCATGCTCCAAGGGTCTGATCCCTTTCGGCTGTGGCTGCAGCAACTCACCCTGGTTTTTATTTGTTTTCCAGTGTCAGAAACAGCTTCCATAGCAAATCAGTTTTATACTTCTGTTGAAAAATATCTTAAATTTAATAACTCTGAAATGAATGTTGATGTCTAAGGGCAATTGGAGTGTTTGTAAGTGGTCAATTATCCTGCCGCTGTATTGGACCAATCAACTGGCTTTTCCCTATGTGCAATCTGCATTACCCTACATTTATAAAATGTTTATTTCAGAGTCAAATTTGTTAGAAGAAGATTCTACTTGTAGATTACTCTGGGAGCAGGAGTTCTTTATGAAGGCATCAGTTTCTCCTGGGGCTGGTGGCGCAGCAGAAGGACTGGCTGCTGGCAGGAGGCAGGCAGGGAGGGAGGGATGATCCCCAGGCATGGCTGCGCCAGGCCCAAGGAGAGAGAGCTCTGCAGCCCTCGCTCCCTGCTGGGAGGGGAGGGAACTCTGTGAGGCCAGGCTAGGAGGCTGGGGGCTGCAAGGGATGCTGTGGGAGAAAGATGGAGGCTGGGGAGAGGATGGAAGGGTGTATCTGTGTAAAGACAGCATGTTTATTCTCCTTGTGTAGTGTAAGATGCAGATGGTATGAAGGCTCCTCTTCCCTGGCCCCAGTATGTATTTTGTGGTTTTAGCTTTTGTTAGTATTTTTCCATTATGACTTTTATTGCTTTGAAAAATGCAGGTTATCTAAGATGACCTCCAGTTTAAGTCAGTGGCCAATATCTTAATCACATACCTGAGATCTTAACTTCTTCCTGGATCTATATGTAAAGAAATAGCAATTTTAAAATTCTGAATATAGCCAAAATAGTGCTAATGTCTATGTGCTGGTTTTATTGTGCTCAAGTGAACCATCATTTAAGTGACATTTGTTTTTTCTAGGTCCCCTCCCATGTCTGCACAAAGGTATAAATACAGGCAGTCCCTGAATTTCATAGTTTTGATATAGCAAGTAACCAGATATGACAGCAAAGCATGACAAAGAGTCAAGACATCACAGGTGCAGAATGCCTCTGAAAAGAAAATGTTTAAAATTAAAAGAAGATAGTTTACTTGGCTTCTGCTATGACAAAGCCATTTAAATAACATTAGTTGGATAAGAGTTATGGTTAGATTTGAAGCAGAACTCTGAGCTTGATATTAAATCATAAGAGATTTCAAGGAGGTTACCAGTCAACTTGTCAGAGAATATCTGCTGAAACTGCTGTTCTACAGAATCTGGACTTTTGACACAACTATTTCCTCTGCAAACATTTTGTCTTCCTTTTGGAAAAAAGTTACATTTTAAAGTTTACCTTGGGCTTTATTGCTCCTTGAATGTGAAAAACTCAGGTTTCCAGGTGAAACATTTTCCATTTCTCAGTGAAAATATTACGAGGTGCTGTGGCATTGTAATAGGTGTTTCGTTGTATTGGAAATGAATCTGTCTGCAAAATGTGTTGAGGAACAGGAGTGTTAATGAAAGTGTATGCAAACAAATCTCAATAAATATTTGATCAAATATTTATAACTTGATGGCATGTATATACTCTGAAAATCCTCTCCAAAATATATGTGTTCTTCTGCTGGCCCCTTTTCCACATCCTTCCCTCCTGATTTGTCCTATATGGCACTTCTTTCTGCATTTGTGGCTTAGCAAATTCTGCTCTACAGCCTGTCTGTGATACCATTTGTCCAGATAAACTCAAGAAGAATGAATTATGAAGATGTATATTGCCTTTGGTCAGGGGAGAGGAAAGCTTAATTTTCATATTTTTCATGTGTGGCCTAAAATAACAAGCAAGAAGTATGAGCAGGAGCTAGGGCGTTGGACTTGGCTCCCAAAGATCATTACCAGAAGTGGAGTGTTTAGAACACACACTGAATGGGGATGTCACCATTTAAAGTGCAAATGCATCTTGCAAAGCAAGCCAGCAGTAAATAATAAACGTGTGGTGCCTCTGTTAGGATGTGAACCTCTGCAAAAATCCTGAGGCTCTGTGTATAGGTGTGCATGTCCTTGCTGCCATGAGTAAACATTTGACTCACTACTTGGCAAATAGGTTTTCAATCGGGCCATGTATGGTGAATAATGCAACAGTTATCAACGTGATATGTATTTCTAGATGCTGAAAGTTGGTTTTGGTTCAATAATTTATGAAAATTAATCATGCTGTCTCCATCAGCTTTGGGAATGTCTGCAGCATACATCAGCCTAGAAGGTCACTCTGAGGATTATTTATTTCTTGCTTCATATTGGCTTCCTCCCACGGTACTAAAGAAAAAATGTTTTTGCTCAGTATATTCTGCCAGTTAATATAGATGGATATAAATAGATGTACATGTATATGTTTTCACTGCAACCTCATAGACTCTGATTAGGGGCTCCATGTCCTTATTTGACCTGTCAATTGTTTAATTTGTGTTTCTTTCCTTTCTAGGCAACATAATTGTCTTGCAGTCACCTAGGAACCCACACAGCAGCTCTTGTGCTGCTTGTGGGGACAAACCTGCTGAGCAGCAAACTTCAATAAGGCTGAGCTTGTCTAAAATAAATATGATTTTAGGCTTCAGAATCTGTGGCCTCTGAAGTCAGGAACATAAGGTCCATCAGGAAATGCGCATAAGAAGAAAATGCAATAAATCCTGCTGCAACTGCACTGCCCAGGCACACCCTAGAGGCTGCCTTTGGAGAACTAACAAAGTTATGACCAAAGCAGTCTCCTAGTAGCAATTTGCTTATTATCTGTCCGTATTAGCTTACATTCACCTTACTCATGTGTCTTTCTTAAAGTTATCCAAGGTTTTATAGGCTAGAAAGCACCACTGCTTCTCTTGTCCCAAAGGATATGGCTGTTGTTTGAGGAGCCCATTCCGCTCCCTGCAGACATGCACTGTAATGAGAAGGGACTGTCACCCTTCTGCCTATAAGCCAGGTGTGCCACGTAGCCCTTAAACAGACACGGAGTTCGAGTAGTGACAGTGGTTGCTGGGTCAGGGAGCAGTGTATCTGAGCTGAAAATGAACCTTGGAAAAATTACTGCATCAAATGCAGGTAAAATGATAAACAGTAAGGAGAAATGAAAAATACCAGAAAGTTTTAATTCCTGAAAATAGTGCTCTGGGTTTTGTGTGTGATGCTCCTGTGAATTTCATAAGAGGGGCCAGCTGTGGCACACAGCATTGGAGGCATAACCTGTGCCTAACCACAGGGTGCAAACAGTAGAGTTTGCAGGAAGGGGGAGAAAAAACCCAATTCAGTTAGTTTGCCACCTTATTGAAGACAAATGCATTATGTAGCAGGTTGCTGACTTACCAGGCCTAATGCTTCACTTTGCTTTTCATCTTAGACAGCCTGATAGGAAAAGCTATTAGGAAAACTCACTGGAAAGCAATGTGTCACATTTTGTACTGAACCACTTTAGGAAAAGGTACTTACTGTACCTTCCTGAAGCACATGATAATGACCTGAAAGGGTCGCTGAAAGATTGGTTTAGGCTTGGCTTTATCTCAAAGAAGACAAATAAGGAAGGTCATTTATGCACTCTGTGTCATAGGGATGATTTTATTCTTTGATAGTTCATGAGAGCCTTCATGAACCATCTGGAAGGAGCTTTGATACATAAATCTCATCTAGTCATCTCTTGAAAACAGTGACCTTCAAAACAGTGAGTCAGCCAGTGACAGAAGCAATACAGAAACACATTTAATGAATTTGCTGCCTTTGCTTTTGTGAGTGTCAGTGCTTCAAGAGGATGAAAAGCAATCGTGGTCACCCAAGACACCACTTCCAAGTAGCAAATGTGATTTGCAAAATGCATCCACGTGGTTTTCAAATGCAAAGCTTGGGACAGCTTCCCCACAAGATGGGGAGATGTGTGTCTGTGTGTCTCTGTGCCTCTGTATGTTTAAAGATGGCCATGTGTATGCCAGTCACCTTAGTTCTTTGTATTGAGTCCTTTTGTGTTTGTTTTCTTTTTTATTTTAACAAAATTAACATTCTGCCAAGTGGGCTGTGGTTTCCTTGTGCTGTATGTGACCCAGGTTGGTCATCAGGGCTGCCTTGAGGAAAATTTTATGGCTCACCTGAGATATTTGTGTATGTATCAATGTATGATAATATAATCCACCACTAGTCCAGCTACTCAGACCCACACTTAATGGATGTTGACAAATGGAGGAAAGGGGTGTCTCTGCTTGGCCAGACTTCTCAGGTTTGGAGATACCATTGTGCCAGCCCCTGTGCCACACTGCCCTGAGTCTGACTCACTGTGGGATTGCACTGGCTGGGCCAGTCCCTCAGAGAGCTCAGTCTGATGCCATGCTGATCGCCTTCTCCTCTCTCCAGGTGGAAAGTCTCTCCTGTGCTCTGTCTCCATGGACTTGGGCCTTTGCTCTTTCACTTCCTGCAGAAGCTCGGAGTAACCCACTGAACCTGCAGCAGACTTCCTCAGCACCAGAAGAATGTGCCATCCTTAAGCAAAGCATAAAAATTACCATAGGGAGAAGAGTATAATTCATATTAAGTTAGTTTTCTCCTTTTCTGCCACAGTTAGAGCAATTATCCCAACTTTCCTTAATTTTCTGTTCTCTGGAGCTTACATTAGGGCTCACCATTTGCTCCCACATGAAAAAGAAATGGGATCCTCCGATTTTCTCACCTGAACAGCTTTAATGCATCTTCTTTGATGCCCTGTTTCGTGGAAAAGAGGTGTGACCTACTGAGGTTCCAGGCATGAGTGTGCTATTTGATTATTCCTAGGAGAAATAATTTGGATTAAATAGTGATGCAGTATAAGACTTACTCTCCAGGGTGCAATGGTTCAGAAGGGACTTGTGCAGTCTGCCTTAGTCAGTGGGAAAAATCACTGAGAGCAGATGTTTTGTGTAGGCAAGCACAAGCTGGGAGCAAGATCTCATGCCATTTGCACTAGCCATTGTACAAACATTACTCTCCAGGTTTAAATACCAATTTATTTTATGCAAAAGCTGTTAAGATATTGTGTAATGTTTTCAGGACACTTATTTGCAGGTATTACTAGTGACCTAGGAAAATCTCCCCATTTTGCGCAATATAACCCCTGGTGATTAGGACTTCCAAAAAAATGAACAAGAAATTTTGATTAATATAATGAAAAATTACATTAAAATTAGAACAGGTTGCTGTAAAATGGGTCAGCTAGTCATAAACATTTATAATCACTAAGAGGATTTCTGTTAAATGACATGAGGGTTTAATTCTGTACATTTGCAACAATTCCTTTCCTCTTTCCCAAAACAGAAACCCGTTCTCTAGTCAAGGATGAATGATGCTACATGTTTTTTACAGAGATGGCTCTTAAAAGCAATCTGAGGTCCTGTTTCCAGTAATTGTGTGATAGTGATGATGTGTGACCCACTAAATGGAAAGTGTGATGACTTAGTGACAGACAAAAGGCCAGAAAATGCTGCCTGGATAAGCTAACCATAACCCATTAACACTGGCTGATTAAAAGCAATCCAAATGATGGGAAATATGGCTGAGTTTAACTAGTAACCAGAGAAATATGAAGAAGAATTTGTAGGTGGGAGAGGGGAGTGAGAGCAAGTCACTATCTCCAAAAAAATTAATGGAAGTTCAGAACACAGAAGACTTGTGCTGGAAGGACAATCCAAAGTAGCAAAAGATAGGGAAACTGGCAAAAAGAATGAGTAGAGGTAGGATGAAGCTGAAGAAAAAGGCAGTGCTCCTCCGGGTTGCAGGCACGTGAGGAACTTGTCAGGGAACTATTGATGACTCTGTAGAAATTGATGAGGTCCATTTTTCCAC
Source organism: Passer domesticus (assembly GCF_036417665.1). Taxonomy (NCBI): domain Eukaryota; kingdom Metazoa; phylum Chordata; class Aves; order Passeriformes; family Passeridae; genus Passer; species Passer domesticus. Next base: position 25,931,454 of record NC_087512.1, read on the forward strand.
TCTACAGTTAATTTGGATTTTTCAAAATTAGTTGGTACCCACCAACTTGTGGTTTTGTGTCTTGCAAGCCTGAGCAATTAAGTCATGTTTTTGCTACCCGGAAACCTGAGGGTTTTGCTGGTGAGGGTTTCCTCCTTTGTACTGAAGACCATTGTGTTGGCTTCTGAAAAATAGAAGAGAAGATCATGTTTTAGTGGACACTCATTCACTGTTCCCTGGTGAAAGGCCCTCAGTCTCTGCAAGGTGCCTGAGAACATCGTGATACCAGAACTTCCACAGGCAAATCCTTGAGGGTTTGGCAGAAAGCCGTCTTTCTCATGGGTGGCTGAAAAAATCCTAAATATCATGTAGCAGACTATTCCACTATCCAAACTCAGAGGCAGGTTTTCTCTAATATTCACAGAAAGGTACCATTGTCTGGACCAGGAGATTGACTCTGGGAAAAAATGGAGCTCAGTGTGTTTTTCTCAATGATCAAAATATTTCCTTTTTTTTGATGTAATTTATAACACCTTCATCTGACAAACTTGGCTCTAAATAGGGATAATGACCTGTAGGAGCCACAGCATGAAAGATAGGCAGGGTGATGTTGACAGAAAGGATGTTGTCCTCTGAAAGGGGGGTGTCTGCTTCTCATAATGACTCCTGGAGCAAGAGCAGCTGTGGTGCTGCTCCTCTGAGGACAGTGGGAGGTGGCTTGGATGCTGTAAGTCGGCAGAGTGACAGGGCTGCTTCTGCATACACTCCGATGAGACCTCAACTTGTTCAGCTCTTCATTGTGTTGCTGATTTCTCACAGTTTTAAATACTGTGCCCTCAATTCTTTAAATAGGTGAAGGGGCTCAGAAGCTCAGCAGAAGCAGCTGCAGAATTGCAGGACGTGGCTGTCTGTGCTTGGTTGTTGTGTGTCCTGGTAGATGGGTGAGGGCTTTGCTTGAAGCCCACAGTTGAACTGTGTTTTACAGTGTGAAGAGTGCTTTTTAAGACAGTAAAAAAAAAAAAAAAAAAAAAAAGAGGGCATAAAGGGGTTTTCATTTGCACTTGGTGTGTTAATTTTACTGCAGACATTTAAGTGTTACATACATGAGGAGGTAATAAAAAACCTTAGATCTTGGGCAGCTAAATCAGCAAAGATCCTGAGCCTGTGTTACTAGGAGTGCCCACTTCTCTCAGCTGTGCATGGCACCGCAGAGACTTTAAGACAGTGAAGAGATGCTCTGTTTTGGAGCCGTGTTCAGGTGGGTGCACATGACTGGAAACTGTATCCTTTGGGCTGTGAAGTCAATGGGGTTGCTCCTGACCTGTGAGTGGTAGGGTTGTAGACTGCATACTGAGAAGTGGAAGGCTGCTTGGGTCTCCGGAGAAACCCCAAGGATGCTGCAAGCTTAAAGGCTAAAGTCTAAAGAGAGAGATGAGGCCAGGGCTTTGTGATGCAGTCTGTGGAGGAATAATTAATATGAAAGTGAGGTATGTTTCCAAAGAAATTCCCAAATGGAAAAGTCCCTTGCATTTTGAGAAGTTATGTCCTCCAGAAAAAAAAAAAAAAAAGTTTTAAAAAGATAGCTTTTTGCAGTGTCCATTAAATGGAAGAGCCATCTGATAAGCTCTGTGTGGAGAATAGGAGGAAGGCTGCAGGAATTGTGACAAACTGCCTCTCCTACTTCCTTCTAGTGATAATTCAAAACAGTATTGCTTCTGTACTACTGAGAAAGCTGTGTGAGGAAGCCCACTAGGAAGGCAGCTCTAAGAGTTTTGGGGAAAACAAGAAACTCTCTCTTAGTGAGCAAGCTCTTTCACACGGCAGACAGTTCTGCTACTTCCCGTGGCTGGGCAGGCTCTGTCACTTGGCAAGTTGTCACCAGCGTGTGGTGAGCAGGGCAGCACAGGCTCCTTTGTGCCAGCTACTGTAAGGAGATCCTCGGGTTTCTGCACCAGCTGACACAGGGCAAGTTATTTTTCTGAAGCAAGACTTTTTGCACCCGTTCACTCACTGGAGGCAGAATTTAGTAGGACTGTTGCTGTTTACTCACTGTGCCACAGACAGCAGATACAGCATCTCTGTGCATGTATATGCATAAATAAATAAATAAATAAATTTCTGTGTGTATTTATGAGGATTTATAAATGCACACTTTCATGTAAATAGAAACATAAAATACATATTCTAAAACAAGGGCTTTGTCTTTGCTTTCCTAAATCACAGACAATTATGTTGTTGCAACTCTCCAAATGAAAGCATGTACAGTTCACATCTTTCTCTTTGACCTTGGCTTAAGGACTTTCCTGCTGCTCTCTGTATTTAAGTACATGCTTTCATGAGTACAAAATGCATATTAATGACTTCTGGTCAATTTCTTCCCACTTTATTGGTGTGGTTATTAGAGTATTTTATGCTATTTTACTCAGATAAGAATGAACTCTACTTTTCAAACTTTTCCTTACATCTACTGGCTTTATTGTGGCATTGCTCTGATTTAATTCTTGGGATCTCCCTTTTACACTTCCATGGCCTCCCTGGGAATTTTTGAAAGCATAAGTTAAAAAGAGAAGAGTGAGGGCCATTTATTCAGTCACATTACCCTGACTGTAGCAGCAGCAGCATTTGGCCCAGTCACTAAGCAGAGCATACAACTCCATGTCCTTTTCAGTTGTCACAGTCCAGCACAGCCTGGTCTGGCAGGGAGAGCGCAGGACTTTTCCTGCTCTGCCATCCATTCTTTCAGGATTCAAAAATGTCTCCATGCAGGTCTAACACATGGACAAAACATAGGCTGGATAAGATGTGGGGAGGTTTTCTGGCAGCTGGGAGATCAGCATTTGGGATCTGGTCTTTGTGCTTTTGATAGTCCTGCATGATCTGTATCCAGAGTGCTTTGCTCCTGTTTGTTTTTGCTTTGCACTGCTCTAGGATATCAGGACATAAAATTATTTCTTCCCCTTCTTTCTTCACACCAGATTTCACTGTGCCCCACATAACAGAGACCTCCTTCCTTGTGTCTTGAAAATAAAATATTCTTTCATGAAGTCCTGATCTTCTCTTCTGATGATAAAAGCAAATCTCCCAGCACCTTCAAAAGGTTGTCATTACCTGGCATGATATCTGTATGCTGTCATTGTTGACTATATCCTCTGTTCCTAGCAAGTGCTTTCCTGACACAGTGCTTGTTCCTGCCACTCACGCTATGATAGTTTAATGCAAAGTCTTGTGGGTTTTGCAGACGTGAGCAGGCTTTATGTGTGAATTAGCTGAAGAGAAATTAATGATTTAGAATGTAAATTACAGTAAAAAATCTACAATATATTTTTCCACACTGTTGGATCTGCTGGTTTCATAGCACTGGAGATAAGAACCAAAGGAATAAATTATTCTGAGAATGTTTGGAGAAGCACAAAATATGACCATTGGATTTTAAATCCATTGGTGCATAAATACCTACAAAATACCTTGGAAAATTCAACACCTCTTTATGAGTACCAGTAGGTGAAAAATCACAAAGCATCCTTTTTGGTGCTTTGAACAGATTTGTTGTTAGGAGCCTGTGAATGTGTGCATTAGGGTAGTATTAATACTAGGAACTAAGCAGAATCAAGAAGAACTATCTGGTCATAACGATACTACATATGAGAAAATGTAGAAAGGTAAAATCAATATATTAGATTATCACTGAGGCATTTGTAGACCATGTCCTGTTAAAAGCCCAGGCTATTTGACAGAACATGAAACTTAATCCTTGGTATGAATGTGAACAGTTCTGTCTGTGGAGATGTAACTACAGGTTACAATCAATCTGCTGTGAATAGAGAGGATAAATTATTTTCCAGGCAAAAGTTTCACAGACCTATGTGTGAATGCTGCATGGAAAAAAATTTCCATAGCTGTCCCTGTTTTTCTACAGAATAGAGTTATCAGTAATATCAAGGGTTTGGAGCCCTAATTTTGGAACAATCTTTGCTGTTAGAATTTATGCCAGCTGTTTTCAAGGTCCAAGAAAGTACTGGAACAAAGCATGGAAGAAAAAATTAGGACATATAAATTTTCAGCCTCCAGAACTTGTGAATCTGTCTGATTGCAGAGTCATAAACTTCCAAAATGTATTTTGACTCTTTGCAGGAAAAAAGTTCACTATCATCTCATTCTCAGACAACTTCCAATGGGGAAAATACTAATTACTAGCAATACTTGAATACACTGAGTTTTTATTAAGGGCTGTACTTGCAGCAACCTCCATGCTCAAATGAGTTCTGCATTTAGCAGCCTCCCTGAGGTGCTGTCTGACCTCTCCTGAAAGCTGTCATACTGACATTAATTAGTGAAAGAATAAGTACAACAAAATCTTCCTCATTCAATGACTATTCAGTGAGAGGCCATTAAAGCAAGCCGCATGTGCCCCTTTGCTGGGTGACCTCTCCAGTTAGTATCACCTTGATTCATATTTATCACGGTTTTGTAGCGAGCACACAGGAAGCAGAAATCAGACAGAGAGAGGAGAAGGGATTTACCACACCTCAGCTTGTGGCTCAGGGCACACACAGGGATAGAAGAAGCACTGCAACTCTGGAACACGACATGGTATAGCAGCACCTGCATTGCCAGGCCAGGCCTAGGAGAAAACAAGGCAAGCTGTAGGCAAGTTAATGAACAAAAGTGATCAGGCCAGAAAAATGGCATGGCCTCCTTTTAGTCTCTTCCATATAACTGGGAAGCTGGGCTGGGCTGGGGGATGGAATCATACCCAGAAAAGAGCTCCGCAGAACTTGTGCTATGCCAGTGGCAACACATCTCTTCCCAAAATCTCTCACAGCTGATGATAAAGAAACATGAAGACTAACTCCCCCTCCTTATTACTTCCTTTCCAGAGATCTCGACAACATGACCTTGGTCCAGCCCTGGCCCTTTTTTCTGATGTTGCCAGAGAAGCCTCAAGGCAGCTCTGCAGCAAAAATGCACAGCTCAACCTGCAGCACTGGTTCTCCCAGGCGTGGGGTGGGGAACATTTGTGCTCTCTGAAAGGAAAAAAAAAATGAAATACATCTCTTGTGTTTACATATAAGGTGGAGTAATTTTGAGACTCTCTTCTCTATTCACGTAACTGGTCAGAGGAGATGGAGGTATTTTCACCTAGTTCCTAGGCCATTTAGTTAAAGAGAAAACTTAAATATGCCTATTACTATGGGTACTTTGTTTTGGTGGAATTTTTATTTTGCCCCTATCTTCTGCAATTCAGCCCCACTGGCATTAGGATAGCAGGCTCAGTAAAAGTTTGTACCTGAAGACATGACTGCATCTAGGAGAGCTGAGTTCTATTTTCCTTCAAACTTTTTTGAGATACCCTGTGTTGCACTGCAGTGTAAAACAGGGCAGTGAGCTCTGCCACTGCCAACAAATACAACTCACCCACTAAATCAAGATAAAAATAAGCCAAATCAAAGCACCACTAAATAAGCCAAATCAGAACACTTGGGATTACTGGATCTTATTTAGGCAGCTAGTCTCAGGCAGGCAGGTTTGTTCCTGTTCTCCCTCTTGGGAACATAGGCAGTAATTTTAGGCAAATGGCTTTCTAGCTTACCTAGACTTGAGGTGTGACTTTATTGTTTCTGTCAAACAGATTAAAGCTTTCCCTAGAATCCAACAAAAAGTTGGTTTCTTCTGGCCAGTAGCCATATTAAAGTGTATTTGATGGAGCTTCTGTACTGACTTGTGGATAATACAATGCTCACTAACAACCAAGAAGAAAATGAAATGAGAAAGAGACTGCAGTCTGGGATGTTTGCCTTTTTTTTTTTTTTGTCAGAAATGTTGTGGACACAAATTAGGGTCCTTATTAAATAATTTACAAATTACTTTCTTTTACATGTCCTTGGGTGAGAGTTGCACACTCTGTAACGTATTGTGGGCTGGTATCACCACAACTTACTTTGTCATCATAAATATGTGTGGTCCCTTTTCATCAGATTATGTCCAAGCCTAATGCTCAGTAATTCTCAGGAGGGTTTCTCTACCACTGATGCTTTATCATCCTCTTTCTTTTCTAGTTTTTTTTAAGTCATTCAAGATACGGAAATATCTGTCTTGGTCTGATTGTCAGTAGTTTCTGCACTGATACCAGTGAAACAGCATCATTATATATGGTTTATATATATATATGTATATGTATATGTGTGTGTGTGTATATATATATGTATGTCATTATATATGACATATATATATATATAAATATATATTATATATGTGTTATATGTATATATGAGATATATATCTATGTAGATAGATAGATAGATAGATAGATAGATAGATAGATAGATAGATAGATAGATAGATATGAGGTGGTCTCCAGTGAAGAGGGCAGCATCTCCTCTAATGAGAATTATGTTATGGTGATACTTCATTACTTTTTGGCTTTTTTTGATTTCCTGCTCACTGCTGAGCAGGATATGGTAGTGTATAACTAGGATGTGGGTGAAGTTGTTCAGAAGAGGTGGGAAAAGAAAGCAGATAGAACATGTGCAGGGCAGAAAAATTGCTGTTGTTGATTTTGAGGGTTTTTTTTGTAATTAGGGCATTACATTTCTTTGACTGGCTACAAAAGCCACAAAGTTAGATTACATTAAAAGGTTTCACACCATGTGAAAAACTGAAACTCAGAATTTTTCTGGATATCAGGTCAGCCATATGGCCACATGCTGGAGGAGAACAAAATGCTCTACAACTTTCCTACTTTACTTCTGAGTCCACGGGCAAACATTAGACAATGTGTAACTTGATTAGGGAAGTAAGCTTCATGTTTCTGCAGCACACAGACAAAACCATACCAAATCAAACCACTACCCATTTTCACACTCCGTTTTTGCCTCCTAAAGAAAGCCAGCTGTGTATCCCTGAGGGCAGCAATGTTAAAAGGAAGGAATTTTCATCATTCATCAGGTTTCTTCTCTTCAGAAACTGGTTGGTCAGGTCTCTTTTTCCCCCAGGTCTTTCCCAGCCCTGGAGGAGAGGCTGCCCTATGGATGTGTGGGGTTTATGTAGTGTGCTTTGGGATTGACAAACAAAGCTCATTAACATTGTTACAATCTATAAATCCCATGCAGCTCAGCAAAAAAGGGCAAAGCTGGTGCCTCTCCTGGACTGATGTATTTGGCAGAGAGCCAGGGCAGTCAACACCAAGCCTGTTTGGAGTTTTTCGTCTCTTACTGTTGTATTCTGTTGGTTCTAACAACCTGATCAGACAAACATTTGCATTAACTACTGCTAAAAGAAAAAATAGGAGTAGAGCCTGATGTGGTGAGCGGCCAGTGTAGTTTGTAAAGAAGCAGCTCATTTGGAAGACGAAAACTTTTCCAGCGGTATTTTTTTTCCTAAGGGGTGGAGGGGGGAATACTTGAAGATATTCATACTTAATTGATGTTCACTTTTTCTCAAACAACAGCACAACAAGATAAAACCATGTTTTATTAGTTCTTTTCTTTTTCTCTGTGGTGTCTGTGTCCCTCATCATCAGGAGACTGGCACAGAGTTTTCCAGGGCTGAGTATCTGTCTAAATCTTCCTTTTATTTCCTCCTCTCTCTGAGTAGTGATCTGGGAAACAGATCTTGAATTTAAATTTCTGTTATTTTATATATGTTACTTGATCTTTCTGTGCATCTAGTCTTACCACCTCTATGACTAAGTTAAACTAAATACAATTTTTCTCATAAAATATAAGTCCTCACCTGCTTTTCTAACTAACTCCTTGCCTGCAGTAAAGTGCAGCAGCTGGGAAATAGCAGCTTCAAAAGGCAGACATCTATCACCTGCACTAAAAAGGGGACCCATTAGCTGTGAGCAGCAGGGTGCTATAGCTGTTGAGATCAGGCAAGACAGAGACACAAGATCAAACACAAAGCTGGAATACAGCACTCTGCAATCAGAAATGTGGTCGTGGTTGCGAAGCTGTGAAGCAGACCTGTTGAGTTCAGTGAAGAGGCCTTCCCTGAATTTCGCAGAAACAAGATCTAGACAACATGAGCAAGAAGCAAGCACTAGTACTACAGCGGTTAAAATCAGCTTTAAAATGTGTGTGAAACTGATGAAATAAAATTTTCCTCTGAAATATTTGCTCCTTGATGACAGGTGTGTGAGGTTTGGCGGCCCCGCCAGGGCAGAGAGGAGCAGCTGTGTGCTCTGCAGCAGCACCCCCAGCCCTGCTCCTGCGCAGGCAGCAGCCGTGAGTGCCTTGCCCTGGGGCACGGGCAGCACGGGCAGCCACGGGGCTGGCACTGCACGGCTGCCTGCACCACAGCCCCAGCCTGAAAGGCACTTCAGACACCTGGCTGCACAGCTCCTCTACCCCCTCCTCATTTCAAGTACCAACATTTATGAAGGGCAGACAGAGACAGAACTGCATCCATGGAGAAATTGGCTCTCAGTGTGGATACAGACTCCTCCCTCAGCTCATCACTGCAGGAGCTTGGGAAGGGGATGGTGCTGATGCCAAGCAAGCCAGGGCTTGAGGCAGAATGACAGGATAAGCCTGTGCTTCTCCTAGTGTGCAGTGCACACTACAGGTGCACAAAGCCATAGACCTTTATGGTTTGTGTATAAAGACTTGCGTCTGAATTGAAGAAGTGATCTTCTGATTTCAGTAGGATATTGTCAATTTTGCCCTTCCAATGAATGTTTATGTTCTACTGGGACTTTGCCAAGGCATGCTTTAAGCTCCCTTCCAGACTTCTGCTTTTTTAAGTTGGTGTCTATATGCACAAGTTATTTTAGTATTAGAACTTCAATGTACTTCTCTTTGAAAGGCATATATGTACTGAGGTGCTGCAGCTCATCACTGTTGGTTGGAAAATTCTCTCTAGTCTAGGTGAAATATCTTTCTACTTTTTTCCATTAATCTGATATTCACTTGGTGGTTCTCAGCTCCAGGCTGGGAAATTTTTTGTTTCAAATTCTAAATATGAAACCTCAAATTCGCAGTTAGAAGGTCAAAGTCAACCAGGTGGATAATTTAACATTCAGTTTTGTTGGTGAAAGAGTAGTTGCTGGATAGCCTTCTGGGATGGATTGGGTATAGAGAAAGGTGAAACTACTGTCTGGAAGACAACATTAATGGTAGGAGGTGACTAGCAAAGGAAATTGGAGAAGGGCTGGTACGAAGTCATAACAGGAGATATGGACAAAACTTTGTGGTCTATATAAATTGCCTTTTTCTCTTAGAAACATGAATGGGAAATGTCATAATGCCTGGTTTGGAATGCAAATGAAAGTAGACTAAGATAGTGCTTATGAATCTGTAATTGCCTTACCTTATGTCTGTTAAGTTTTAACAAAACTCTAACCTTGCAGTGTTGTTGTGGTTCAACCCCAGCCAAAATTCTTTTACTGTGAAAGACATTAACCCTACTCCAGCCGAAACCAGTACAAGTGTGCTGTGCTTCATATTACCAGACCTTATTTTTGTTACTCCAGCTATGATCCTTTCAGTCTGGGACCCACTATTTTTTCCATTTGCTGCAATGCCATTTTCTTATTCCCAAAATACGTGAATATTTTCTATGCTTTTTATATTTTCTTTGCTTACATATTCTGGGTTCCTCTGAAATGAAGAAAAACTTGACATGCTTGAAAACTGCTCCTGCTTCAGATGGCCATAGAGACTAAGCATGCAGTTGTGATGCTTTCTGCCCTATGTCTCTTATATCACACAGGCCTCCTCCATCCCAAAGCACACAAGTGGTGTTTGTCGGTGCTATTGGAACCTGCTGTATTTTACCCCAGCGCTGACTGCTTGTTTATTTGACTGGATATTTTTTCCCACATTCATTTCCGTCTCCTGTGCCATGTGCCTGATGTGACTGGAAGCAGGTGAGAGGAACTACTTTACAATTATACAGCATGTTGGGAAAGAAATGCATACAGTCCTTTTGAGGGGGTCGAGCTCTTACATAACACCATCCTATGTATTGTAAATACATAACTTGGTTTTGACCTTATTAGTAGCTTAGTTCGTTCAGACAAACAAAATCCTTCTTAAGTATCTGCAAAAGCAGCGCATAAATTGTTAAATATTTGGGTTTCCAATTTCTAAATGTACTGAATATTTCAACTGTCTTGTCACATTTTTGCAATTGCCATTCGTTGGACTCAGCAGAATGTATCTGGTCCAAACTCACAGCAGCTTAATATTAAAAGATCTTTGTGCCAACACTGTGATTTGCTGACTTTATGAATTATTAAGGCATCTGGGTGCAGGAATATATTTCAGAGACAGCTTTGCAAGCCTTTGCCATTAGCAATATTATGACAAAATAATCTGGGAGCTTTGGTTCCTTGAGGAACACAGGCTGCTTGGAGATCCAAATGTGTCCATTAGCTGAACTGCAGTGAAGCCCTGAAAGACATACAGGAATGGAGTATGGAAGTGATGTGAGGTTTCTAGATTCATGCACCAACACTTGCAGTGTGCTAATGGAGGGTAGTTTGTGAAATCTTTAGGAGAGAGTTGCTCCCAGCCCCTCGGCCCCTGGAGGTTACAGGTTCACCCAAACATTCTGCTCTGCCCAGCTGCTCCCCAGGGCTAAGGGGAGCTGAGCCTCCAGATCCTGACAAGATGAGAGGGTGCTCCCAAAGCGTGGAGATAGGCAGGGTAAGGAAGTGACAAGTAACATCCAGGGAAAGGGACACGAAAGGCAGCTCCCCAGCTGGGGGTCACGGAGCTTCCAGCACTTCTGAGGTGGTACAAGGTCTTCTGCTATTTACACTGTGGTTTGTAGCAGGATGTGTGTGCAAGAACACGTCATTGGCAGCATCCAAGCGGGAGTAAGACTTCTCAACAGAGCACAGTTGTTCTGAGGAGATTTGGATTTAAATCAGCCCAGACCAGCTCGTGCCAGGCAGCAACCTGCTGCTGGCTTGGCAGCAGTTTTGCCTTGCAGTGCTTCCCAAGCCAGTTTTCAGTCACTGGGGACCTGTGCCAGGTGTTGTAAATGCCAAAAGAGACCCAGCAGCACATCTTCATCTGGGCTGTGACCAAGCCTTCCTGTAGATAAAAACCATTTTGAAGGGAATTACAAACACCTAAGCAAAAACCAGTACAGATCCTAAAAGAAAGATTCTGAGATGAAAATGCTCTATATAAATACTCTATTTTCTTTCATATTTTGAAACATTATTCCATTAGTATACTGATTAAATGCCACATTAGATATTAAACTCCAATATTAAAATTTTAATTTTATCTAGATTAGCTATTGAAGCTATTTAATTTCTATATTTAGTATCTCTTCCTTGTCACACAACCCAGAAGGATTGTAGATGTGATGCACAAGTTGAAGTTTTCCATCTTGTTCTCTTAGAGTTGGGCTGTGTTTTGGAATGATGCATCTAGTCAATAAATAAATCAGTGCAATGCAAAGAAAATAGATTTTTTTTCCCTTTTATATTTTAAAAATAATGAAGTTAGATGAGATTTGAATAAAAGAGGCTGAACACTGAGAGGCTTGGAAAAGAATATGACAGTGAGAGTGTCTGTTCACTGCAGGTCTAGGAAAATGGAGGAGGAAATGCAAGTGAGAGATGATGTGCAATCAGACAAAAAATCCCACAGAAAAGAGAAAGTTAGTCAGATCCAGAGAATATATTTTGTACTTTGGAGAGAAAAATCTCAATTTAAATACTAGCCAGAGAGTTATGAAAATCCCTCTGAATTTGTAGTGTAGCAGGTTTGCTCTTTGTAGTAAGAGATACTTGAGCCTTTTTTTAATAAGACTATTTAGTATATTCTTATTTTTTCTGTTTTCCTCAGAGGTGTTACTGGAAGACGCTTCACTACTCAGCTGTCCAAACAAACGCTCCACTTGTCCTGTGTCCAGAAGGCAACTACTGGCTCAGTGTAGATCATCACTAATGTTAAGAGGTATATTTGGTGGCTAACAGTAAAATGTAAGGTTCCTGGGTCTATTGTAATTTTCTTTATGACTTGAACTAAAGCCTGTTAAGTCATGGAGGTCCTATGATATCAGTAGAAATAAAAACTACAGGTGGGTTATCCTCTCCTTGATTCCTGGGATGGTGATAGAACAGATAGCTCTGGAAACCATTTTCAAGCACATGAAGAGCAAGAAAATCATCAGGAGTGCTCAGAATGGATGCACCAAGGGAGTATTTACAGATTGAAACATAGGATTCACTATCCTTTCTGAAAGTATCTGAATAGGAAACACATTTTTTCCTGTGAAAGTGCCAGAGCACTACCAGAGGTTGCTCAGAAAGGTTGTGATGTTTCTATTCTTGGAGATACTGGAGAGCCAACTGAATGTGATCCTGAGCTCCTGGCTATAGGTGGCCCTGTTTGAGCAGAGGGTCTGGGCAAGATGACCTCAAAAGGCCCCTCCCAGTCCCAACCATTCTGTCATTCTGTAAACCATGGTACAATCCATCATAGGCAAAAAACCAGTATGTCAGAATCTCAATGTATTTATTTTTAAAATAAACACATTACCCACTTTGCAAGTTGTGAGATTAGGGGTACCAAGATGCTGATAACCTATTCTGTGAGCTATTAGCATTAAACCAAGATGTCAGTGTGAGATTAAGCCCTGTTGACTTTTACATGATTATGGTTCTGTTCCCTTCGGGTCACCTTTGACAAGTGCTAGGCAGTGTCTAGAACTTTCTGGGAATGGGCATAGTGGATGTCTGAGAGGTGTAGTTCTTCCGAGTGAATTGCCTCATAAATGCGCTTGTGTGTGGCTGGCTCTGACAGTCTCCTCTGATCTTACACTCTTCTGTGATCTCCCCGAAGAGGGAGGAAGACCCTTGTACCCTTCTCTCCCAGTGTGTTCATATATCAGGTCAATGTCCTCCACTGAAAAAGGTGACATGACCCTTCTAGGAAACACATCCACAGATGTGATGGCCAGACAGAATGGCCTAGGGGACAGATATCTTTGAGAATACAGTATTTCAGCATTATTCTATAAGATAGGAGGAAGTGGTAGGTAGTCAGCCTTGAAAAATGAGTCAGAGACAAGGAACTGGCTATCAGGAGATACTGGACACTACACATTACATACTACAATATGTCTGGGGACTCACTGTTGACTTGACATTTGCTGATGCTCTGATTTACTGGCCCATTTTTTCAGATATAGAGAAGCTGCATGCATGGAGACATCAGAGGCATTTGGAGGATTTATAGTCAGAACATAAGGCTTTCTGTAAGTCAGTAGGGTTTCTGTATCTAGATCTTTCATCTGGCTTTAAAATTCAATCCTGAAAACTGTAAATGACCAGGGTAAAAGGAATTAGATTATTGGTAATTGTATTAGAAGGCCTGCAACTGTGCCACTAAAAGGGAAAAACTACATAGATCGTCTGGATGTTTCTCCTCTGTTTGTTTTTTAGATTATTTTCATTAATTCAATTTCTCTTCATCAAAAGTATGTGCAGAAGTTGTTCTTGAGCACAGATAGCACAGCTGTGCTTGCTGAGTGTGAATACATCCAATGTGATCTCAATGACCTTTTAATCACAATTCAACTGAATAAGCTTCATAAGGAGGTAGCTAATAATAAAACTTTAAGTTCATTTGAAATAGAGATAATACTCAGTTATTGCAAAAGGTTTAACAGAAGCCTTCCTATTGTACTCCTTGGAAATGAACAATTTTCACTATCTCACAAGAACTATTATTTAGACACTGGGACAGGCTGACTTCTACTGAATAATTACTCAAACCTTGAGTACATTAAAAAAATTAATTTTGAAATTGCAGAGAGGCAGGAAATGAGTCACATGCCTTTAAAAATTCTATGTCATGTTTCTAGGGAAATGAATTCTCATCATAAATAGGTTTCATATGTTGTTTAATAAAAAATGCAACAAAGACATGCAATTCATGTCATGTGATAGAAAATAGATTGACTTTATCAAACTTGTCTAACAATTGGAACAGGGTAAGCATTTAACAACCAAGTTGTAAAAAGGGCTGAAATAACAAGGGCTCAAAGTTATAACAAGGGCTCAAAGATCTAGGAAGGAGGGGAGGAAAGAGGAGGGAGGACTGATGGCTTACAATTTAGTACAATTAACTGTTAAATGAACCTAATGTAATCCTTTTCACTCTACATGGAATTTTTTATGCCCATCTGTGAGCTTCAAACTGAGATGGGAAATTCTTAAAAAAGTATACTATAATTTAGTGAGGAAATTTTGTGTTGTTAGCGATTTGTGGAACCTTGTATTGTAGAAGAGATCATATAGTATTTTTTGAGACTGTGTTTTTGGTTGAAATTTAGGAGAAGAGTTTGAAAAATATAAATAAAGTTTCCTTTTTCTTGTGTCCTGCACCAAAATTTTGCTGGTATGGTCACCTGACATAACTTTTGCCATAAAGATAAAAGACAAAGATGAATTTTTTTTAAAGAACTTTTCTATTGAGACTTTGAATGGATTTCAGACATTAGATGAGAAGATAGGAAATTTCAAGTAAAATTTTGGAAGCTGATGCAGAGGAAAACAGAGAAAAAGGAGTATATGAACCATTGTGATATGCCTGACTGTATCTCATGTTAATGGGAGATATTTTCTGCCAATTTTCTTTTGTGTAAGAAAATCAAAGTCTAAAGGAAAGCATATGTGGGCTTTACACTCTCTTTATAGGCTAAAATATCTTGAGATATTCCACTTAAAAATTTAAACACTTTTCTGACACCTCAAGATTTTTCTAGTATCATTCATACTATATTTACTGTAAAGAAATAGTTGATAAATGAAATAGCTACCCCCGAAGTTAACTTGAAAGAAAGTTGAGTTAGGATTAATTTTGCTTGTAGAATCATTATATTTAGGATTGAATATTTTACCACAATGATGGTCATTCTCTTTATTGATTTTTTAAGAGCAAGGCTTAATGGTTGACTCACATGTACAATAAAATCTTCAGCACCATAACAAAGGAATGATGCTTCATTGATCAAATGAGACTGGTTGCTAGGAACTTCTTAGAGCATCTTAACTATAGATCATGATGTTCACAGTGAATGTAAATTATTCCTGAACAGTTCAAAATTCAGTATGTTCACATGTGGAAAATTATTCAAGCATTAGAAGTTTACTCTAGAGTCTGTCTTCCAGGAATTTGCTCATCTTGAGAAGAAAAGCTCTCAGCATAAAGATCTTGAAAAAACAGTAAGAATGCTGCCAATGTTCCAACATGTTCATCACTGCAGGAGAGCTTGAGATCATGTGTTCAGAGGGAGGAGCATAGCCAGTTTTCTAATGCCCTCGGTACCACAGCCTCTATTCCACCTCCCACATATATGCTCCTTGCCTCCCAATACCTCAGTGCATATATAATCCCCTCACTTCCTTTAGATGTTTCTCACACCCTTCTTGTATCCTTCTCCCATGGTTATGGTGTATCCAGTTGCTGGCTGTGTCTGTAGGGTTATTATTTCCTACATCAAGAAGTTCTTGGGGCTCATGTTGCAGTCTTTACATCTGAATTCCCATTGCCTCTTCCAAATATAGTGAATTTGAGCTACCTAATATCCTTGGAGCTAAGAAATCTTCCTATGCCTATTTTCTGGATGATGTAGAGGTTTTCAAAAGCACAAGCAAATTTAGTTGTCTCTTTGTGGGAAGCTATACACAAAAAGTCCAAACTTTTATGAGAGGAAAATACTGTTTAGGAGGAATATTTAACTTCAGCTTTATGCATGTTTATTGCAGTGAAAGCAAGTTGTATGGAAGTTCTTAGAACAATAAAAAATACTGCCCATACAATTTCTTTGAATGAGAAACAGTAATGACCCAAGGAATTTTTTGGCAATATTTTGTCATATAGTTTTTATTCAGTTGGAGAGCCTATCTATCTCTAAACTAGCAACTTTGCTTGCTTTCAGTATTTCTAGATAAATCTTTGCCCCTGTTTTTGGTGTCACTTTGTGCCTCTGTGAAAACATCAAAGACCAGTTGCTGTGGCATCTAAGTTTAATTTTCAAGATCAAACATTTCACTTAGATAAGCCTTATAGTATATGTAATGATGAGTTTGCAGCAGCAGCTCTCACACAGCTGTGGGGGATTTATGAATGAGAAATTACTGGGGAACTGCTGGAGCAGGAGCAAGGGAGATGGCCACAAAAATCACAGTCCAATGGTTTGGATTGGAAGACACCTTAAAGCTTATCTAATTCTAACCCCTCTGCCATGGGCAGAGACACCTTCCATTTGACTGGGTTGCTCAGAGCTCCATCCAACCAGAACACTGCCAGGGATTGGGCCATCCACAGCTTCTCTGGGTAACCTGTGCCAGAGCATCCTCACCCTCAGAGTAAAGAATTTCTTTCCTAAGACCTAATCTAAACCTTCTTCTCTTCAGTTTGAAGCCATTTTCCCTTGTCCGGAGCACTGGTTTCAGCTGGCTGGAGTTAAACCACACCATGCTGTCACTGCATGCTCTTGTAAAAATTCTGCTCCATCTTGCTTGTAGGTTACCTCTTCAGACACTGGAAGGCAGCAATTAAATCCCTCCAAACCGTTCTCTTCCCCAAGGTGAATAATCCCAATTCCTTTAGCCTTTCCTCATAGGAGAGATGGTCCATCACTCTAATCAACTTGGTGGCCCACTCTGGACTCACTCCAACAGCCTTATGTCAAAATAGCAGAGCTGCAGTTCTTGCACCTGCCAATTCCCTGCCTTCAAAAATGTCTTGAATGTCAGCATCATATCAGGATTTTGTCAGAGACTCCCTACTCATTACTATCTGTCTTGTAAGGTTAGGTTCATACTCTACAACTACAATTGTAAGAAAAATTGATCGTTTTTTAACATATTCCATGAAAAACTTAAGATTTTATTTAGATTATGTGTAAGTATGCACTCTATAAAAACTTTAAAAGTGTTTTTGCAGTGTCATTAGCATAGTGCATAGCAAAAGTGGTCATTCACTGCTGTCCTGATTAAAGCTCTAGAGGTATAGAACCTCCTCACTTTTGTGGGAGGATTTGAAATACCAAAGATTGAGGGCTGCCAAATCAGAAAGCAGGCTTAAATATTAATTTTCTTGTTGTTTTTTATCACAATTTATTTAAGCCATTCTTCCTAGGAGGAACCAGGTATGCTTTTAGTCTTGAACCTATTTACTCTCTTTTCTGGCATGTTGGAACAACGCTGGTGGGTTCCTCTGTTGCATTGTTCATCAAGAGCTGCCTGCTCAGACTGAGCAGAAAATTTCCTTGATAAAAGAGAAATTGTCCAGACCAGACCATCCCTCTTCCTCCATTTTGCACAGTACCTCTTCACAGGGATTAAATGAATGCACAGGAAGTCTAATGGAAAACTGTAAAAGCTATTAGATTGCAAGCCAATATCTGATAACAAGAGCAGCAATAGATTATTTATCATCTGTTGGTTTCAGACTATGTTTGTGGTATTGTCTTGGCACTGATCTTAGTATGCAGTTGCAAAATGCATTAGCAAAGCCCCCACTGTTTAAACATTCATTACAGGGAAATGAAACATTTCATCAATTAAAGTGAACCTTGGCCAGTGTATATCTTTGGAAAGAACCTTGAACAGCCCCAAACCAACTCCTTTCTGGAGGAAGGGGCCTGGACAGCAGCAGGCAAATAGATTTGCATTAGCTGGAGAATGAGATTTCGGGGTATAAAACCATCACCTGACTGCACTGGTGTCATGTCTCTTGGACTTGTGTCCTTTTCAGGTTTTCTGCTCTGATGGATAAAAGAACATCTCAATTCTGAACATAGAATCAAATAACCTGCTGAAAATTTTTATGAGGAGATTATGACCTCTTGTGTATTCCTATAAAAACAGCACGAGACAATGGAATAGTTTAGAGGAATGACTCTTCTGAAAACTCTTCAGTCCAAAAACATCTTCAGATTATTCTATTTAAAGCCACTAAAAATTCTCACTCCCTCTGGATGATGTTGATTAATTTTCATAAATCCAACTCTAGCTCCCAGTTCTGAGAATTTACACACTAATTTAATTTACACTTATTGGTTTACACTAATTTGTCTCTTTCTGTAGAAGTGCTTCATGAGAAAGAATTTTGTCTCTGATTAAATTAAGCACAGTTAGTTTTTCAAGTTATTTTTGTAAAGGTTTGTAGCATTCATTATTGCATATTTTTTTGCATTATCTTAAACAATTTTTAGTTATATCACACAAAAAGCTGAATTTGATGGGCAGCTCCCTGACAAAATGAGAGGTATCATAGTCCAAAGAGATACAACAGTGTATTTGGGTTTGCCATCTCTTTGCTGTGTTACACTGAATATTATTTATTGTAGGCCATAATAGTAGGATTTCTCCTGTCCCCTAGTGGCTATTTCATTTTCTGAGTTCAGTACACTCATTACCATTTCTGTCATCCTATTAGAAATTATGAGCTGACTTGTGGTTTGATTTTCATCAGAGAATGCACACAAAAGCAAACTCACTTTAAAATATTTTCCGCTATAAAACATGACCCTTAATAGGAGTCCTGTGAAATTAAGAGTAATTGTAGCTGTTTAGCTCCAACTTTCCAGGAAGGTGCCAGAGACTATGTGGTGCCCTTTCACACAAGCTTGCAGTGAAAGATGAAAGCAGTGAAACATGAAAGCAGCTAGAAAAGTAGCTTCTGTTTTTATTGAAGTAAATACTTGATATTTTGACATAGTGCCAAATTTGCTCAACTTGTCAAAACAATGTTCTGAGAGGGCAGGAGTGGCACAGAGACTCCCTCTCCCCTGCATCCTGATGTCAGGCTGAGCTTGTGCACACAGACCCCACCATCTGCTGGCTTAAAGCCATTTCTGAAGCAGCAAAGCTGAACAGATAGTGAATAGTGAATATTCCATTGCTTACAGACTTTTTTGATACTTCTACCCTACATAAGCATGGTTTGAGAGCCCTCAAACATCTGTCAGGGATTCTGGTCTCCAGAGAGCATCCATAATGGTCTGCTACACTTTCTCCAGTCATGCAGTAGTTTGCATGACTTGATATAAACTGTATTGGAGCTTCAGCTGATGTGAGGGATAGTCTTATGGCAACTTTTTGTATTCAGCTTGGAGCCAGCAGTACAGGTCTCTTGGGAGCTCTGCTCTGGGAAGCTTCAAGTGCAGTCAGGGCTGCCAAACCTCAGGGTTTCACTGCAAGCTGACAATATCTACCGCTTTTCATGATGCCTTTGTCTCCTTGCATAACGTTACATTCGAATGCTGGCATCCATGCCTACAGAGCAAAGGGTTTAGGGGCAGGGGTGGCTCCCCCTTGACAAGCACTGACCTGTGCCAAGGCAGACTGACAGGACTTTGAGTGCCTTGGGAGAACACTTCCTTCTAGGCCATGAAAAGAATGTTAGTTCAGACGCCGCACTAGTCAGAATATCTGTGTTCGGTTTTGGGTCTCTATGTGCAAACCTGACTAACGGAGCTAATAAACACGATCCTGTCAGGGCTTAATAGAGATTAATAATTAAAAATACAGACTTTTCAGACTTTTTTTAACAGCTTGGCTGGCTCTGATTTAATTCAGGCGCACAAATATTCAGCTTACCCTTGGGTTAGCGGAGTAGTGGATTTTTTGAATGGAGCTTTTTTCTTGTATCTATTTTCTTGTATGCAAATCTGCATTTCAGCAAATTATTTCCACTGTCAGTGGAAAAATCTGAAACTTTCAAAGGAACTTAATTATATTGAAGTTCAATGGATGATGAAACTGAATCTCTATGAATCTTCAGTGAGAACAGGGCCAGATTTGCAAAGATATTCTAGCCTAAAGAATAATACCTGGCATAAAGGGGAGATGTCTTGATATCTACCACATCAGTGGATATTCTTATTTTAATAAAAGTCCTATTTAGTTATTAAACCAACATATAAATTGGCAGAAATTGGCAGAAAATTCCCAGTCACAAGGGAATAGGTAGGAGCCATAACCTGGACAGGCACTGTGCCTTTCCTGTACCTCCACAGTATCCAGGTGCAGAGTGACCTGAGAAGTCTGTGCAGGTGCAGCTGTTCCTTTAGTCTTGTGCATTAGAGCACTGGACCTGCAATGCTTGCATGTGAATGTTATATATAATATTTAACAGAAGTCTGTCTGCTGCTAATCTTATTTTTTTACACAATTCTCTTTTTTGTAGAGATTCTTTGACAGAGACACTAATTAATTTTTTTACTACTTAGTACCATAAATAGACTTCATGCAAAGTGGCTATAATGTTTTGCATCTGCTAACTACATCAATAATAAACAACAAACTCCTTACAAACATGGAAAAAAACCCCCAAAACTCTGCTCATTTACCCACTTCTCTGTTGTTGATACACAGCCATATGCAGTCCCTATTTTTAAGTCAATGGAGCAACTATGTGGATAAATTTATGCATGTTGAACAAATTACACAAAACAAGCTTTTCATTTGTTTGCACATGCACAAATGGTGTAAGGAGTCATGGAGCAACATAACATATGCTTCTGTATCCTTTTTTTCAGTAAGCCTTTCAGCTGAGCAGGGGAAATATTCTTCTGGAAGACTAAAACGTAATGTAGCTAATATATTCATAATGGATTCTTATGATCCACTCTTTTTCCCCAATGACTCATTTTCAGAGCTTAATTCAATACTCCAAAACTGAAAAATGTAATTCGCAGCAGCTTCCTGGTCTAAAATATTTATTCACTTGTTCAGTTTACAGCTTCTTGTTGCAGACTTTCCTGGTAAGTAAAACACAAACCAACTGAATATCCCAATTCTTTCACTGAAATCATCAGGGAAGTGTTTGACCATACTCCAAGAAGCCTCAAATATATTTTAAAACTGGAGTGTATGCTTGTATATCTTCCCAGACCAAAGAGGCTTTTCTATACTTGTACCAAAACCAGAAGGGTTTGTCTAGAAACCAAAAGAAGACAAATTACAGTTACAATTACAATTAACTAAAATATATTTAAGTCTTCGGTGTGGTGCTATAATTAGGTGAAGAAAAGCCAAGAATTTCTCTTACACATTCAAAAGAATCAGTAGCAAAAAATGCAGTGAATATAAGAAAAAACTGACCATGAGAACACCAGACCTTCTGTTTATTTATTTCCTCCAGAAATGATCAGCCATGAGTGCCCATGAATTACATGTGCATATTTCAGAATTTTGTTCTAATACTTGGGCCTTGTTAAATCTCAGCCAAAAAAAATTACAATTTAACCTGTTTTAAATACAATCATGAATGAAACTTCTCAGATTTTATTATTAAGAAATTGTTGGTGTTTGATAGTTGTGAATTTAGAATTTATAGTTTTCTTTTAGCAAAACTAATACTTGTAACTTTTCATCTTTAGGTGAGACTACATACTGTTCACCCATCAGAACTTGAATGCTGCTGGCAAGTGGAACTCCTGAGGCTCTGTTCTCCACCAAACCCAGAATCTGGATCCAGTTCTGCCACCTCATTCACTTGAGCATTGCAGTGACTTTGGTAGAATTGGAACATTATTTGAGCATGTCTTGCAACCATAAGATAAACATTACTTTCCTTTTTACAGCTGAAAGACCGAGCCTCTGAGAGATCAGAAGATTTAAGCAGTACTATCCAAAGTCTACCTGCCCCCTTGTCTGCTCTCTGAGCCTCCCAGTGTCTGAAATTTTGAAATTGAAATTCCCTTGATGCCTGAAGGACTTCTCCCAGGCACATTAGAGGCTCTTTTTTCCTGCTGCTGCGTGGATCATCTTGCAGCTGAAGACTAAGTCTGTTAAGATTCACAAACCTGCTGATTCCCCACCCACCCTTTTTAAAGGACTGCTTGTCATGTGTGTCCAGAGACATGCTGCACTGGCCTTCATGTAAAACAGAAGTTCTTCTGTCCAGAGCAATGGATGATTGTATTCTTCACAGCTTGACCTCACTTCTCCCATGAGCCTGGCAGATTTGCTCTAACCATGAGGACACAGATTCCATTGCTGTGAAGGACACACTGGGAAAAATGACCTAGGTCTCCACATGAAGCCATGCTGCTAGCAAAAGACAAATGATGTAGGATTACAGCCAAATGTTTTGGGTCTTTGGGAATGAGCATCCAGGCTCTAAATCCTACCTGTGCAATTTTGATAACTGAGTTTCTAATTTCCAGTTGATTTCCCTAACCTTTCGTTTTAGTTTCTCTCACAACTCTTGCTTGGCTTACAAAACCAGTTTTTCTCCTGCAAAACAGATTATTAGGTGTCTAGAACGCTTTCTGGAGACATGTGAAGTTCAGCACTGTCTGGCAGAAGTGAGAATAGGAGCTGTCTCTACTGTAACCTGTAACTTATCCGAGGAGTAGTCACTTGGCATTAAAAGGGGGGTGCATCCTGGTCCCAGGAGCTAAGTTGGAGGCACAGGAAAGACCTATAGCACAGTGTGGTGCTGAAGGCTTTATGTGGGCAGGTTTTGAGAGGCATTCTTTTGCATTGGCATCACATTTTCAGGCTATTTTCAGCAACTCCATTTTCTTTACTGTCTGTTATGGTTTCTAGTTTGAAACCATTTATTCCCAGTGGCATTTGTTTGGGAACTGAAAGGGGACCTGAGGAGGCAGCTCTCTGCAGAGGTGATGCTGTGAGACTGAGTGGCCGACTCACATTACAGATCTGGGCTTAACTTTCTTGTTTAGAATAAGATCCAAGGGTTTGATTCTGGAAAAGAAAAGCTAAAAAACCCCAGAGGCTCATTCCCTGAAGCCTCCCTTTCTAGTGGAGACTGATTCCCTCCATGTGGGTGCAGGAAGCCTCCTCCATCCCCTAGCTGATGGCACAGGGCATTTCTAGAGTTGATTTCAGCAGTGTAGACAATTCAAATGCAATTCAGGAATCAAATAAATTTATTAATTTATAATTGATAAATTCGTTATTCTAATTACAAAATATACAAACCCGGATCTTAGCAGGGAAATGATGGTGATGCTCTGACTCTTCCCTGAGAGGCAGAAGCTCAAGCAAAAGGATTGAGAACAGCACCATCTCCTGGAAACACCTCATATGGCTTGGCTTTTCAAAGATGTCTGAATACGCTTTTTTCCTGAAATGACTATAATTTAACTGGTACTGCAGTTAAAGTATTCCCTACGCTACCTAAGTGTTGCTTCAGCAATAACTGAATACCACCCATGCACGTCTTTTCATGTATTCCACATTAACTGTGAACCAAATATGACACCAGCATAGGGATGTTTTGTCAGTGTAGAAGTTGTGGGTACACCATGTTCACCACAGGGACCCCTCTGAAGGCCCACTGGGATAGTAGCCTGCAACCCAGACTAAACTAATTTTACATTTTCTGTGAAGCCTTCATCTGAAACCTGATTTTTCTTAGAGCCAACAAAGAAAATAAAAGAAAAACAAAAATGTATTTTTTTTGCAAGGCAAGACTTTATAGCAGGGGGTTGTGAGGGTGACTTACATGAGATGCTGCCAAAAGCTTCCCCTGTATCTGACAGAACCAGTTCCAGACAGCTCCAAGGTAAATTTGCCACTGTCCAAAGTCGAGGCCATCAGCAATGGTGGTCGCACCTCTGGTGTAATGTATTTGACGAGTGGGAAAACATTACTGACAGCAGCGACTGCAGCCAAAGAGAGGAGTGAGAATATGCTCCATGAACATGCCCACTTTGTATCACAGTAAGCCTTCTCTTAAGAACAGCACTTGAACACTTACCTCATTTGAGCACATGCAAGTAGATAGCAGCTAGATAGTCACATAATTTAGATTAAGCCTTTGACAAAATTTGCCACACCAGTGAGTTAGTGAGTTATCACATATAAATTATCAATTAAACACACACAAACCTGTTGAAAATTAGCTGACAGCCAGTTAATTATTAAACCTGAGAGGATAATTTGAATAATGAAATTATAAATGTTGTATTTGGTATTATGTAGAATTTCAATATAAATATAAATATCTAAATTTGCCGATACTTTTCTTGTCAAGTGTTGCATTTTGCCTTTTGTATTTATATCACATTAATTCAGGGCTAGCTAAAGCACATTTGCTCACTGCTAAAGTGATTTTCCTAGTAGCAAAACGATTTGCTGCAGTCTTTTATTTTACTTACATTAATGTTTTTATATAATTGTTTTGATTTAATTTGTTTTTTCCCATGCTCTAATTTGAAGATCTCTCCTTATACTACCTGCTAGATTTTTTAATGCTTGAGACATGACTAATTGCTTTTCTCTCCAGATGAAAGCTAGCCTGAAGATGAAGCAGCTGACTACAGTGATAAGACAAGACGCTCTGCTTCCTTAGCTTTAACTCATCAACCAAGCTGTGTTTCAATAATTAAGCTACACAGATCTCCATGTGGGCTTTGCTTCACCTTAAAATAGTACCTTGAAAAAAACAGATAATCCTTCTGTATCTTAACATCTATCACTAAATACTGCCAGCTCTTTACTTCTTTTACAAGTGAGAGGAGATAGTGTAACTTCTTTCCCCCCCCCCCGAAAAGAAACCATGGTTGTTGTGTGTATCAACTCATTTAGAATCTCAGCTGATACTCATACCTAGCTTTCAAGTCTGTTCTTTAATGCTGCATCTTTCTTTCTGTTTTTCTTCTGAGTCTGTGACTCTCAGCCTGACCTTTCACAGAAGACTTTTATGTGCATTCTCTTGCATCTCTTCCACAAAATGTTACATTACTGAAGACAAACAAGGGACTTGCAACAAAACTTGCTTTTGTTTTCATTCAGGGACAGAAGAAGCAGTTTGGTTTAATACTCCAATCAGTGTCACCCTTTTATTTTTTTTTCTCCCCATCTCCAGTCTAAACTATCTGTCTTTTTTAAATCTGGTTAAAACTAAACCCAGGGTCAATCTGATTTCAACTAACTTACTGCTGTAAGTCATGTGTGTTATGCTTGCTTCAGCTAATAAACCATGGCTTACAGAATTAAAAATAGATTGCCTAAGAAAGTAACACCCTTCATGTTCCACTGGTGATGGAATATAATCTTACATTTCACAATATACAAACGCATAGTGAATTCATCACGGACTTCAGACAGAATAAGAGAAGGGAGCTCAGTTTTGCTGTAGGTGAAGCAAAAACATTTTGAAGGAATCATATCTAATTGCTATGCCCAAACCAAAGATTTTCTAGAAATAATTGCCCTTTCTTAGGTGGCTAGATTTATAGTTACTAAGTAAATAATTTTTTTTTAATTAAAAGCAAGAGAGTAATTGCAGTGGCTCACTGGCCGCAGAGGAGAGCAGTTGTTAAGTAGCAGAAAGTGACCTGTGTGACTTCTGCCCTGCAGCAAGATGACAAAATGGTCCCTCTGACAGTGTCTCTTTTGTATGTCTTCCTGTGATGAATTTGTTATTCTCCTGCTCAAGCATCCTTATGGCAGTGTGCCCATGTCAGGCTTAGAGAGACCTGAAATGGGGGCACTAGTGCCATCAATATTCATCAAGATATTTAGGGAGATAACAACCACTATAATGTGTTGCCTTTTCTTGGTAACTTCTTCCATGATTTCCATTATCAACCACTCAGGCTGTCTTTTTACAGTTAGGGGTCTTCCAGTGTGAGTGATGGTACACGGAGTACAGGGCAGTACAGTAGAAATTCCTAGAAGACAAGCAAGTAGAAGAGTGTGATTAGCAATTCTGATAAGATGTCTGGCTTCTATTACAAGGTATGTATGTCTGGCTTGCTCTGAAATAGGAGAAGCTGTTGGAAAAGCAGAACGAAGGTTGCAGCTACTTCCTTCTTGCATGCACTTAGCAAGTTTATCTAAAGAAACTGAGCAAGACATAGTCAAGACCTCTCCATGAGCTCCCTCCTGCCCTAAGACAATGGAGTGAGGTGGAAGGTGATTGCTTTTCAGACCAGTGCAAAAAATGATCCCCTTGCCATCAAATGGCAAACAGCCCAGCTTGTCTCTCGGGTAGTAAAAGGCAGTCCCAGAGGAAAGCACTATGAAACACATACCCAGGTACAATGGTGAAGCTGGTGGTGTAAATGGGGAACAGTGCTTTCTGTGGCGTAGCTGATCTGCAGACTCTGAAGCCACAAGGCTGACAGGTGGGAAACATGAGTTCAACAGACCTCCACCCAGAGCCTCTGCTGGAGACAGGAGGAAGAAATGAGCAGGAGAAATGCGAAAATGTAATTTCCTCCTTTCTGTGTCACTTTTAATGTCTCTAATGTCTCTCTCCCTCCCTATACAATTCTCTATATACAGTGTGAAGTGACCTATGCAAACCTGGAGTGCTTTCACAACTCACTGTGGTTTTATTTTGGTTTATGATGATGATAATGGACCACCCCTGCATTTTCAAGACATTAACAATTTTAGTTGTCAAACTGGTCAGATTTACATTTCATGCTCCTTCCCCTCTGCCACCCAAACTGCTTTAGTGAAGGTCATTGCAGGAGTCAGCTGGGAGGTGCAGAACTCAGCCTCTGGCTAGTGTGCACAGTGTGAGCTCCAGCACAAAGGCAAACAATCTTGGATAGGTTTGCTCTTCTTAAGAAGAGAGGGACCAGTGAGCTGTGTCCCAGGAATTTCATATAACATTATCACACTACAGGCACTGCTGAATCCGGAACTCTGGGAATTTCTTGGGAGCACCGCTAAGGAGATGGAATGATCAGCAAAATACTGAACTCAACAAAATCTATATGCAGGTATTATGTCAGATTTATTCATATGAATTTGAAAGCCTAGGTTTAGATCTCAATTTGTAGTGTTGAGAACACAGTACATTCAATCTTAAATAAATATGAATCATAAAGTTTCAATATACATTATATGGACCTACTTAAAAAGATCATATTTAGTCATGGAGTTACGCAAGGGCAGTATTTTGTATTAATACAAAATACTTTCACTTTTTGATTTTGAGTATTAATTTTGGTCTACATTGAATTTTCCAAGCTAAATTTAAGCTTATGACAGAATTATCACTTATCAGGTTGTAGAGATCTGATTTGTAATATACTTTAATTAATAAAATTATGATTCTCTTCTTGAATAAGTCACTTTAGACAGCCTACCTTGACTTTAAGATGAGCTCTAGATGCAGCATTAAATGGTAATCTAAAATTGTTTATCACATGTGATTTTTGTGGTTTATGGCTGAAGTAATTGTAAATTCTGTGCAGTACCTCAGAAAACTAAGATATCCTCAGAAAAATCTAAACTCTATAAGCAGAAGTTCAACTTTTTTTGACAACTTTTACAAAAGCTTTTTATCTTCCCTGGGAAAAAAGAAAAAAAATAAAAACAAGCTGGGATTTTTTTGTTCTGGTCCACTCTAATACCAGTCTGGGTGGCTGATTTTGCCTATTAAATTCTGGCACACAGGATAGGACAGGAGACACTCTTGTCCTAAACTGCTGCTTGTGTTCCCAGTGGCTTAACCCTCCAACTCCAGCAGCACCAGAAGGATATTGGGCATCCCATTGTGTATCAGTGCCCATTAAACAGGAATACAATACCAGAGCAGTCTGCTCCTCATTTATTGTAGCTCACAAGGGGTGTTGTAAGAGAAGATATTTTCACTGGGACTAATGAGCAGAGTTTTAATTGCAGTGGAACTAGGACAACAACTTTTCAATTGCAACATAACTGATTGAGGTAAAATGAGGGTATTCTCCTCAGATCATCCTGGGGCTTTTGAAATTATTGTCAATGTAGATACCAGTACTTGGTAACTGTACCATGGAATTGTTTACTCAGTTCAACCTGTGGCAATTATTTTTTAAATTTCAAATGCAGCCTAACAAGTATATACTAATGCAAAATTTCTAGTAATTTTTTTTACCCTTTCTGGAAATGCCTGAGGCTCTCAGAAAGGCACATAATGAGGAATTATTTTTCCCCATTAAATATTTTGTATTTGGGGTTCTTCTTCTTTTAATTTGGAACAATAAGCCAAAATATCTCTCTCCAATTTAAGGTTGGGACAAGATTTTATTGTTATAAACAAAACAAAAACTCTTTGCAATGTCATTGTGTTCATACGACATCATAACCTGGTAATGGAGAGGGTGTATCGGGCAGTCCAACAGAGGGAGAGCCATTGCAGCTCCACACTGCCAGGCCCTTCCAGGACTACACACTTATATGCATATGATAGTCATATACTCAGATACTTGTATACAATACAAGTATATATATATATATATATATATATATATACATATTCACATAGCTGGCCACGTTGATGGAGTCAGACACAAAAATGCACCACTCACACAAACTGCACCAATGGCCTTGTACTGCTGCCTTCTCTGGCTCATCAGGATGAAGGTCAATTAATGGGAAACATATCTGTATGTTCAAACAAAATATAGATTTCCCCAATAACTGAAACCCTCTCTAAATGGTCCTGGATCCTTAGTTTACATGGTTACTGGCATGTCTGCACACATGCTCCCAGTGCCTGCAGCTTTACTCATGGACATAAGCACACTACGGCTCCCCAAGTAAGTGTCACCTGGATCCTCTCGTGTCCAGCTGTCTCACAGAGACACACACATACACATAGAAACAGGTCTTTCTGTTGACCCCAACCCTTACTTTCTGGCCTGGCCCAACGCCTACAGTAGCCAGCCTGCACCGCTGCACCCATGACAGTCCCTGGCACTATCCGTGGCAAGGACTCCCGTGACACATGGTCCCTGCTCCATCCTGATGAGCCAGAGAAGGAAACAGTGCAAGGCCATTGGTGCAGCTGGCACTCAGACACCCATGCCCACATATGCATGCAGAATAGACAGTCCTTCACCCAGGAAATTACTTAGGAATGGATTTTAATGGGACAACAACACCACCTGAGTGTGGTGGCCAGGCACATGGTATGGCCAGAGAAGCAAGCACAGCAGCAATAAACATGTTTAAATGTCACTATACCTTTTATCCCCTTGACCTTCTATTCCCCATACTTGTTCCTCCCCAAAACATCTTGATCTCTTGTTTTCTCTCCTAACCAACCCTAATTAAGTATTAAATAATCCCCAAATGCTATTCCCAGTAAGGTTTATGGTTTATCTACTGCAGGCAGATGAGCCTGATACTGCTGCTCACGTGCATGCCATCCTTCTCCTCCTCTCCTTCTGATGCAGGAGACTCAGAATGGCACAAGTGAGAAAACTTAGGGATATAAATAAAGATAATTTAGTAGGCAAAGCAAGAGCTGTATGTACAATATAGCAAAACAAGAAATCTTTACTTTTCTGTCTGGATAATGTAGCTGTCATTCTGTCATTGATATAAAGAGTATAACACCAAAAATGAAAACAAATATAGTTCCTGTATATGGTCCTGCAGGACCATACACAAGTACTAAATTTCTTAACAGTATTCACTCTGAACAAGCAGAATGCTGATCAAGCAGAATGCTAAACACTACCTACAAGAATAGGTAGTAATCCTTTACTTCAAGAAAGAAGTCGGGTGTTTTGTTTTGTTTTGATTGTTTTGTTCTGTTTTGTTTTGTTATGAAGGTTGACTACATAACACATATGACTAAATATTATCTTGGTTTTTAGGAATAATCTTTAATTCCTTTGTCTGTAGAAAAATTGAGGTTTAGGGCTCCTGATCACCATAATTTCAAAGAAGAACAGTTCATGCAGATCACTCCTTTCAGAGATTTGAAATGTTTTCTTCAGCAGGTGTTGAGATCTGCCTTTTCCCAGGTGAGGAGGTTCTATTCAAATTTTCTCAAGTGTTTATCCTTTAAAAATGAAGACCTGAATTAAGGTTACAGGTATTGTAGCATTTTAAGGTAATACATGGTCAGAGTCACTTAGCCAACAGTTTCATTTTATTCTACATTTACATTTGCTCACCCTCTTGATTTTGCAGGATGAAAATCTCAGGCTTGTGTTTGGAAATGTTGAAGGCTGTGCATAATTTGAAGAGAATGGAACATGAAAGTACATTTGAGACTGGAGTTCAAGTGTTGCCTTCAAGCCTAGATCACTGAGCCCGCAGCTCCTATCTGTGAAGACTGCTTCTCAGGAAACTCCACAGGACACCTGACGCTGAAGTATCCCTCTTCCTCACACAGAATGCTAGTTGATAATGACTGCAAGAACTAAGTCTTGAGATTTGTATATATTCACTTCAGAAACACACAGCAGAAGCTGTGTCTTCTCACATGGACATTCTCTCTGGAGTGTGAGAGTGTAGGCACAGCCACAGTGCAGTGAGAGCCAATGTCACCATTGTCCTGTGCATCAGGATGAACAGGCACACCCTCTGCAGCAATGAGGGAACCAATGTATAGAAACATGGTGCACAGGGAGAGCTGCAAGAAAATTTTAAAATCAATTTTTTCTGTGAATTTGGGGAGTAAAAAACTAAATTTTTTTCCTGATAAAGTAGGTAAGGTCACTGAAGTGCTAAGAAGTAAGCAAATTTGTGTTTTGTAGTAATAAATATACATAGATAACCTGAGTGTGAAACAAAGAGTTTGCTGTTTTCCAGCTCTTTTATATCAAAAGTATGCTCAGTTAGAGCAATCATTTTCATTCTTTCCCATGTTGCAGACTTCTACATTGCAATGCCTACTTCTGTATGGTTGAATTAGGTATAACAATAGCAACTTGCCTTTAATTAATTATATTTCAATATTCTTTAAAAAATTTTCCAAAACCCACACACAAACTTATTAATGTTAAAACTCACCATCTTAGATGAGTGAAGAGAGGATGTAGTGAGACATTTTTATCTTCAAAAACACAATGTAAGCCACATTCCTGTTACAGGCACAACCATCTATGGTTCTTCTGGTTCTATTGAAGCTACAGATAAATCCTGGCTTCAGGGTTACCATTTGACTGTGGTAATGTGTGTGGTATTTTAGGGCAAAGGCCATCCTTAATTTTTTCTTCTCTACCATAGAATGTTAGTCATAAGTGACAAGAAGATGGCTTGTGTTTAAAGAATTGACAGTCTCATGATAGGGAAGGAAATAATGGGGTTTTATGGGCTGACAGAAGAAGCATGAGGCAACAGGGACACAACAGTGACCAGTCTGACAAGGAGTGGCCAAGGCTATGTGTTGTCTGTCTTACCTATCTTCTATCAGGTGTTTGCAGCTACCACAAACAAAAGATGCATTAAGAAAGGATTTGAAGGGAGCCATGGAGAACTGCTTTGGTATTTACGAAAAAATCATGTGAGTGCAAGGAAAGTGTGTATATTTCTGCAGAAGTTAGGGTAACAGCACAGCAGCTTGGTTTGAGGTTTTTTTATGAAAAGGGTAACTCACTTACAGTCACCTTATTCAAACCTGGATAAAAGTAGTGCTCTGGGGTGACTTCATGATGCTCGTATCCCCATTCATCTGTTTAGCCCCGAAATAAGTTTTGCACTTTTAAGAGTGGTTCCAAGATCCAAGGTGGGGAGAGAAGAAGTGCAGTTTGTTATCAGAACCTGCACTTGCTCCTCCGCATCCTGCTCCCGGCCTGTGTTGTCTGCAGGCAGACAGACAGCAGGACAGAGCTCGCCTCTGCTTTTTAGTTAGGTTTTAGCTAGCTGAGGCAGGAAAGTTCCCTAGAGTGTGGTTTCTCTTTTTCTTGGAACTGTTCAACCCTGCTCTGGACTGAACACCCAGCAGATCAGCAGCATCTCCACCTGTGGCAGCCGGGCCAGGCCTGGGCTGCGGCATTTCCAGCACCAGAGGTTCTGATCAGAGACTGGGTGAGCCAAGCTACAGCCCACCAAGGGGACTTTCTGAGTTTGTCATCTCTTCAGATTGGCAGGAGGTTTTATTGGTTAATATTGTTCATTTTTTGTGCTGGTGAATGCTTTGCCTGTTAAATAAACAGATTTTTTCCACTTTTCTCCAAATAAATATTTTCCCAAACCAGCTGGGGAAAGAGCCACATAAATCTACTTTCTAGAATAACACCTTTAAAGGTTTTCTCCCAAATTTCACCTAAACCAGGACAGGTAGTTGCTATAGATTATTTAAACCCACATGAAGAATTGTTTCAGACCAGCTTGCTTCTGTCATAGTCACAGAATATTTTGAGTTGGAAGGTGCCCACAAGGGTCATTGAGTACAGGTCTTAAATTAATGGCCCATACAGGGATTGAACCTTAGTGTTATTAACATCCTGCTCTAACCCTCTGAGCTAATCTGAATTTGTCACTACATAGTGAGATAGGCTGACCTTGCTTACTTTAATACTTTCTGCTCTTTACCATTTAAATAACGTATTGCAAATTAGATGCAAGTTTTTTCAGCTCACTTTAATTTTTTCATTTTGTGTCTTTTCCCTCATTCTTCCCATGTGTGCCCTGCTAAGCGCCTCTCTAACTCCCAAGGACTGTCACTACTGAATGACTTGTTGACTTTCTCTTGCACAGAGCAGATGGGACTGCTGCCATATTTCATTTCACACGAGGAAAGCTGTAGGGGCCATAAGTCTTGCAGACAGAAGGAACAGTAAGTCATGGGGCCAGCAAGAGGGCAGGAGCCACAAGGCCAGGTTTCAAATTAGGTGCATAATAAGACCTTTGTACTGGGAGAGTGGGGGAGTAAGGCATATAAATTCTGCAGAAGTCAGGCTGCTGATCGCAGGCAGCTCTAATTGGAAGATGTGGAGGATGAAGAGAAAAAAATGAACCTACATGTTTGAGTAAAAAAAATTTGACCAGTCTTAGAATAGCAAAGATGTTTTAAAGGCTTTGTGAAGCATGTTCTCTAGGATTGCTCTATGATGGATCTCCCCTAGAGGTTTGCTACACTGACAATTCTATGTGGCATCTTTCAAAACAGTCACAGGTTTTTGCATTATTAATGCCCTCTTGCTATGACTAAAAGAGCTGACCTGGTTAAAGGCCTGCATATGGTGCACATTAATGTGCTTGCCTGTGTGGCAGCCACACCTCTGACTGCAACATCAACATGGTGCAAGAGGGAGTCTCTGTTGGTGATTGGCAATGCAGTTCCACTTGTGTGAGGTCAGAAGACCTCCAAATGTATGAAGTGACTCCTCAACACAAGGTAAGGAAGAGCTATCCAGATTTTATTCTCACCTTCACAGTTTTTTTACAGGAGAAAGCTTT
Source organism: Passer domesticus (assembly GCF_036417665.1). Classification (NCBI taxonomy): domain Eukaryota; kingdom Metazoa; phylum Chordata; class Aves; order Passeriformes; family Passeridae; genus Passer; species Passer domesticus. Next base: position 25,964,530 of record NC_087512.1, read on the forward strand.
CTATTTGGCTCATTTAGAGAACCTTTGGTTCACCTATAAATGTCCATTCTGTACTTGGGGAATAAGAAGCTTTTGTCAAGAAATGGAAAATGCAGACAAAATTTTATGAAATAATTAAAAATGCTCCAAAAATTTCACCTCCTGGTAAAACTTGTTATAATCACTCAAAAATGTTCTCACACCAGAAGGCAGAATATGAGTCTTTGAGACAATAGGGGCTAGGCAAAATAAGGTCAGACTGGGAAAGCAAAGCTTCTATAGTACTGGATGGAAAAGGTATAATGAAGCTTCCAAAGAGACATAAAAATCCTTTCATGTATGAAATAAGCTGACCAGAAAGGGTGATGTTTCTAGCCTTCCTACAGGAATGTAAGAAGAGAGAGAGACAAACTTTGTAGTGTGATAGTAATTCTACTGGGTTTGTGTGGCAAGGGTTTGGTAGCAGGATGTTGCTTCTTTAGGAAGCTAACAAAAGCTTCCCTCATGTCCAGCTGAGGCAGTTCTAGTTGGCTCCAAGATGCACCCACCAACGGCCAAAGCTGAGCTAAACCTCAGCAGTGTTTAGCTGTTACCACAGTGCCTCTGTGATAGTGTATTTAAGAAAGAGTAACAGCATCTATGAGAGAGGAGTGGGAAAATGTCAGAGGCTCTGCTGACATGGAGGATGGTGAAGAAGCAGGGGGAGAAGATGCTTCACATGCTGGAGCTGAGATACCCCTGCAGCCTGTGATGAAGACAGTGGTGGGGTAGCCCATGGAGGTCCCAGGCACAGCACATGTAGACTAGCAGCCATCAGAGAACCCTAGAACAGAACATGCTGAAGCAGTTAGTGAAGAACCGCAGTTCATGGGAAGGACTGACAGTGGACAAATTTGTGGAGGACTGTTCTCCCAAGTGTGGGACTCCACATTGGAGCAAAGGAAGAGTGGGAGGAGGAAGGAGCAGCAGAGAAAATACGTGATAGACTGATTGCAACTCCGGTTCCACATTCCCCTGTGAGACTCTAGGAGAAAGGGTAGAGAAATTGTGAATGAAGACGAGCTTGGGAAGAAGGGAGGAGAAGGGGAAAGATGTTTTTAAGATTTGTTCTTATTTCCTGTTATTCACCTCTGATTTGCTTGGCAATCAACTAAATTAAATACCCCAATGGGAGCCCATTTGTCCTTTGACAGTGATTGGTGAGTGATCCCTCCCTGTCCTTATCTCAACCCACAAGTCTTTCATTATATTCTCTTTTCCCTGTACAAATAAGAAGGAAGAAGGAGGAGTGTTAGAGTGCTTGCTGAGAATGTGACAGCAGCCAAGATCAACCCACCACAGTGGAACATACAGACTTTTGCTAATAAATCATCTGGGTGGAAATAAATCACCAATAAAGATGAGGAGGGAACATCTCTCCTTCTGGAATGAATACATCTGTGCACAGGATGCCAAGGCTGCATTTGTTCTTGCTGTGGAGGGTGGTGGGTGAGGATAAGGAAGAGAAAGGAGGTTAGTTGGATCTGACATAGCTGCTTGATGTGCTCTCAAAGAACTTTTTAGTAAAAGGAAGTCGCAGATGCATGCTTCTTTCTTTAAACTTTTCTTTCTTTCCACAGAATTTATTAATATCCCTAGGATTGCCATTTTCTGTGGATGAAAGAAAAGAAATACAAGTGATCAGAAGTTATGATTTTGCATGCCTTGTATGCTTGTTTTGTTACGCTTTGGTCTATTACATAAATCTTGCCAAGAGCAGGGTTGTCCTTTTTCTACATGGGTTAGGCACTCCTGAGTCATTAGCAATAAATGACTTGGCTGCCAAATCCTGCTAGCCCTACCTGTGCCCTTCAGCAGGAGTATCGACATCAGAGCTGCCCAGCAATATCTGCCAACAATTCTTGCCTGACCCAGTATTTTGCATGTTAAATTCTTGATTTTCTCTATTGAGAAATCTCATTATCATTAGCTCGAATGTCTATTATTTAATATATTTTTTTGTTGTTGTTTGTGGGGCTTTTTTTGTGTTTTGTTTTTTTTTTGTTTGTTTGTTTGGGGGCGGGGGGAGGGGGTGGTTTTTTGGTTGGTTGGTTGGTTTGGTTTTGGTTTTTGTGAGGGAAGTGAGACACTGGGCCAGGCTGCCCAGGGAAGTTATTGATGCCCCATCTTCAAAATGCTCAAGGTCAAGGCAGACAGCTCTGGTCAATCTGGTCTAGTGGAAGATGTCCCTGTTCAAAGCAGGGGCAGTTGAACTAGTTGATCTTTAAAGCTCCTTTCCAACCCAAAAAAATTATGATTCTGTATTTCCAAACACCTGTATCACTTGAAGGAATGTTTGGAGTACAAGTCACAGGAGTTACGATAGATGCATGTTCAGATGCATGTCTTGTAGCTACATTGGCATGCTTATATTGAGCATGCTGCACAATGTGCTTGCCATTTAGCATATGCTATTCATGACTATGGCATAATTAGAACTTGCTACCTTTCCTTTTAGTTGTTTTTACTGGAAAAAACCTTAAATCTCGAAGTCTCCCTAGACAAGCTGCAGGCATCTTTGTCACAAGAGGTTTAAGAAAAATTAGCCTAGAAAAACATCTGACAGTGAGATGTGCCAGACAATTTACTGGGGTATTTTCCAGTCTGACATTTCTTGGAAGGTATCAATTGTGCTAAGATACCAGAGACAGATGTGAAAATACAGGGTAAGATGTCAGACCTTCCATGTCTACATTCTCCCTTTAATGCAAAGGTTTGACAAATTATTTAGTTGTAGGGGCATAACCTTCTTTAATATATTACTACGAATGTCATGGCATATGGTCTTCCAGGTAAAAATTACCATGGGAATACAAAATGTCCAAAGTCTCCTTGTGGCAGATGGGAAAGCATGTGTGAGTGTGTGTGTGTGTTTGTGATCTACAGCACATATATTCAGAGGATCATCCTACCACTATGTACTGTAATCTATAAGGTCTCCCACTCCACTTAATTAATGTTATTGGTATGGGTACTTGTACTAGCAAGGCTGAACATGCTTCAAAAATTTACAATATAAGCATGAGAGAAGAGGAGAGGAGAGGAGAGGAGAGGAGAGGAGAGGAGAGGAGAGGAGAGGAGAGGAGAGGAGAGGAGAGGAGAGGAGAGGAGAGGAGAGGAGAGGAGAGGAGAGGAGAGGAGAGGAGAGGAGAGGAGAGGAGAGGAGAGGAGAGGAGAGGAGAGGAGAGGAGAGGAGAGGAGAGGAGAGGAGAGAAGAGAAGAGAAGAGAAGAGAAGAGAAGAGAAGAGAAGAGAAGAGAAGAGAAGAGAAGAGAAGAGAAGAGAAGAGAAGAGAAGAGAAGAGAAGAGAAGAGAAGAGAAGAGAATACACAAACCCACAGTGAGATTAATATGATTACCAGAAAAGTTACTAGTCTTAAACAAAAACATTTTGTTAAGATCTCTGTAACTCTCACAACAGTAGAAAATACATATTTATTTGTGGGGTTTGCATGAAGATTCTTCCAGATACAAGAGGTAGAAACAGTAATAGTTTAAAAACAAATTTAACATGCAAATCTGTTTCTAAGCAATATTGGAGATGACCTGCAAAGGCAGTAATTTATTGGAGGATTTCTGCATGAATTAATTTTCTGCCTTTTATTTCCTCTCCTAAAAGATTTTATGAGAGTATTTTAATAGCATGTCCATATCCCAAGCAACTGAGAAGGTAAATACTTTTAGTAAATTACACTGTTCATGTTTAAATCTCCTTATCTCCTTTAAAATGTCTAGTAAATGACCATGGCCAAAAAGTTTATCACCAAAAAAGGCCAAAGGTTCTTGGTTCTTTCATGAAACTGTTAGCAACAATGCAGGTAGAAAACTACCACAAGTTTCTAGGTTCTTTCATTCATTTGTTGTGAAAGGAAAAAATACAGGAAGTAGAGGTACTTATTTTAGGAATTTTCTGCCAGGTTTAGTTTGTAGTCTTACTCCTTTAAGATATCTTATTTTGCATACTGCATATTGCAGAACAATTTTCACTATATAACACTGCACTAAAAAAGTTTTCCTTTAAATGCAATGTAAAATATCATCAGTATTACTCTAACTACAAGAAAAAATTAGGAGAGTATAAACATTGACCCTTTTTCTCTAGCCAAGAGAACTTTGTCTAAGCTTGTCATAAATGGAGTTTTAAGATGACCGCTCATTCAAAAAAAGTTCTGTTGATGCTTCATGCCAGCCCCTGACTTGTAATCTGTTTCAGCAAAGTTACATTATTTTAGCATGATGGCTTCACCGTGCCTGGATGCCAGCTGCCCACCAAAGCTGCTCTGTCTCTTCCTTTCTCATCTGGACAGGGGAGAAAAAGTGTAACAAAAAGGTTTCAGGTTCAACATAAGGGCAGGGAGAGATCACTCACTTATTGCTGCTATGGGCCAAACAGATTCAAGTTGGGGAAAATTAATTTAATTTATTACCAATCCTGTCAGAGTAGGATAATGAGAAATAACCCCAAATTTTAGAAGCACTTTGGGCACAACCCATTCCTTCTTCCCAGAGTCAGCTTCACTCCTGATTTTCTCTATCTCCTCCACCCAAGCAGCACAGGAATGGGGTTGTGGCCAGTTCACTCTATGCTGTCTCTACTGCTGTGTCCTCAGGGGAAGGACTCCTTGCACTTTTCCCTGCTCCTGCATTGGGTCCCTCTTAAGGAAAACACTCCTCCCTGTTCTCTAGTATAAACTCTTCCCACGGGTTGCTGTTCTTCACAAACTGCTCCAGTCTGGGTTCCTCCCACGGAGCACAGTCCTTCAGGAGTAGACTGCCCCAGGCTGTGTTGCCCCAGGATCACAAGTCCTGGCAGAAAACTTGCTCCAACATGGGTTTCCCATGGGGTCACAGGCCTTCTTTGGGCATTCACCTGCTCCAGTGTGAGTGAGATCCACCACAGGCTTCAAGTGGATCTCATGTTCCACCATGGGCTGCAGGGACACAGCCCCTGCAGGTCTTCACCATGGGTGGCAGGGGAACATCTGCTCTGGTGCCTGTGGCACTTCCTCCACCCCCTTTTTCACACTCCCCAATGTCTGCAGAGCTGTTTCTCACAGAATCACAGAATACGCTGAGTTGGAAGGGGCCCACAAGGACCACGGAGTCCAGCTCCTGGCTCCGCACAGGACCATACCCAAGAGTCACACCATGTGCCTGAGAGCATTGTCCAAACCCCCCTTGAGCTCTGTCAGTTTCATGATATGACCACTGCCCTGGGGAACCTCTTCCAGTGACCAACCAACCCTGGGTGAAGAACCCATTTCTAATACCCAACCTAAACCTACCCTGACACAACTCCAGGCCATTCCCTCACGTCCTGTCACTCTTCACCACAGAGAAGAAAGCAGTGCCTGCCCCTCCTCTTGCCCTCACAAGATAGTTGATAACTGCAATGAGGTCTCACTTCAGTCTCTTCTTCTCCAGGATGAACAGACCAAGTGATGTCAGGTGTTACTTATAATGCTTCCCCTAAAGGCCCTTCAGCATCTTAGTTGCCCTCCTTTGGATGCTGTCTAATAGCTTTAGTCTTCTTCTCTCCCATGTTTTCACTCCTGTCTTGGGCTGGAGGTGTCCAGGTTGTTTTCTCCCTTCTCAAATAAATGACCCCAGAGGTGCTACTGTAATCACTGATGTGCACGACATTGGCCAGTGGCAAGTCCAACTTGGAGTCATCTGGCTCTGTCAGACACAGGGGAAGTTCCTGGCAGCTTCTCAGAGAGCTCACTCCTGCAGCCTCCCCATGACCAAAACCTGGCAACACCAACCCAATACATTTGGACATACATATAATCATTATAAATACACCGAATAGATGCTCCTCTGGTCCCTGGTGTTACAAGCTGTCCTTGGCAAATAACACTGTGAAGCCCTTGAAATGACTGCTGCCACTGGGCAGTGACCCCAGTTTGCACCCAGCCTCCTTAGTTCCATGAATGTCATCACAAATGTGCACCTACTACTTCCCACTCTCAGAACAAAGCATCATAGCCATAAAACAACGGTGTATTTTACAGCCAGAGTCAAGACCAAGTGCTCTCACAATCTCTTCATTTGATTTTGGCGTGCTTCAGCTTCCTGGCATACAGACCTTCTTGGGGGTGGATACTCAGGTGCTGTGGCCGGCGGTGGTCAGTGGTGGGGAACAGGGATTAATGTTTCTGTTTGGAAAACAGGCTTCTGCCAGTAAATGAGTTCAATCAGCTCCCTAACTTGTAACAGGAGGAGTGGTGACGCCTCGGGCTGGTCCATGGTGAGTTGCTGGAAATGGGAAAGCAATCCTTACTGCCCAGGTCCGTGAGGTAACCTTTTTTGCAAAGGGGATATTTCACCCTAGCTTTGTGGTGAGCTACCCAACACTAGGAGACGATGCGCGGCCTTGTTCCTTCCTCCTTGCGAGTACCACAGACATCTGAGGCAGCTCCGGGCTCCCACTGTATGCCAGGGCCACAGGAGAGGTGCCAGCAGCCCAGCGGTGGAGAGCGATGGCGTGGGTGGCACGCCTGCCCGTGAGGCTGGCCGCGCACAGGTGCCGGGCTGCGGCCGCGGCGCGGTGCCACAGCCGGGGGCGGTGCGGGGTCCCGCCGCCGTCATGGCGGGGCGAGCGGCGGCGGCTCGAGGCGTATCAGCGGGAGTGCGTCAGCGGCGAGGGGCGGGGAGGCCGCCGGGGGAGATGATATCAGGAGCCGGGCAGCAGGACCGGGCGAAGCCGGAGGTGAGCGGGGTTGTGCCGTGAACGCTGTTAGGGAGCCCGGCCGCCTCCGCCTCCTTCTTCTCCGTTTATCGCCGCGCCGCCGGGGCAGGCTGCCCGGCCGGCTGAGGTGAGGCGCGGCGGGGTGTCGCGGGTAACCTGCCCAGGCGTCCCGCATCTCCGCAGCGTAGCCGGGCCCGGCCGGGCAGGACGGGGGGAGCGCTCGGCGGCCGCCCGGGGCGCGCAGCCCGGCGGGCGGTGAGTGGGCGGGCTGGGCCGGCCGCTGCCGCCGCGGGCGCCAGGTATGCGGCCGCATCCCCGCCCGCGCCGCAGCCGCCGCCCCCGGCGCCGCTCTCCCGCCCGGGGGCACTGCCCGACCCCGCCGCTGCCATCGCGGTGCGGGCAGGGCCGCGCCGGGGTCGCGGGCGGTGGGCGGAGGCGGCTCGGCCGGGCGGTGGGACCGGCCGGGCTCCCCCACTGCGGCGTCGGCCCGGCCGAGCTCGACCCCCTGAGCTTACTCCGGCCTTGGCGGAGCTTGCGGCACGCCGAGTTCGGTGTGAGTTCTGGCCCAGGCCACTCCGTGCTGGCCAGGATCAGCCATCTTTTGTGGGGGTCTTCTATTGTAGCGTTGGAATTTACGTTTTATGGCCACACACATGTGTGAGAGCCATTTATACATCTATACACCTCTACGCATATATGAAAATAGTAATTGCAGTGCTAGTTGCTATCTCTCACAAAGATGGCTGTGTGTACGTGTGCGAATGCACACGCAGTTGCACACGCACACACACTCTTCTGTTTTCCTACATATGGTGTGTAAGTCTTTTGCAATTTTACTTTGAGGTAGGGTTGGTTCATCCCTTAAAACAGGGAAGCATCTTGCCTAAGATATCCATTGACGTAGCACTGCCATCCTGCTTATGAGTGTTAAATGCAGCCTGAGAAAGTGGATTGCACTGAGAGCTAGGGCAAAAGGTTTTACTAGCATTAATGGAAAACAAAATATGTTAACTCACCAATTTAATATGTGTATTAATGCTCTATTTAGAGGAAAGAAAGAATTCTCTTTAAGCCCTTCTGAGCTGCGGAATTTTCAGTTATTGATAATCAGAAATTTAGAAACTTAACCTTTGGTATAGAGACACATTCAGCTGATACTTGCTTTTTTGTGTACGGGCACGCAGGAGGAGGGAACTCTTTTCTTGTTCTGCATAACTGCATTTACTCATTTAATGCATTGGGCTGTACCATTGATCATAGCCTACTATGGAGCCCACCAGTTTGTATGGGGAATAAGTATTGTATCAGAGTGATCATTATAATAAAATTAGTGCTGCCTCACTGGAGGACCTATAAAAGATTGCTGCAGAATAGAGTGGCCATGGTTTTCCTCCTCCATCAAACTCTATAGGAACTGGGTGCATCTTCTCTCCGTTTCCTCAGCCACATTGGTACCTTTCTTTTTAATTGACCTCCGCTTGATTTAGGTACCAAAGAACTTAATTTTTCTCTTGGTGGCTAGTTAAAAAAACATTTAATCACCTGTTCCATAGTGGAAAAATGTTAGGGCAGAGAGTGGTTAATAAAAATAATGTTCGTATTCAAGTATTATTAATGTCAGCGAGCATCTCAATTTCAACACTGGTTTTTTTGAGCTCTTATATAGGCAGGTTTTTAAGTCCTTTTCTTGTTTCTCCTTCTCCAGTTTGATGTTCGTTATAATTTTCTTTATGCAGAATCAAGTGTTTTACAGAGTCTTTCTTTATTTTTGTGCAGGATGGGTAATTAAGATGGGATTCTGCTGTATGTTTATAATATCTCTCTAGCAATGCGTGATCCAGAACTCCTTTTGGAGTGTTGCATAACTAGACACTTTACAAGATGAATTGAAAAATACTCTTAATTTCTTCAGTATGCATATCAAGGTAGATAATATTTCTTTGATTTAATAATCAAAAGGGTGGAGGTTTTTCCTTTTCTAATGTCTGTTAGTGTTGTAAAGATAGTACTACTCAAAATTAACTTAAAGCTCTTCTTATCCACACATCGTATAAGCACAATTTGTTTTAAGTAGTTGTACGTACATATCTAGTCCAGTGCAGAGTCTTTGCCAGTGAAAGACAGAGGAACTTCATTTCTGTACTAAGGCTAACACTTATTAACGCGTTTTTGGTTTTTTTCCTCATGTTTGATACAAAATCACTAAAAGACAAACATAGGATTTGATGGTGCTGGAGAAATGCATCAGAGTAGAAGAGCCCTTCAATTGCTTTACATTCTTAGATATGATAAGACTATTGATATCAATCTCTATTTTCTACCAATCAGTGAATATCAAGTAGCGTGACCATTTAAAGCTGTTGCCAATTATGTTTCTAAACTGCAAGTACAAATGTGGCACTAGAACTGATGTCTACTTAGCCATGTTTTCACACTGGCATTCCTTAAATATTTTTCTATATGCAAGATACTAGCTTCTTCTTTTCTTGCAGATAAATGCTTTACTCCTGACTCTCAAGTTTGTAACTTATTCATCACATTTTATCAACTATACATTCCAGAAAGGCGCTGTCATCCTTTTGTCTGTGAATGTTTGGGGCAGCAGTGGTAGAGGTGTGCACTACCCTTTGGAACTGCTCTTGTAAATGAATGTCTCTCAGGTAATCATTTTGTAACCTGTTGAAAAACAAAAAAAAAATTTTCTCATCATGGAAACGGATTAAAAAAAAATTCAGTCAAAATTCAACCGTCCTCTCAAACTTATGCTTCCAAGTGTTGTGTAGATTAAACAAGTCTGAGTGGAAAAGCCTGCTCTAATATATTTCCTCGCCTGCATTGTTTTAAACATAATTAAAATGGCATATGAAGTGCCTTTGTAGCTATTCTCTCATACTCCTGCAGTTTTGTCTGCTGTTGCTGATTTTTTTTTCCTGAACAATGGGATGTGACAGCATATATTTATTTAATCATTATAAATTTAGTTGGTGTTCTCCAGTGAGTCTGAGATTTCAGAGAAGCTTTTAAGTAGCTTGCTAAAATATGTAAAAGAATCCTGTCCCAAAAGAGTCATGAGCTTTCAAATCTTTATGAAAATCCCAGTAAAATTAGTGAGAATTGTCAGGACTAACATACCTGTTTCTTTGCTTTCAAAGTGAACTGGAAAACCTACTACTGTTTTGAATGATTATAATTTCTAAATGATTCATTGAAATGAAAATCTAGGAAAATCCATTTCTCCGAATTGTGTACTGAACTGCGTGTTGTACAACTATTCAAAGTAATAGTTTTGATTTTTTTGTTTGTTTGTTTTGAAATCTGTGTTGTCTCTCTCTTTGTTTTATACTTTTTTTTTGGTGTACATTAACCTTTTATGTCAGAATACTGTAGGACAGGGCACCTCCATCTTCACAGGGCTGACATCTTTGCTGTTGCTTATGATTAGAAATTGTTTATGGTCCAGGATGCATTGAATTCACTGTTACCCTTTCTTCTAGGCTCATCAAAACATGTAAAATAAAGGTGGTTAAATAGCTTTCTTTAATTCTGTGGATTACTGAAGAGAAAGAATAATGAGTGAAGGTGTGTTTTCTGTCGAATCAGTAGCCCCTGAGGCAGAGCTAGAAGAATACACCTAGTTCAGAAGTTCTGGTGTGGCAGAGGCTGTGAGCCTGCAGCTGCACCAAGCTTTCCCCAGCACAGAGAATCAGTGAACTTCGAATGGTATGAAATGCTGTGTTCACCCTAACTGGCTTCATGCTTCTAAGACACCAGGTGTAAAAATGTGAAGTGTGCTTAAGTTAGCAAGTGCATTGCTGTAAGACTAGTCTTTTATCTAGCTCTTTTGCAGTCAGCATATTCTGCAAATAGAAATGTTTTCTAGGTTGAATAATACTTCTCACAGCTGTTGTAGAGTTAGCCAACAATAACCATAACTGGGGAATTTGAATAAGTAGTGAGTTGATAATGATAAAATAGTGGGGGATTTTAACAATAGCAATGTAAATGCTACTACAGTGCAGCACAGACAATTTTATAGGATTTTAAAATGTTGGAATAATTTATTTCTTTTGATACCTCAGCACTGGGAATTTATGTTGTCAACATTTATTCTGAAGCTGCAGAAAGGAGTTTTTTGAAGGAACATGAGATAACAAGCTGATTCCTGGCAACTCCTTCTTAGGCCGAGCTCTGATTTAAGGTAGTATAATGAGTCAGCAATGCTACTTTGTTCTACTGATACTAGTATGTTGTGTTGTTGGGGTTTTTTTGCTTGTTGCGTTGGGGGTTTTGTTTGTTTTTTAACAAAGTACAGTAAGGTGGTATGTTCAGAAGTATGAGTAGCTTACTTACATTGTCCAAACCCACCACTAAAGATCAAACAATGTCTGCATTTCTAGAGAAGACAAGTAATTGAAGCTTTTAAAGCAGTTTGTTTATTAGTTTGTTTTTTTCAAAAATTCACGTACACCTGTAACAGGATAGCCTAGTACTAGGAGATGTAGCTTAAAAGTTCAAATTTTACAAATGTGTATTGCAGTGAGAAGCAGGGGAAGTGCAGTGTGCTGACAGAAGCTTGTGAGTTCTTGGAATGTCAGGATGATTGCTGATGGAGCCAAGGACAGATGACACGAGGGAGGAGGTTGTGTGTGAATTCCTTTCAGCTATTAGAGACATTCTTGCTAAAGTTTGCAGATCTTGAGTCTTGCAGTAACATGTTTACTGATACCTTGTGGAGTCACATTAATAGAAGGGTTTTTATAACATGGTTGTCATGGGTCGAATAAAACCAGCAGTGGCTATACCCAGACAATTGTGGGAAACAAAATTAACTGTCCACAGGTATAAGACTACTGAATTAAAAGGCAAACACAGAGCTGCTCAGGAATCAGTCTGGTAAGGATTTTGTTAAATATTTGTTTGGATGACAAGGAAGTATGAACACTGGGGAGAAGAGGTTCATTTTGAGGAAGAGAGACATAAGTCAGTTGATTCTGTCAGTCAAAACAGATTCTTGATTCTGATCCTGGGCAATGTAATATTCTTTTTGATGATTTGTTCCACCTTTGTTGTGGGGGCAGGATTTCTACACAGATAAATACCAGACCTTCCTAACTTTTTTTTCTCGTACTAGCTGGAGCAGCTTACAAGATGTCTGACTCTTTGCTAGCTTTTAATTGTATTGATACGAGGCATGTATATTATTTTGTTACATACTTTTTCAGAGGATAGGGTTTACTTCTAATTTTCTACTTTTGGTCCATATTGCCTTTTTTCCCATCCTTCTGAAGATAGGATGAGGAAGATAAACATAGTTGCTGCTGACTGCAACTGACAGAGCTAGACAGATGTAGTCAGTTTTTGTGGCCTTTGTAAAGCTGAGGAAGTAAAGGTGCTCTTGTGTGTGGACATATGGGGGCACTTTCTGTTTTTGTGAGAATGGTCTCTGTCACCTGGGATGATAACTTGTAATATCTCTTCCTAACATAACTGGGCTCAGGCTTGGTAATGACTTGGTAATGACTCCTTATCCAGTCTGTGGCCCGAGCATGTAGTCTAAAAGCCTTTGGTTTTAGATAAAAATGTTTTTGATGTGTGTGATAGTCTTTGACATATGATTTTCCCCTTAGCTTTCCTTTGAGAAAGGCAAGGTAAAATTCTTTCTAATTATCTGTGTCTCTAGTTCTTTTGGACTGATCCCACACTATTTGGTAAGTCCACAAACTACTTTGTGAGTATGCCTGTGAAGTTCATCATCTTGTTGTAGTTCATTGTTTGTTGTGCAAAGAAGCTAAAAGAACTTGCTATGTTGGGACACTGAACACAAGTAGCAGGTAAAATTCAGAATTTCCTCATGTTAAACACTGTTTTTTTAGGCATCTATTATCTTCTGAAGATAACTGTAGTATCTTCAAGATACTACAGTTGGATCGAGAATTTGGAGATAGCTGCCTATTCTCTTTCTGGGAAAAATAGAAATTTTTAATCTGTGATGTGGTTTAGATACTCACTGCTCCAAATGTGTTATATTTACCATCCAACTGCTTTCAGAATTCTGATCCTCAGGCAGTTGTAAATGGCCTATAGGGCCATACAATGAGAGTGGAACATTTCAATTCTGTGTTGTCCTTGGTTTGCAAGGAAGTTTTATGGCTGGCTGACAAGGATCTCTTGTTGCAGCCTTGTTTATTTGCAATCCTGTGTCCAGGAACATCTCATGTTAATTCTTATTCCTCTTTCTGTATATTCATTTGAATCACCCACAAAACCAAGGCAGCTGCTGCTTTCTTAGTTGTATGCTGTTTTCTTAGTTGTAGGTCTCCTGCTGCAAATGACGTTGAAAAGAGAGCAAAACCACCTACAGATAATTTAAATGAGAAAAAAGAGATTGCATACTGCTTAATTGTTAAATTTTCCTACAGCTTGTCTGCTGAAAGCCGGGTTTCATGTGGCATAGTTGTAGTTCAGACAACTGTTTTAGTAACAACTTGGGTTTGGAGACTGTGATTGCAAAGATTAATCACCTGCTCCTCATTGTTGGTAGCCACAGATACCATCACTTGAATTTCTACGTGGAATATCTTTGAAACAGCCAGAGACAGTTGCTGTTCTTTGGCTGATGAGAAGTAATTCATTAGACTTTGCTAACATGTAGCTGTGATTGCTAATCTAATCTGTGCAGCTTTGACGTCTGCCCCAGTTGTGGGGATAGGGGATAGAACAGTGCAGCCAAGCATTTTAAAAGTAGATGCAAATGTGTACATAGGGTTACTGCAACTCTAGTCTCACTGTGGTGTTAGATTAGTTATATTAGGCTTGATAGTCCACCAGCTGTCTACCCAGATTGGGTGGGTTTTGTTGTCCCTTTGATTTTTTTTTTCTAAATGTGGTAAAAAGAACAGCTTTCTTTTTTGTCCTTATCTCTGAAATCATTAGATGTATTTATGAGGTGGCCCTTGCAAACCAGTAGGATAATGTTAGAGGAGGATATGAAAGTTTGTAAATTGAAGGAGTTGCCAAAAAGTGTGGGTGTCAAGTGGGAGTAAGAGATGATCTTCTGATATTAAGCAGCAAATTAAGCTTCAGAATATTGCCTTGATAGATGCCTGGAGAAGCAGGAGGTAAACCTATGGAAATTGCAGAAGACGAGCAGGGGTAAGATAGTGTGGCTGTGTATGTTCCAGGTGGCCCATCAGCCACCTGTGAAGAGAGGCTGTGGGGGCTCTACGTGCTCAGTGCTATTAGAAGGTCATTAAGGTCTTTAGGAGCAGATGGTGTAAGGCCTAAACTGCAGAAGCAAAATTAGAGGGTACTGAGGATGGAGCTGGAGAATTGCACACCAACAGCTTCAAACTGCTAAGGCATGGAAGGGAGAAAGAGTAGTGACCAGAGAGGAAAGGTGGGTCATTAGTGGTATCTGCTTTGGTGTTGTTTTCCTAGCCCCTAAACAGGTTTGTCATGTAGTGAAGGGAAGTTAGAGAAAAATGAGAAATTAGAAAGAAGAGTGAGTGCTGAGCAGTGGAAAGATCAGATACATGTCAGAGAGAGGCAGATTTATGAAGTAATAATCCCACCTGGCTGTATCTTTCCATCTTGTTAATATACATGTTAATTACTTTCAAACACAACTAGAATGGTTTTCATTTTATATATGAATATAGTCAGCTTGAATTGGAGTAGCTGAAAGGGGAGACATGAAAGGTTTCTTTAAGAAAAACCAATTTTCCAAATTTATTAATTGTGTTTATTTTGATCAGTCTCAAACACAGAATTTCAATTTAGCATATGTCTGGCACATTCTCATTGTAGGAAACACTTGTGCTCATTAGTTTCCAAAACTCCCTACTGAAGGAAATATTATTGAAAAAAAAAAGATGATAATTTCACTAATATATGAGCCTGTAAAAAATGTAAATAACAGGTTAGTAGTTTGTATACCTAAGAACTTAGTTGTTGATTAAATAAACTATCTAATATAATATCTAATTTAAATCATTTGAGTAAAATGCCAGTGGTGTTACACAGGTGGCTAATTGGGCATATGAGTAAGAATCACACCTGCCTAAGGTGGCTTTGACAGAGAAGTTGCATGCCTTCTCATAATACTACCCTGTCACCTTTAATTAAAGAAATCAGTTGCAAGATTTTTTGGTGTTTTTTTGTTGGTTTTGGTTTTTGTCTCTTTAAATGTGGAGGACTCTTCCTCTTTGTGTCCTTGTTCATGTTTCATCTGATAAGAGAGTGCTCAAACCCAGCATTTAGAACTTCTGACCGTGATTCTTGCTGGGGAATTGAATCCTGTATGTAGATTCCATAATTCTGTGCTATACATGTAAGTTACATTGTGTGGCTAATTGATGAATAGAAAGGATTTGCTGGTTTTGTTTGTTTATTTGTGTTCAAATTAACAGCTTTGATTTGTGTGTCTGATAGAAAACCAGAGTTGCATAAGCTGCTTCAAGGAGATTATGGGTAATGTGGCTGGCATATTAATCCAGAGATGTTGGTTGATGTTAACAGCAATTTCTAGATACTGCCGTGTCTTTCCTTAAGAACTTTCAATTTGCAATTTTGCAGGATATTAATAGATATTGTTTGGGGTTTATGTTACTATAAACCAACCAAACAAAAAAAATCTCATTTGCTTTTTAAGAAAAAAAAAAAAGAAACCAGTGCAAATCTATTTCAGCTATCAAGAACTTATATTTATTAGTTTATATTCTCAAAAAATGTGAACAAAAGCTATACTGCAGGGAAATATGCCTTAGTGCTAATGTGATGATCGTGGTTTGAAGACTTGCTGTCCAACTCCCAAATTTGTGATTTAAACCCCAAGAAAACCTACCTTTAAATAAGTGAAAGATTTGTGTGAAAAAGACTTATCTATTCAATGTGGAAGATCAGTGTATTAATGTTGCTGCTTCAAACTGGTGCAGTTTTCAAGAAATCCTAATGAACATCCTATTGTTTAAAATTTTAACAGCTCTTTCCTAAAATGTGTTCCTCTTCCTACAGCCAATGTATGTAACATTACAGATTAAAATTAATAGAGTTTTAAGAGGTGGGGATATTTATAAAACTCAAAAGCTTTGTTACAATAGTGGTCTAAATAGGTAATTATGGGACAGGTTTTCTCTATGTATTTCAAATATGTTGACTCATGAAAAACCAAGTACGTACTCTCTTAAACATACTTAAATGACTAATTATCTCCGCACAGGTTTAAAATGTACTTATTTTCATAATAGAAAATTATGAACTTTTTATCAAACTCTATAGAAATAAGTAAATACTTTAAAAACAATTTATCTCAGTTTAAAGTATTTGTTGTTGTATAGAGAAGAAACAAAATGAAAATGCAGTGTGTATGTAACAGCTGGTAGTAAAAGCAAAGAAATATTTATGTAATTTGTCTGTTAATTGAATAACTGGTAAGAGAGCTTAACAATGCTATGTAGCAGGTGTGACGGTTTTGTTTTGTAGTTGAAGCCAGAAGACTGAAAAGACTTTAAAAATTTTAAGTTTTGTTACAACCTTTATGTAGTTTCACAGCTTTCACCAGACCAGCAACTGGATACTGCAAGATGGGAAACAAACAGCAAAATGGAAATGTTGCTTCTGACGCTCTGATCAAGGTCTTTGCTGCTTTGGTGCATTGTCAGTCTGGGCCGGGGCCTTGCCTGGGACTTCTGCAGTCGTGTCTTGGCTTTCTCTGGAACTGGTCTATGTGTGGACATACATATTTAGTTTGGTTTTTATGTCTCTTCTCATGATGTGAGCCCAGGTGTAGCTCACACTAGTCTGGGAGGTTGTGGTAGGATCTTGGATTATATTTTTAAAACAGAACTTTGTTTAAGGTGTGTGGTGATTCATAGCAAATGCATGGCAGTAGTTGAGGGGTTTGGTCATCCAATACTTCTGCACTCATTGAAATCAATCAAAGCTTGGGTCAGACATTGCTGCAGTTTACTTTTTGTCTGAGTAGGCCAGTGCTTCATCACAGGACTGGACTTGTATTTGTATCCTGCAGGCTGGGTCTGAGTTGGTTTTCCTGGTTTAGCAGAAAAGTTTTGCAGGTCATGGCTTGAGCACCCTGGTACCTGTTCTCTAAACTTTTTTAAATCACTATTAAAAAAAAAATCCAAACAACTACTTAAATTATAATTCTTTATTATTAAAAACAAATTTAAATCTGAATATTGTTTATCTGCATGATTATTTGAAAGGCCTTGGATTTTTTTTTTTACTATTTTATTTTTTTAAGGAGGATGAGTTGTTCAGGTACACTGTGCAGCTTAAGTAACTGTGTATTTCCAGTACTTTTCAAGTTTTGATACAATGTTCAAGTATCCCATAATCTCAGTAAAGTATTTCTCACACTGGTCCCTCTGAGGTAATGATTTGTGTTTTGTAGAGGAGTTCAGGCACATGACATAACATGTCTGAGTTCACATGAAGTCTATGCTACAGCTGGAAATTTCTCTAAATCCCTATCTGTTAGCCTAACCAGTTAGACTCCACTTCCCCTGAGATAAAGGCACCCAAACCCAGTTTTAAGCTGTATTTAAGCCTTCTGACATACTGTAAGAAATAACATATTGGGTTATTATCCTTCTGCAATTTTGTGTCATTCATTGTTGAGGAACTGCAAGAGAATGAATACATCTCTTGATTCCTGCTCAAATCCACATGTAAGCTGGAAGCTGTGTGTACTGTGCATCTCTCTTTCATTAACTCTGAGATAAAATGGGAGTTGTAGATATAATTTATAATTAAACCAATTTCCAGTGTTGCTCACTTATTCCATGGCTTTTCTTAACCTTAGTGCTAATAGTAATAAAGATTTTTTGAATAAAGAAGTGTCTGTGTTACACAGGAATGTGTTCACTCATCCTGTTAAATGTGTTTTTTGTTGGCATTCCATGAATTGATCTGTTACCCTCTGGTGCTGCAGCTGTTCCTAAAAAAGGACGTGCCATTTCTCATGTAATAGCTTGCCTAATACTGAAAGGGAGAAAGTTATATGATTCCACATTAAAGCAGATATTATTCATGTGAGTTTATGACACAAAACCATTAATATTATTTTGAGAAATAAGTTTTTGAAAAGTGTAAGATTTATTTCCTTTCACTTGAAAAATCAAATGCTTCAGTTGTCTAATTTAAAAAATAAAATCAATTTGCTTCCCTCCCTTCCAAACACATTCTTCTAATATGCTTTTGTGTACAAATGTACATAAAAGCATATTATGTACTCATGATGAGTTGGTTGCTTAGGGCTACGCTGCATGTGCTCGGTCAGCCTGACTGTGTGCTAACCAATTGGAATGGTACCCCATGAGCAGAATGTGGTCGTGCAACGTGTGACAAAGATTCAACCTGACAGTGTTACAGTTGTGCGGTGCATAGAGGTTTAGAGTAACAAAAAGGGGCATGAGAAACTGCATGGAAGAGACTTCCTGCTGCCTCTGCAGCAAAAATGTGTTAATGCTCTAGTCAAAAAAAAACCTGAAAAGCATTTTTCTGGAGACCTTTTTCCCTCTCCTGTTTTACTTGAGACTGGCTAGATGTGGAGCCATCTGCATTTTTACGTTGTTTAACATACTGTCAAACCAACTGTGTTTTAATGAGGGACTAATATTAATTCATTACTGTTGGAAGACATTTCATTTATCTTTGGTAGGTTCTTTTGCATTTCAAATTTGAGATGCTTGCATTTTATATTGTGATCTACTTCCTTATGCTCTGCTGTAGACTGGCATGGAACATTCTTCTTTCATCACTTGTTTAATGCTTTTATTATAACTTGATACCTTTGTGAACAGTTACTGATTTCTTCAGGGATGTAGTGAACTTAAATGTGAACTATTTCTGACCTCTTCGGCACAGAGACAAAATACACAAGTGTATGAAATCTTGGACTTTACATGTCTAACCTGCTGCATGCTAAAAAAGATTGATGTTTATTTAGAAGGGGTGCTGAGTAGGTTTTTCTGTAGTTTAATCTTGAAAATTTCTCTGTATTGTTTTCTTTTGCATAACATGTTCTCTGTAACTGCTGTGAATGGAAAAGTCAAAAGTGACTACTGGGAGTTGAGAGCAAATAAAATCCAAGTGTGCCATGAGAAATTAGGTAGCCCAAATAGCCAACAGAAAAGAGGTCTGCAAGTGATTTTGAGGGTAATTTAATGAATGCAATAATCAGCCGTTTTTGCTTTTAGGAAAGATATGGTTGCTGCTTTTATTTTTATAGTGATGTAGTGGTTGGAACTCAGATAATCTGTTGGATTTTGTATTGCATGTTTTCTGCTTTGGTCCTTCATTATTTTATTCCAAAAAATGCCAGGAATTATTACCTAAAGGCTTAAAGTTATAGCTTGTGGCTTGTTTGTCTGTTTGTGATGCAATAATGAAACCTCAGCTCAATTTCTTTGTTAATAGCAGAGTTATCTAAGCACTTAGATATTTGTTTAATAATAGGGGGGGGTTACCCTTTCTGCCAGCATACCGAAAATTAAATTTTGTGTTTTTCACATACCTGTATTCCTTTACAGCTGAATTTACCTTGCCTGCTGCTGTTAACATGGTGGGCAAGCATCATCCTCGTGTAGAAGTAGTGTCATGTGATCTCTTATGCTTCTCCTTGCTTTGTCTTGTAACATGCTTATCAGCATAGCCTGTGTAGTATTGCCGGTGTATTTTGGAACTGTAATATGTGCAGGCAAGCCATATCTGCTAGAGATAAGGAGGCTGGTGGTGGATGAATTTCACCCCTGACAGCAGCTCCTCCATCTGCTGTGCATTGCTGCTGCATTCAAAAGCATGCACACCTCACCTTTGGGTCTGGAAATCGGTTTGTTTGCAAAGAGAAGGAGCCAAATGAGTTGATTGTTAGCAACGGCAAGTGCAACCCTGAAATGTGGGAAGAAACAGGTGGAGGATTTCGAGATGCACCCATCTGATAGGGGTCGGTGGGCAATAGTAGAAGGAATGTGAGAGACTGGAGAGGAAGGAAGGAGAAAATGCAAATAACAGTTGAGGGGAAGGAATTACCTGAATTTGAAAGGAAATGGCTCTGAGGAATGCATGCGTATATCTGAACCATAGCATTCATGGAAAACATTAGTGTTTTAATCAGCAACAGTGTTAAAGGCAGCAGTTGTAGAAGCCAATGAAGTCATGTCCAAGTTCCATTTTAAAGAGGAGAAAAACCTCTTCTGTAGAAGGAGCAGCCTCTTCTCTCCATTCAACCTAGTAGTAGCATATTATTGCTGTTTAAAAGCCTTCAAAATGTAGACTTTTAATTTCTACTGATTGAGTCAGAATAAGATGTCTTGCCTTGATTTACCTGTGTCAGTAGAATAATGAATGGTGGATTAAATAGGGGGACTGAAAGTAAAGAGGAAAAAAAAAATCATTGTATACTAAGATTTAAAATAATACTGAAAAATAAGCCTCCATAGTGAAGACTAGGAATCATAAAACTTACATGAAAACTTTTGCGTTCAGAAACTTGTCTGATGGGTTCATGGGAGCTGAGAAAGAGTCAGATCCCTGTGTTCCTCCAGAACACTGGAGTAGGTTGTTATGAACTTGTGTTTGTTCATGCTTCTGAGAGTTTGAGTCATAGCTTTAAAGCAGCTGAGGGGTATATTTTTGTGTATAGTTTTATAGAACTGGAAGAGCCTTACCTGAAGACCGCATAGTGGATTCCAGGAGCTCTTCCTCATTTTATATTCACACTGCTTTGACAAGCAAAATTTGAATCTAAGAGCTTTTAAGGAGTTATTTCCACTATGGTTTGGCTTCAGAGTTATAGTCTTGTCACCTCCTAAAAGTGTCTCTTTTCAGTCTATTGTGGGCTCTTGTTTTTAATGAGCTTGTGTAAGTTTCTGTTCACAGCTGAAATGCTTTTGGAAACAACCATCTGTTAAGAACACTAACTGGCCAGTGGATGAGAAAAATCCTGAGCAATGTTTTGGTTTCTTCAGAGATGGATTTAAATGCAAAGTCTCAAATTAACTCCATCTTGTTATCATCTGGGTGGTTTACTCTTTTTTTTGCCACCTAGTTATAACGTGACTAGTGATATCAAAAACATCATCTGAGAGGGAGATAGAACTAAGTCTGCCACCTCAAAGTAGCATGTACTTGTGCAGCAAACAAGGGGCTTGTATTTTGGAAATCTGCCACAACTGAGGTCTAGGGGGATCTATAGGCTAATATAATCCTTTTTTGCTTATGAGCACAGACTTGATTCTTTTACAGACTGGGTTATTGGTCACCATCCTAATTAATTGTAAATGCTGGAGCATTTCTCTTTGCTGTCATGGATATGGAGTCAACAGCAGAATGTCGGTGTTCAACAGCAGAGTGTGGGTGTTCAACAGTCTTGTTTACATCTGCATTGTATGTAAGTATCTACATTAATAATGTTGCTTTATTTCTCAAGAGCATGTCATTCCCTGTGGATATATTGAACAATTACAGTCATGAGGACTTGGAGAACTCAGCAGAGGACTACCTCTTTGATCTTCGGTGGGGGAATCCAAACTCTCCTGAATTCTTTTCTCTGCCAGACCACCGCAAGGTAAAAACCAACAAATACTGTAGTACTGGTGTTCTTAAAATCCTTATAGATCTAAAATTTAAGATATCCAGTCCTTTTGAATTTCAGAACTGTTTTATCAAAGCTTTCATATTTTCCAAATTCAGAATTTGTGTGTTAAACTCTACTTTCTTCACTCTGTAATTGGGTTTAAATTTGGGTTTCAGTTACTGTGTCCTGCTTCTAGGCAATGGACCTGTATATAATAAGCAATTTTAAAAAAAGGACAAACAAAACCCAACCTCACTATAACCTTAAATTTTCAACTTATGAATCAAACTTCATGCATTCTCAAAAGCGTATCATCACTAAGGGGTTCATGGTTTATTTAAGCTAACTGGCTCTTTTTTTCATCTCAGTTCTTCAGTGTTCTTCATGTTTGGGTTCAAGTTTTGATTAATAACTTCACTAATTTCAAAAGTGGTTCTTCTTTCTTTATCTGAAATATTCTGTGCTGTTATTAATCTCTAGCAGAGAATAGCTATGACACTTTTATGTTTTAAACCAACTTGTGTGATGAGTTGGTCAGTGTTGGTTCTGTCCAGATGAATGCTTGTATTAGAAATAGTACCAATAAAACCAGCAGCGTATAGCTTTAATGAAAAGTAAGTCAGTTGAGAGGATTTTCTGTGGGATCTAAAGGTCAGTGCCACAGATTCCTTGGCAGAATCAGAGTCTTGACTACTTTCCTGCATTTATGTAAATGCTGTATGCCTAAATGATTGCTTGTATTAACGTCCTCATTTGTGACAATAGCATGTCATAATCTTCTTAAATTTGTTAAGCAAGTCTGTCTACCACACCATTCACATCTGTCAAGTTTTTTATACATTAATTTAATAATGAAAGCATGGGAATTTAAATATCAAAATGCATTTCCACAAAGTTACTTGATTCCTGAAAAGAAGATTTTTTGACCCTTCCCATATTTTTTTCTGAGGAATATCAAGTAGACAATTCAGAATTTCTAACATGTGTGTAACTTCGGGGAACAAAACCCTTTTGAATTTGCCTTCCCACTGTAGCACATTAGAACCTGCTAACAAACACAGTTTTGCTGTGTCATCTTGTTTCAGTGCTTGACTGACTGCCTCGTTCTTCTATTGGCTTTGACAGCTTGCACAGTTGGGACTGTTGAAGTGAACATAATGCTGGCTTCTTGCACACCTTACTTCAGTTGTGCACACAAATGCAAACTGTCAGCAGAAAAGAGCTGTACAAATTACTGTAGCTAAATCTGCCAGAGCCTGAGAGTCAGAGCTCTTTAGATGTAGTTTGTCTCTAGGAAGATGTGTCTAAAGAAAGGACTGAAAGAAAGGCTTGTCTTTTACAGGTAGCTGTTAAGGACTTGATTTTTAATATTCTTCTTTTTTACCTTGATAAACATTCTCTGTATTTTACTACTGTTGTTTTAGCAAAAGTCTACTGAATTACTGTGCATTCTTCTTGCAGGTTCCTATTACCTTGACATCCGTGGGCTTTGTTCCTCTTTATGGTGTAGAGCAAACACACAAAGTTCTTGCACTGTTTGCACCATGGGACTCACTCACAGGTTTCATTTTAAGTTTTTTATCTCTGTATTGACTTTTTTTTTTGTGGAAAATGCATGTAACCAGGCCCTTGCTCATTTCATGCTGCTGTAGGCCATAACTTTTCCATTGTACATTTGTTGTTCCCCGTCTTTTTGTTCACATACTATTATTTCTTGTTGTGTATTTATATACACAAGTGCTAGAACTTTGCACGCTAATCAGATCAGAACTAGACCTATTGAATTCAAAAGATATGTAGCAAAATAATGTGGTGCTTGTCTGGACCATAGTACAACATGTATCTCTTGATCTCTTTATGTGTGCTTCACCTTTCCAAAAAGTATTTATTGAACATTCTTAAAATTCATTAATTTACACATGAATTTAAATGTTCTTTATTAATAATGATTGATCAGCATCATGTGTAAATTAGTCTTTAGCTAGAAGTCCTAGCATAGCTCTGGCTGAGATGATGGTTTTTGTGGGTTTTCTCCTCCTGTTCTTCCTCCCGTCTTCTTCCCCTTCCTGTTCTCCACATTTCTTCTTCCATTTAATGCCATGTATATGATTACCAAGTATGCCACAAATGCCTATATATCATACTCTTCCTAACTGCTGCTCAAATTTCTATCAGCCTTTTTACATTCATCTAACTCCCTCAAACTTGTACAGTTTCAATATTAATATCTGTTAGCCACCCAGTAGTAAAATACATGTATGAGGGAGACTTATCTTGACAGTTTTTAGTGGAAGGAGATGTTAGAGCACAGTGTTGAAGGATAGAACTTATGTCTGAAAAGTAGTTCCTGTATACCATACCACAAAAAAGAAACCCAAACAAACAAAGCACCCCTAGTGTTTTTTAGTCTCAGTTATCAAAAAAAGTTTTGGGCTACGGAGCATTTATATGGGTAGAGTGTACAGTGCCCCGTTGGTTGTGCTAGGGTAGTAGGAGCTGCATTAATGTAGTGCCATCTAGAAGATGTGATTACTACTAATGTGATTACTACATTGTTATTCCTGAGTATTTAGCAACTTAATGAATATGTTTCTTTTGGAATGGTTAGAATCACTAACTTTTTATTTCCCTTGTTTCTTTCAAGCTGTAGCCCTGTATCTTGCTGATCAGTGGTGGTCAATTGATGACATTGTGAGAACATCTGTCCCTGCTAGACAGGGACTTCATCAGGTAAAGCACTCCAACATTCACCTAGCACTTAATCCTATGCTCCAAGATAATGGCAAATAGATAGTGTGCAAGATTTTAATTTAATTTAGTGTGCAAGATGTTTTAATTTAATTTGGAAATGAGAGGGCTGTTGCAAAGGAATAAAGGAATAGGTACAAGGGGAAAAGGAACCTCAATGTGAAGATGGAGTCTTGATCAAGAACGGCCTTTGTACAGCAGCTTCATGTGATGTTAGCTGCATTACAATTTTTTTAAATTCTTTAGAATATTTTGATCTCGTTGTGTTGAAACATCTTGGTAGAATAGTGCATTGTATCATAGCAATACCTATTGATCTTATCAGGAGACTAGCAACCCAAAAATACTGTCAGGAATGTGTTGATAGAAGCAAGCTGAAGCTGGTGGCTTGCAGTGGCAATACATGAAGTTCGGAAAAGAAAGTTGCCTGGTATCTGCTTTATTGCTGCCCATCATTGACCTTTGTTACCATTATTTAACCTGTGTAGCATGGAATTTTCCAAAACTGGAAATCTGTGTTTTTCCAGGGGTGTAATTTATATCTGCTCAAGGAATCTGGGCATTTGTCTTTGATTTTTGCAATTTTTAAAATTTTCTCTTGAGAGTTTGGCATGTAGTCTGGCTTTCCACATAATTCTTAATGGTAGGAAAATCAGGAAAGCCAAATCTTTCACAAGGGAGATAGCTGAGACTAAACGTTAGAATAGGTCATGGTTCCTCCTTCCTTCACAATAAGTAGCATAGTGATGAACTCAAATGTCATCTATAAAAGGAACCCTGTAGGATAGAAAAAAAAAAAAATTTAATTGCTTATTTCATGCCACAGAAACTGTTGTAACAAGTTTTTTCACTGCATCACATCCTGTTGCCTGCCACTCTATCAGGAGTGATTGAGTGTGCCAAGTCCTGCCACACTGAGCCTCATCATTTCTCCTTTGTAAGACGTCAGTTACCTGCTAGCCTGGGAATTCTGAGGCTGATGTACTGCTGTTGTGTGTGGTGAATGTTTAAGTACAAGTGTAGGTTTGAGTTAGATCATAATATTCTCATTCCACTGCCCTTCTCCCAGATTTTACACATCGGATTGGGAGTGACATTGAAGACATGAAATATCCTCTGTCGTTGTGATTTGTACTTAACCTATTGCAATGGCTACTGAGTATCTTCTTGCCTTGTAACAAACCTCAGAGAGTCACTCTGCTTTAGCACTTACAGCCTTCCCTTGAAATCTGTCTGCAGCTATGTTAAATAAGTTCTGTCATGTATGGGTATTAACTATTCTGACCAATCTTCTGAAATGTTTTTTCTGTGTTCCCTTAGGTGAAGTCTGTTGGAGAGCGAGTTGTTCTCTATGTTCTAAATCGAATTATCTATCGAACACAAGAAATTGAAAGAAATGAGATCCCATTTCTCTGTCATGGTAGCAGCCATTATGCTAAGATCATGTGGAAAAAAGGAGAGGCTATTGGGTTCTATTCTGTTAAACCTACAGGTAGAACATTTGAGGATTGTGGGATTTGGGAATTAAAAGGGAAGAGATAGTTT
This sequence comes from Passer domesticus, assembly GCF_036417665.1. Classification (NCBI taxonomy): domain Eukaryota; kingdom Metazoa; phylum Chordata; class Aves; order Passeriformes; family Passeridae; genus Passer; species Passer domesticus. The sequence goes on from NC_087512.1 coordinate 25,990,127, forward strand.
GTTTGAAGACAATTGTATTAGTAGGCTTTATAAGCCTTGCAGGGCTAATTGAGTTGGTGTTTTCCTGCAGTCATAAGAGACCAGATGGCTGTTAAAATCTCTGGCTGAAATAATTACATGCTTTAGCAATGTAAGTTCTTAGGTTACTTCATAATTACAAAATGTATTAAAACTAAGAAATTTGATATACCTGACAGCATTTTTTTCTTCTCTAGAGCAATTGTTTACACTTGGATTGGACTGTGCTTGTCTTGAGTTAGCAAAAATGGAAGGTTTTTCTTTCAAAAAATTTTCAAAATTTCACCCATGTTTGAGTGTGTTGTGCTCTCCAAATGAGCAGCCTATGTGGAAAAGGCCACTCTGTAAACAGATGCTTTGAGGAGTGGTGGAGCTCTTCAAGCATCCCAAAGTGTACTCAAGTAATATAACCACTCTGCTCAAGTTTCCCTTGCTTCAAAAATCAAAATAATAATAGAATCATAGAATGATTTTGGTGGGAATGGACTATTAAAGACCATCTAGTTTCAACCCCTGCTGCCATGGGCAGAGACACCTTCCACTAGACCAGGACCCCATCCAGCCTGGCATGAACATGGGATGGGGCATTCACAGCTTCACAGTTTGAACACAGTTTGAACATCCCCTTTCAGGGATATTCACACCTTCTTTCAGCAACCTGTCCCAGAGCCTCACCACCCTCTCAGTAAAACGTTTCTTCCTAATATCCAATCTAAATCTACCCTCCTGTGACTTAAGGCCACTGCCTATTATCCTGTGACTATGTGACCTTTTAAAACGTCCCTTTCCAGCTCTCTTGTAGGCTCCTTTCAGGTGCTGAAAGGCCACATTTAGGTCACCCCAGAGCCTTCTCTTCTCCAGGCCGAACAACCCGAGCAGTGCTCTAGCCCTCTGATTGTTTTCATGGCCCAAAAATAAGTATGTTCATGGGTCCTAAAAATAGAAGCTTGCAAAGACTAACTGGGTTGTATAGACAACTTTGTTTCTCATTGTCCTTGTCAGAGAAGAGGGCAACTCTTTGCCATAGTTCACAGATTCACTGAAGGGCCTGAAAGTGAATTGGCTATTGGCAATTAAAGGACTGCCTTAATGCCATTATAATGACATCCTTTTCTCACTGCTGAATTCATAGCTGTCCTTGGAATCCTCTGATATTGAAGTACCTATGTGTTGTCACCATCTGTTCCATGTTTGATTAATTTAGGATAATATATTGTTTAAGGGAGAATTTCAGTGTAAAATGTCCTAGCATTTTTTGTGTCTTCATTTAAAAAATTTGAATCATTGTTTCAGTCTTTAAGCAAGAACTGAATTACTTTTCAAATTTGTTCTGAGAAGTCATGTAATCAGCATAAAAGTGTAATTAATTAATTTTGTTTTCTCCTATTCTCTCCTCCATCTTTCAGTTCCATTTTTACTGGTTTTCATATAGAACTGTATAGTGGGATTTCAAAGTGAGCCTTTCCTCTCTGTCTTGTCTATTCTTTTCTGGTGCTACAGACTTTTTCTGTTACATTATTCTATTGATGTGTCTTGGAAACCTTATGAAGCTTGCTCAAACAAGTTATTAAATGACTAATAGGAATTATTTATTTTTAATAAAGTTATAACTTATTTTATAACTTTACTTAATTTTACTTACTTTTATATGGTTTGGAATTTTTATAAATTATAAAAGTCTTTATTTAAATATGCTAAAATCCATGCTGCAGCATGTCAGTCAGCATGCAGTTACGCCATCCATACTGATAGATATTTTTTCCCTCTCATTATTTCAGGAAGTGTTTGTAGCTCTCTTGCTCATCAGAAGTATATGTTGCCAGTGCTAGACACAATGTTCGTTAGAAAGAAACATCGTGGGAAAGAGGCTGGGTTAATCATGTTGGAAGACTTTGTGGATTCCTTTACTGAAGAGTCCCTTGGCCTACGATATCCACTGTCATCTTTCATGTATACAGGCAAGCTCTTTAATTTTTTCTTCTGATCTTCTTTGTGGTTTCTTTTCATGTCCAAATGAGTATTGTCATTAAACCTCTATGTTTGTGGCCTTATCCTCAGGTTCCACATTAAATTTTCTGCCCTTTGGTGGAGGCTAAAAGTCCTGATTTGTGTAAGATGAAGTAGTTCCTAATTCAATTTTTAATCCTCTATGTAAAAGTAGATTATTTGAACTCTGAGTTTAGCTGCGGTGAAGTTCACCACTGTCCTGTTTTCCCCACCAAGCCTGTAGCATGGGCTGAGGTGTTTCTGTGTGGGAATCTAATGTCTGTCTGCCTTGTAGCCCCTTTTTCTTGCTCACACCTAAACCTCACAAGATTGTTTAATTCATGCTTTCTCTGAACTTCTGGTGAAGAGGACTAGGCTCTGCTTTAACTTGCATATCAGAAGGCACAGTTCTAAAACACAAGGTTTCCATTAGCAACCTAAGAGGACTCTGTCATGTAGGAAGTTACATGGATTCTGTAAACTATGTTCTTGGGACTGTGTTCAGACAAGAAGCATGTTTCTTTTGCCCTGTTTCTCAAAGCTTGTTCCTTCTTAGGCCATTTCCCAGGATTCCTTCTATGAACATTTTTATCTGGCCTTCTTAACCAGTAGAAATTTTCTGCTTTTTGAAGCATCACAGTCTGTCACTAGATCTGATAAGACCTAATTTGTTAAGCTTCAATGAGGAAAATTACTTGAGCAGAATTTAATGACTGATTCATTTTTGTAGTTAAGAAACTACACAGTGGGGATCTTGTGCTCTGAAATTGTGTATCAATATTAAACCTGGTGAAAAATGGAAGCTTTTTCTAGCAAAGCCCAAAGAATAGTGTCAAAGCATGCATACCTCTTCATCTGTATGTTTGATACAGGTTTAGAGAGAAAAAAGATGGAAGGACAGAAGCGCAGAAAATATTCTGGAAGTGAACAGTGATTAACCATTCAATGGTACCATTAACACTTCCAGAGAGTGCTTGTCACAGGCTCCTACCAGAGTGTGAGGGGACAAAAAGCACTCGATGACATCCTCTGCTTAAGAGCCCTTCTGTCCTGAGTTTGGCTTTGTAGTTGGCAGGAACAGTAACTAGTGAAGTTGCAAAAATCTCGAGTAATAGGAAAAGAAGAAAATCCCATTCATCTTTGCTTGCAGTTTAAGATAATAACAGAAAATATTTAAAGCTATATTAAGAAGGGTTTAATTAACACAGATGTGTAGGGTAAAGCAAAGTTTATTTCAGACTCGACTATTTTGTTAAACATTTCTTTCTGTTGTTGTTTTTGTATGATGGTAGATTTCAAATAATTTGTTTTCGATAAACTTTAAATCTGAGATATAGCTGAGTATATAGTATCTATAATATGGTGGGGTTTTTTTTGTGTTTGCTCAGCTTGTAAGCAGTACCTTGAGAAGTATCCTGGGGATAAAAACCTTTTGTGGCAAGTGGAGGGAGGAGGAGATTGGTTCCAGAGAAAGTCTATTATGTCTATAGTGCAACAGGAAAATCTCAAAATTGCAGGTATGGATGCTTTGTTTTGTTCTTTTCTGACACTTTGTGAAAGTTGAAAAAATACTATTCAAGAGTGACTTCTGTGAACACTATGTAGAAACTAGCAGAAAGATTTCTATTTGTCCTGAGACCTTTGAGATCATATTTGGAATGGTGTCATATTTTAACCCCAGCTGGCAGCTAAGTATCATGCAGTTGCTTGTTCACCCTGGTAGAATGGGAAGGAGAGTCTGAGGGGAAAAAAAAAAAGTAAAACCTCTGTCTTGAGATAAGAACAGCTTAATAATTAAAATAAGATAAAATATAATAATGAAAAGGGAGACAAAACCACATAAATAAACCCAAGAGAGAGAAGTGATGCACAGTGCAGTTGCTCACTACCTGCTGACAGATGCTGAGGCAATTGCCAAACAGCCCCTTCTAGCCAACTATGCCCAGTCTATATACTGAACAGGATATTCTGTGCTGTGGAATATCCCTGTGGCCAGTTCAGGTCAGCTGTTCTAGCTATGGTCCCTCCCATCTTCTTGTGCACCCGCTCACTGGCAAAGTGTGGAAAGCTGAAAAATCCTTCACAAAGGGTAAACACTACTCAGCAGCAATGAAAATAGTGTGGTATCAACATTATTTTCATACTGAATTCAAAATGCAGCACTATGTCACTACTATGGAAAAAATTAATTCTATCCCTTCTGGAAGTGGGATGATATCCACTCCTTATATTCTGTATCTTCTATGTCATACCCAGGTTCTGTTCTTTGCAGTTGCCAGTCATTCTGACATCATTACATTTCCTATCTTCTGGTATACACAGACCTCACATACATGTATCATTGTCTTAGTCTATGGGCCTTCCCTCTAAAATGTCTGTTGAATTCTTTTAGTCCATGACTTTGAGTTCCATCTGTTGTAACGATCTTTCAGGGCTGAAAAGATACTGCATCAAGATGGATTGTTGCATGCTGGAGCCAGTTCTGCCTTCTGTCACCACTGCACTTGTTTGCTTTCTCAAAGTTAATTGTTCATTGGTCTGGGTGGTTTTTACTGTAATAGCCTTAATATGGAATCAGGTTCTGATTCCCAAATTCAGAATGGTGAAAACAGGTGCTGTGAGGTCCCCAGTTGAGTGGTAGGCATATAACCATGAAAGAGACAGTATAAAGTGTTATATGGCAATTAATATAATGCAATTTAATTTATTGGCTACTTGCACCCAAAATCAAATCCCCATAAGCAATGCAATGGACTTCCCCTATCTTCCTGTATTTACCTGCTAAGTGGAGCCACGTGCTTGTGCAAACTCAGTTCCACAAATTATTTTGCTTTTTCCTGAAGCAGGAATAACCCAGACTGTTTCTTTCTGCATGTTTATGCACACTACAGGAAATTTATTTTCCTTTCTACAATGTGTAGAAGTTTGGACTATGCTGTGTCAGACTGACTGTCAGATTCCCTAGTGTTTATTTAACAGGTGGCTTCTGCCCAATGTTTGAAGATTTCCACCCACTGCTCCAGGATAATGGATAACAGCCTGTTGTATAATTTCAATTTTGGGGAGGCTGGTACATGACAGAGAATGTGATATTCCCACTCAATGCCATGGTCTTTGGCCCAATTGTCTAGGATGTTGTTTGGAAAATTAGTCGCACTATCTCATTTTGCAATAATTTTCTCTTTTATTGACAATTCTGATCCACCTGAGTCGCTTCAATCTTAGCAGCCTGATGCACTTTCTGTTTGTACTGATGTTCCTCTGTGGCCCATTTAGTGGGTGCATCAGTCTCTGCATCAGGTACTTTCACAACCAGGTTCTCCACCTAGACAGCAGTATCTTGTCTATGGCATATGATATGGTGTCATGGTTTGAGGCTGATGCAATGCCAGTGCCCCCATGAAAATATACTTTTCTTAGTGGCTTCTGTGAGATGTGATCAGGAACAGAGCAAAGCAGGTTCTAACTTAGGAGTAAAGGAAACAAACTTTATTAACTACAACATCTAAAAAGGAACAGACACAGAACTAAGAATGAAAACCCTCCAAACACATTCCTTCTCCTCCCCCCATCTCCTCCACAGCATGAAATGACACCACAGATTTCCACCACGTCACCATCTCTCAGAAAATCAACTTTCAGTTCATCACCACCCCTTAGATAATCGACTCTCAAGTCCATCAGGGAGAGGAGTCCTCCCTTGCACCATAGGCTTCCCCTAGAAACACAATTGAAACCTCTTGTGTTTCCATGTCACTCGTGGCACCGCCCAGAGAACATCGGCCCTTGTGACTTCTTCCCTCCATGTCCAGTGCTCTCATCACTGCACATGGACCAGGGGCTGCCTTTAGGGTTCCCCATTTAAGGATGCCCTGCCCAGTTCTAACAAAAGCAGCAGTCTCTCAGCTTCGGGACACCAGTCCCCCCCAGATTTCACCCACTGGGGCCGAGGGGCCTCGTGAACAGAGATCTTCCTCTTCTCTGAAGACAGAGGGCATCCCACACCCTCCTCAGTTGTCTCTGTTCACGCCACTGCTTCACTCCACTCTCTTGGCTTCAAGGCATTGCCTCCCCCTAAATGCAGTCTCTGGCTCACAGGAAATACATGGGTCTGTCCATGGCTATACAAGAAAGAGTCCAGCCCAAGGCCACTCCATCATCTCTTCCCAGCTAGGATTCTTCCCACCTCTCTGGACATCTCTCACTTGCACCAACTTTCCTCACACTTGCCCATTTCCTCCTGCTTCATCTTTCTCTCTCTCCTCATTCAGATTCAGGAGGATCAGTATTTGTAAGGTTTCCACTGTTCAAGAAAAGGGTTAAAATTTTCACCTCTGTCTGCCTGGAACTCCCACAGAGGCTGGTTCTCTGTGCTGCATCCCCCACCTCTCCTTCTGGCCGGCTGTGCTGCCAGTCCATGATATCACATTCCAAGGCAGCACAGGCACTGGCTCTCTCTATCTCATTCTTGGGGGGCCCAATGCTTCTCAGGACTCCTCCACCCTTCCATCTTGCAAGGCCTTCACCCCTCTCCTCTGCCCGAGGCTCCGGCCTACCTCACCCGGCCGCATGGCTTCCCTCTCCCAGCCAGCCCCGGCTGGGCAGGGGAGCTCTGACCTCCTTCACTGACCTGGACCAAGGGAGAGAGTTCCCAGGAGTTCTCAGATTTTAGCCCCCTCAGAGGCGGTCCATACCTTCAGTGGCCAAACCAGGTGCCAATATTCAAATCCAAGCACTGATTGGTTTGACCACAACCTGCCAAAAAACTCACTTTCTTCTTAACCTACAACATATGGCATATGCAAGATACTGCAATATGGCAGCTCAGATGGCCTTACATTTTTGCTGCCAGTTACTCTGCTTCTATCATTGCAACCACCCCACAGAGTATTTGTCACTACACAAGTCAGTGTAGAACTAAAATATTGGTAGTTTTGCTCATTCAGCAGTGTCTAAAGCCAGCTGGATGGCCTTCACCTCTGCAAATTCACTTGATTCACCTTCTCCTTCAGCAGCTTGTTGTAGGACACTCAATCTCTCTTTCCTACAATGTATCAGAACAATAAGTAAATAAGGCATATTTCTTCTCTTTTTCTGGTAATTTATTACACAGTGAGTTCTCTTGAGTATGGGTCACTTCTTCTAGTGATATTCCAAAATCTTTTCAGGCCAGTCCTTGATCACTTTCAAGATTCCTGGACGGTCTAGTTGGTGCAGTATTTCTGGTGGTTCACCATTGTGTTAGTGACTGGCACCTGTTTTTCTTCAACAGCCCCACAACAGAAGGATGCTCTGAGAGAAAATGCCAGGCAGACTGATGCTTAATTTCCCCTGTCTCCAAGGCATCTGTAATGAAAGCCCAATGAAAGCCTTTTGGGTCCCTGAAATATTCTCTTCTGAAATGGTCTGTGACAAAGACGCACAGAGTCTCTGGGCAGTCATGGTGACATGCTTTTGCCACTCATTCCCACTCAGGCGAGTCTCAGCCTCCCTTACAGTCCACTGTTGGGACCTCCCTGTCACTCCAGAGCTACAAATGGGTTATTGCCTTCTATAGCATGATGGCATTATGGGACACTGTGCACTAATGTCTATTAGACCCTTATACTCTTGTGGGTTTGACATTCTAGGCTACTGGATCCTCACATTCCAGTGAACTTAACTGATTGTCGTCTCCCATTGGTGGGAGGCAGGGCCCTCTTAGTACAAGATATAGCATTCTCCACCCACTTCTTGTGAAAAAGGATTAGAATTCTTTACCATAGAATCAGGAGTAAGATTAGCCATTCCATTCTGTCTGGGGAATTGCCTGCTGGAGACTGGAGCACCAATTTTCCTGGAAGAATCCACATTTGTGATTGTTTTTCCTTGCAGTTCATGCCTCTAGGGTGGAGGTGGATTTCCATATAATTTTTTCATATCCTTTCTGTGGTCCCACAGGATTTTAAAAACCATGGTGTGTAGCCTTTACCCTCTTTTTTGAGCAAAAGAATCTCTTAATAGCTGAGATACTTGTCTGTACAGGTGGGGAGTAGAACTTCTTTTTGTTGCTCTAACTCCTGGAGCTGTTTTTCATACTTTTTGAACAGATTTTTTCACAACTGAGAGGCAAGTCCATAGGTAGGGAGAGAGATTTTCTTTGTATTCCCAGAGTTAGCAAACCACTTAAACCACTGTGGGTGCTTCTTTATCTCTCTAGGTCATTTATGCCAATGAGTTCAGATGATGGTGTGCTACATATACAAATATCTACCACGTGGGTTATGTGCATTGGGCTTTGTCAAGATCAGTAGGTGACTGCACCTTCTTTGGCTCGTAATAAATCATCTCTATCACAGCTACCTCCCTCAGGTCCTAGACACCTCCCTCTCCATGGTGGTCCACTTGCCTGGGTGACATGGAATGTCTTCCTTGAAGGTCTTTCCTTCACACTTGACAAGCAACTAACTGCAACACATCTGCTTGTTCCCCCCTTAGTGGGGTGGGGAGGAGAATCTGAAAAAAATGCAAAACCTCTGGATTGAGGCAAGAACATTTTAATAACTGAAATAAAATTTAACAGAAGCATAATGTGACAATAACCATAATGAGAAGGGAGACAACAAAACCAGAAAAAGGACACGCAAGAGAGAGAACTGATACACAATGCAGTTGCAGTGACTAGCCCCTCCCAGTTTATTTACTGGGATTAACAATGTGGTATGGAATATTTCTTTGGTCCTGGCTGTGTCTTGTCCCCAGCTTCTTTTGCACCTGCTCACTCAGCATAACAAAGTGAAAAGTCCTTGAATAAGGGTCACCCCCTATTTAGCACAACTAAAACATCAATGTGTTATCTCACACTAAATTCAAGACAGAGCATTGTATGAGCTATAAGAAAGAAAAGTAACTCTATCCCAGCTGCAAGCAGGACAAATGGTTGTTATATAAAGGTACTCATTTTCTCTTGCTCTGTTTACTCCTTTAAATCTTCACAGGAGAGACCTCAAAGAAGGAGAATAAGAGTTTGGAAGCAGAGGACAGTTTTTGTCAGTCTGCAGTATCTGAAGGAGGTGGACCAAGGACTGAGGCAGAAACACAACTAAGTGTAGGTACACAGTTTATTACTTCTTTTTTTTTTTTTTTGAATGTATTGTTACTGGAAAAACAGTTATGAGAAATTATTTTTGCTTACTTGTTACTTTCTGTATGGATGTAATGCTTCCCATTGATGTAATGCTAATGTTGGAGATGGGTTGGTGGTTTTTTGTTTTGGTTTTGTTTTGTTTGTTTTTTGCTGTGTTTGATTTTGCTTTGGCTCTTGGTTTTGGCTTTTTTGTTGTTTTTTTTTTCTTTGTGGACAGGTGGGGTTTCCCTATGCATGTAGAGAGTGTGTGCTGCAGATATCAGGGTCTGCAATTTGGGTCTTTTACCACCAGATTGCATAAAGGAGAGTATTTCAACTGTCTCTGAGATTAAACTGTTTAGAGAGTTTTTAGAGGTAAATATCCATGTAACAGTTCAGTACAATGGCTGATGTTAAGTTTGCGTGGAGAGATAGACATTGTCTGTACAAAAAGACCGCAGCTTTCTTTGCATGTATTTGATACAGCAGCCAGATTGCAGCTGCTCATGGACATGTGGTTATGAATATATTTGGGTCATTAAATATTATGAATCTCTTCTTTTATTTCATTTGTGTTCTGAAGCCACACAGAATGTGCTTGACAATCATTCATAGCTCCAAATACCATGAGCATAGATTCGCATGCTTTAAGGAATGTCTGTGTTATTGACATGACCATGCTTTCATAGAAGTCAGTGCTTTAATTAAAAATGGGAAATAATGGCTAAATCAATACTCTCAGATGTTAATATTTAAACTTTAAGTAAAGTTTTCCCAGTTGAGAAAAATTATTTCCCAAAGCAAAATTGACAGAAAAATAGTGATTTTTTAAATCTCTCAGTGACTGGAAGCAATAACTCTTAGTTGTCTTTCATTTGCAGCAGTGTCTCTAGCCTCATCTCTGAGTTTTAGGTAGATTCCAAAAATGATCACATCAGCAAAATGATCTAAAAACTTACACATTTTGGTTATGGAGCTATATGGATATACCCGTAGAAAACAGGAGAGTGATAGCAATTGTTTTGATTTTTGTTGCTGTGAGTTAAGAAGCCCTGTCTCTTTCCCTTTTGTAGAGGAAAAGACAGTAGATACCAAAGTGCTCCAAATCCTCATAACTTGGTAAAACTGCTGGCAGCTCTAAAATTGGCTTCTGCAGTATCTATAAGCAGTTCTGCAATGGTTTGAAAATTGTTGCACCACCTAAGAAAGTAAAATATCCTACCTGCCCCCAAACCATGAAAAAACATTTCCCAACTTTAATTTTTACCTTTCTGTTAGCACTCCCCATTTTGTGCATTTTGATTCTAGAATAATTTGTTGTAAGTTTGCAAATTCTTATGTACTTAGTACTCACTTGAAACTACTTGTCTTGGTTTGAAAATACAGGCGTCTGCTAAGGAAGCCAGGAGCCTCCCCTGAACTGGAAAGTGTAAACCCCCTCCCTTCAAATTGTTACAAATTTGAAATTAAGTGGGGCTCTCAGGCGAAGATATAGGAGCAGGAATAACAGTTCTTTATTAGGGAAAAAAAAATAAATAAACAATGCAGTAATACAAAACAACACCAACAGAGTCAGAACACAGTCTGGTCAGGGTGTTGGTAGCAGTCCCATTAAATGGTGGCTGCAGTCCTCCTGGAGTGTCAGGTGTGGCTCTGTTGGAGCAGTGATCCTGTAGAAGTGGTAGTCTTCCTCTGAAGATCCAGTGGAAAAGGCAGCTGTTCCTCTGGGAATCCAGTGGGAAAAGGCTGTTCTGGTGGCCCAAAATCTCAGATTATATCCAGTTAGGATGCTTGGCTCCTCCCTCTGGCTGGAGCATCTCACAGTGGGATGCTGTAATTTTTATCAGTCATGCAGTGACACTCAATATCCCATTCATAGCAGATGTTTCCCTGGAGGGAGGATTGATTATGGAAGAGATAAAGAAAACTGCCCAGTTAACAGAAGATAACTGCCACACCTCTAACAGGTGGTAAATAGAATACACATTGCCTTGCAATCTAGGACACTACTTCAAGTAGCAGAATGTAGATATGACCACTTTTTGCCAGTCTTCTTCCACAATACTGGAAGTGAGACTGAAAAGGTGGACCAGGATGCTGGCAATTGCTGTTTCAGATTATTACTAGCAGCTAAGAACAAACAATGTACATAATTTTATTTTAATGTGTACAGCTTGTACTCACTGTGTCAAGTGCCGAATCCTCAGCTAATTTGCAAAAAAAATTAAGGTATTGGGATGGTGTGGAGAAACAGGGGACAAAAAAAGCTCTAGGGAGAGGAAGCTAAGCAGCCTCTTGTGCTGACTGTGCATGTAAGCTGCCTTACTGATGAATCACCAAGTTCTGGCTTTTTTTATTTTTTACATGAGTTGCCCTATTCTGTTGGCTGTCATGACAAAAATAAAGCTATAGAATAGTATACAAGTATAAAAATAAGACTTTACAAATAAATTTTGCCAACATCTGCAGTGTAGTCCCTTGGATTTATACAGAAGGGAGAAAAACAGAAAGAGAGTCCTATAATTGACTTGTGTGGACACTTACTATAAGCAGAACTGTTAGGAAAAAATCTTGATAGTATTAGTTAATAGTGACAGGTCAGCTTGAAATCTTATCTCTATATTGAAGCCAGAAGTAAAACAAAGAAAAACTAGTAATCCATTACATAAAGACAACTTTTAAAAAATGTTAAATTTGTTGAGATGAGACAGAAGACTTAGTTATAAATTAAGAATTATTTTAACTGCTGTTTTATAGGATCATTACTATGAAATAGTGCTTTAGAAAGGTGCAACCATAGGTAGGATGATGAAGCTATTTTAGTAAATTCAGAAAATTTTAGAATAACACTAGCTTTGCTTTTGCTCCACAGGCTGACTCTCAAAAAGGTAAAGAATCAACAGATGCAAGCACATCTGAAGGTAAAAATAACCTTGATTATCTAGTATATTATCTAGGTGGATACTCTAGATAGATAGTTTTGCAGGCTGTTTTATAGCTTTCCATTTTGCTTCATTCATCTGTAAAATGGATATGAAAACATGCTTTCCTGTAAGGTGCTGAGATTCAACTCTTATATCTTTTAGAGGAATTCAGATAAAATTGTTATGAGTCTTGGTAAAGACCCTATTCAGAAAGAAAGTACAAAAGAAAGTAACACAATGAAATGCTTTTTAGTGGCACTCAGTTTCTTTCATGAACTATTTTGGATGGGGAAGTCATATGCAGATCTTAGTCTAAATTTGTTCACTGGAATTTTTTTTTGTGTTATTCTCCTAAGATCCTAATGCAACTCCTGTTTCCATCTGGACACGAAGCAGTCATTTAAAACGTCAGAGGCTAAATAAAAATAGACAGGAACCTGGACTTGAAACTTCCCAACAAGATGAGGAAAATGCTCTTCAAATGTCCAAAAGCAGGTACCAGGAGCCCATTTTTACTGATTTCTTATTTTGTTGCTTAGGCAGCCATAAACTACATTAGTGTCTCAGGGTGTGCAACTGGTATTTCTTCTCCTTTCTCCCCACTTCACTTGCTTAATTTTAAAATTACTAAAAGTAAAGTCTAATGCAAGATAGGAAGAGAGAACAATGAGACATCATTTGAAGAGTGATTGCACCACAATGTTGTACCTGTGAAAGCTCAGTAGATAATAGAAATAATAGGAAAATAGCGAAGGTTGAGTGTGTCCTGTTGTAACTGAATCTGTACAATGGTAAAAATATTTGTATTCACAGCACAGTTTCTTGAGATAATATATCTGGACTTACATCCATAACACTCTGTGTGGTCTTTGAGGAGGTATCCCTTCCCCACTTCTTGTTACAGTTGATGTATTGCAATAAAATATGGTCTGACTGTTCAGCTGGGGAGCTGGTCACTGCTTGTCAGCTAATAAGTGTTATAGGGAGCCATGTCTTCAAAGGAAAGCCCTTTGCTCAGACAATATTTCAAACCATCATATCTGATCTAACATCCTGAAAAGAACCCAAAACCATTTCCAGTTTAATGTTAACCTGTGTAACATCATAGATATGGATGTGAAGAGTAGTGTGACTTTTGTGCCATAACAGTTCTTACAGGACAGGGCTTGGAGTAATAATTTGTACTGCTTTCCATTCAGAATTTCTATTTTTAGTCAATAAATAGCCCCTTCCTTCCTCACAGACACACTATGCCCACCCCACCCTGCTCCATGTGTATGTCTCCCTCTCATTCTCTTCCAAAGAAACCCACTTCAACCCCTAAAGCCTCTTTCAACAAACTGAAGATAACCTGATTATTTTCTAGGAAGTCACTCAAACTTGCGACATGAGGCTTCTTTAAACAGAATTAGTTGGGATTCTCTTTGTGCAGTTGAGACCTTACACTAGCTAGTGGCTATTTTTTGTGTTTAAATTGCTCTGTGGAATTACAGATATGTATTGCTGTGCTGCACTGTCAGTGCACTGCTCTAAGCTGGTTCAACAGGTCAAGTGGTACACTTAATGCTGCCACAGCTTAAGAAGTGCTGTTACTTCTAATAATTGGCTAGTTTGTATGTGAGAGGACTAACCTGATATGATTGGTTACTAAACTAACCTAATTTGAATGTCAAATTTTGGGCCTTGCAAAATTAAGGCAATGAGGTGTTGCTGTTTCACAAGATGCGTTACATGGTGTTTTTAAGCAGAGCTAAGAGGAGTGCTGAAATGGAGGCATCAGAACAGCATATAAGCTTGGTATGTTCCGTTCATGCACACAACAAATAAAACAGGGTCTTCTGCTGTGCACTTTCCTATTGAGTCCTGCTTTCATCTCAAGACTGGCATATAGGATAAAACCCTCCAGTACTGCCTTTACTATGAGATCACAAAGTAGACTCCTGTGAATCTATTGCATGCACATTTTTCTTTGCTCATATGTAATAGTTTCAGTTCATCTAAACTTTATCATCTCAAAAATGAGAACTGAATATTTGATTTACTGTTACTACCCTGAAGTAGTGGCAGTGCATCAGCACTTCACCTTTAGATATTTGCTAATGTAACCTCTAGCTGATGGCAGCTTATTCACTCTTGATGTGTTTATTGCCTTGAGTTATTTTCCAGTCATGGTCTTTGTGATACCTGTATTTTCAGTGATTATACGAATACAGCTGTTTTCATAATTCCATTATTTGAAAATGTTTTTTACAGTGGAGATGGAGGGAAAAAAAAGTTGCTGCTTTTCTTAACCCTTTGTAGCTTTCAAATATGTCATGCATCACTACTTTCTAAATCTAAAATAACAAACTTGGAAAAATTTCAGATTTCTTTCCCATAAAATGGCAGTGAGACAGATATAATTTTATAATTGCCAAAGTAGTTTTCCTAGTTGTTGGGTTTTTTTTCCTAATGAAGAGTTAGCCATTTTTAGATGCATTCAGTTTTCTTGATTTGTATTTCCTGTGGTAAACATGCACTACATAATTGGTCATGAAAGAATTTCCCTGCTGAGATCACCAAAATTATGCATTAATCTAAAAGATATATCTCAATACCTGCTACAGGCCGGAACTTCTTGCCCACACATCTGAAAGCTCTGAAGACTTAGTAGAAGTGCCTAAGGTGGATACTGTTGAGAAGGATGAGGAAATAATTGTTGAAAATGATGATCAGTCCGTATTAGAAGCAGAAATGCACGTATCACCCTCTGAGAAACAAAGTGAGATGGAGGTGAGCTGGATGGGATAACAGTAGCAGATAATTTTGGAATACAGCTGCAGTTTGTGTTAAATATGGTCCTTGTTTCCTTGCTCCATGTGATTTTCACCTCTTTGATTTTTTGCACCAGTGCTTCATTAAGAAGTGTATCTGAGAAGTTAAGACTAGTACAGAATTAGTTTCAGGAAATATTTAAATGTACATATTTTGAACAGTAGAGTTTATAGGATCTTCAGTAAGATGAATTTCTAGCTTGTTTTCTTCATTGATTTCTCCTAATAAGAAATTCCAGAGAACTGGGATAAGGTCAAGATCTGATCCAGTATCTCTAATTTTAAAAAAGAGTTTTTTGGAGACATCACTATGGTCTGCTTCAGTGACTTCTGTTGGTTCTTTTTACTTCTCTACTTGAAACTTGCCTGTTGGATTTAAACATCAACTTTAAATCCAGCTTTTAGCTTCACCTTAGTAACAACTACAATTTAAATTTCTGAATATTCTTTGTGCCTAACAATGCCCTCAGGGTTTTATGTTCTTACTGATGGATGAAAATGTTGGGTTAAAAGAATGATTGCACGAGGCATGAGAGAAGCATTAAAAACTCCTTGTCTTGGCTCCTAACTGTAAGCTGTGGTCATATATTTAGTCTAGGTGACAATAACAAACTAATACTCTGGCTAAATTAGCTAATCTGCTGGGGAACAATAGCTAGGCATAATTTTGACTTACAAATATGTGGGTTTTGTTTTTTTTTTTTTTAGGAAATGGCATCAGAACCTTTTAATGGTGAGGTAGCAGAAGAAACTGCTAAGATCTCACTCATGGCTGAAGGGGAGATGGTAAATGAGGTTCCAAGTGTCGAATCAAAATTGCTGTCTGAGAATCAAGGAAAAGAACTTGTAACACCGTTTGTTCCATTAACCCTTGATGCTCCAGCAAAACCCCCAGAAGACACTGAATCAGAGAAGGTGAGAGAATTGAAACAAAATGTTAAGTAATTTTTACTTCAAAGTCTATTTATCTTACACAGAGCTTTTTCTTTTGTTAAGTAACAGAAAATAACCCCTAACATTTTATGAAATTATTGGGACAAGAAATTATTACGCCAGATTATGTAAATCCATAAGGAGAATACACTAACATTTGTTTCAATGTGCAGAAGTGGGACCTATATGCATGTGATACCCAAAAGAAAGATATGTTTGCAGCAGTTTGCCTTGACAGTTATGAAACTGCTGTTTCTCACTAAAATACTGGTTCAGTAACAGGAAAAAGCCACATACTTGTTCTGTCTAGCAATTTTTGCCTGATGCAATGTACAAATAATTAACTATTGCTAAAATGTCTTTGTTTTCAGAACACAGGTTTTACTGTTTTCTTGTTTATAGTGCAAAAGCAGATTATTATATGCTAGCAAAACACTAATTGTATTTGTCTAAATTATTTTTTCTCCCTTAGGATTAATGTCAGAATGCCTTTTCTGTACCTCAAATTATTCAATTCTTTTGAACAATTTAAAAATCAGAGAGGAACTCTGGATATGAAATGCAGGTCACAAAAGTGTCTTGTGCAAAAAGGAGGACTGTTTTGTCAAGTTACGTGTACATGCTGAATGCCAAACTATCCTCTGATGTTAAAATAGCTAGAGGCAGTAGTTGTTCAGTGTCTTTTACCTTCAACTAATTGTTGCTTTCGATTGTTTTCTTCCACCCATAGGTTTTAAATGAAAATGATTCAGAAATGCTGACTGAAGAAGTTACATCAGTAGAGAAGGAGAGCACTGAAGAACACCAAGAGTCCGAAAAGGCCAGCACTGAAAATGCAGCTGCTTTGGCATCAAAGGAAGAGCCATCTGACAATGGCCTGCCCAATTCTGTGGTAACTGAAGCAGCAGAAGAATCTGTTTCTGAAAACCTACCTTCCTCTTTAGAAGATCAAAATGAGGAAGCAGGGCACCCCTCGCAGGAGGCCCCATCTGCCTTGAGTCAGAGCTCCTTGGTAATGGTTGAACTTGAGGGTGTTTCTTTTCAGCAGCCTTCTGGACAGGAAGCACAGAAGAACCAGTTGGAAGAGCCCTCAGAAGAGTCTACAGAGCAGCCAGATCACTACACGCAGACAGTGGCAGAGCGGGCTGCTGACAGCAGCTCTGAGGAAGCAGAAGTTGAGGTACCTGTTGTAGATCGAAGAAACTTGCGAAGAAAGGCTAAAGGCTACAAAGGTCCACCCAAGAAAAAAGGAAAGCCAGCTTAAAAATCAAATAGTGATAATTTATCTATTTATAATAAGGCTATTTTGTGTAAAACATTAAGGTGTAACTGCACCTTATCTGGCAGAGGACACACATGCTTAAAATTCTGGGTTGGATTTCCTCTTGGGTTCATCCCCTTTCCTTAAGTTTTGATTTGTTTATTTTTTAAATTTAACCACTAGAAATTGAACTTCTATGTAATATGAAAGTAAGTAGCCAGACTTCTCCCTTCAGAAAGGATACATGATGAATAAATACAGTTGTGCTATCAAAGGGAATAGTTTGTATATTTGAGGTGGTAGTCATGGAAGAAAAATGCAGTGAGAATTCCTGGCCCTGTCAAGGTCCCTTAAATTGCTATAGACTTCCTTGTCACTGGACATGACTCAAGATAATTTTTTTAAATAACTTTGTGTTCTCTACTGTGAAGAAAAGCAGAACAAGAAAAATTCCCTCATTGTTTCTTGTTCCCTTCCCACAGGCTTAAGAGAATGTAAAATTCTTCATTTCTAGGTCTCAAAATGTACAAGAAGGTGTAGCTCATTAGATCAATGCAACATGAGCAGCACTTGTCTTTCATGAGAATCACTTGAAACAGCTGAGTCAATAGAATGCAGTGCAGTGTCTGCCACAGCACTTCCTAATGGATTTCTTGAGCAAAGATCAAGAGATGCCTACACAGTAAACTATTTGTAGTTTCCAAAGCAAGCATTTTGGTAAGCCCAAGTTTTTCCAGAGTATACAGAATGGAGCCTCTATATGGAATCATTTGAACGGCCTTCCTAACTACTTGCATGTGTGGATAGCTGCTTCCTTGTTGCATTACAGGAAAAGGATATGACAAATCTTGATCTTGTTTTGGTCTGAATGGAAGCAGTTCTTTGTGTTTTCCAAATACTTGGCTGGTCTTGTGGAGTAACTACTGAAATGTTGTGTCTTCCAGGTGTGTGACTCCAGTGGGCACTGACATTTCAGGTGGTTGTGATATTCTTTAGGGTATTAGTGGATATTTCAGCAAATGCTTGCTTGCCAAACTTCTATGCCTTTAGGAGTTAGTGGGTGATACTTTGCGAATACTTCTGATTCCCACTTTTGTTTTCTAACTTGAGTGTAATTTCTGGGATGATAGCTTCCTAGTTGATGACTTTTCTTAAAAGCAGCAACCAAAATTCACTGTATGCCAACAGGAATAAACCCAGACTTGTCATGCTCATTTCCCTTCTGAGGTTCTCTTGGCAAACTGTGTATTTAACTTGTCACACATACCTACATTGGCCTTAGTTTGCTGTGTGTTTCTTTCAAATAAATACAGATCCTTTTGTAATGGGCTAAAAACTCAGAAATAAAAGAACAATGATTCTGAGAACAGAAGATTACATTACCTTTTGTCCTGCATATGCCTTTTCCAGATCTGTGAACTAGTCTTTTGCAGTGTCTCAAAAAGAGAGGTACAAGGTTCACTTGAATAGTTGCAAATGCTGTCTTAACTTTTATCCCTTTATGAAGTTAATGTAAGAATCTGGTTTTGGATTTTTATGCTTATAAAATTTAAATCTATTTATAAGCTGTTTTAACTATTTAAGATACGTTCATACATTTTTTTTTTCAGGTGATGAAGTACTATGTTCCTTTTTAATTTGTTAAAAGCAACTTACAGGAAAAAAAAGGCAGTTTTAAAAAAATGTGTGTTACCTTAAATTTAGATTCAGGGTGTGTGAGATTACGGATATAAAATATAGGTTTCTTGAACTAATGCATGTAACTATAGTATCATATCAATGTACAGTATCATATCTGTATGTTCACATGCAGATACTCATTATGAACCCCATGATTGATAAATATTCAAGATATTTCCTGATTGTTTGTAAACTTATTCAAGTGAACCTTAAGCATTTCTAAAACTCATAAAGCTTTTTATATAAAGCATATAAGACAAAACTTTTGATATTTTCTATATGGTTTCTCTTTTACTGCTGAGATAATTGCTTTTAAAAAAGAAGTGTCTAGAAAACACATCTATTGCATTGCTAAGAATTGGGGATTTTTGAGGACTGGTGGCCTAAAATAGAGTTGGTTGTACACAGTATACTGCAACTCATCTTCCATTTTTACAGCAAGCTTTACTGAAGATTCATCTTCTGAGTCCTTCAGTTGATACAAATGTATTTCAAATGTATTTGAAAAAGTTAAGGATTCTTTTACTTATGAGCCCCAGTAATTTCAATTACTTCTAGGTGGATTTTTGATATGTATGTTTATCACTTATATTCCTGGTGAGGTTGGAAAACTGTTCATGAGAAGTTAATTTCACTCACTCACTTTTTACTTTTAATGGCTAAATTGGAATGATTTCACTTAGTACTTTTCTTTTGAGACATTTGTGAGTAAATACATAAATATTATGACACTATGATATTAGGATAGTTTTGGTTTCTATTGAGAACAACAAAATCTCTGATCTCCTTTCAGTGAGTCAGTTTTAAATACTGAACTTAAATTCACACGTTAAAAGTGTAGCCTTGAATAGTTATCTTTATAAACCTGGGGTGCTTGGGATAATAGCTGATGAGTAGACTTTTACAAACACAATGTGTGCAGTTGTGGAGGAATTAGTAATTCCAATAACCAGTACAGTCATGAAAGATGGACACTGTTCCAACAGTGATCACAGCAGTACTTTGCACCAAAGGACACATTTTATTTCTACAACAACTTCTTTGGCATCAATCTCTCCAGGAAATGCAAAGTAGCAAAATCAAAATACAGACTTTAAGTAATAGTTTTTATTGCTGTACTGATTGTCGCACAAGAAGAGTAGTTCAATACCTTATTAATTGTGTTGCACTTATGTAAGGGAATGTGTTTGACAGCTATATTGACTGGAGTGCTTTACCTTGGGGACTATTAACTGTCTTATCAACATCAAACTCTTAAACAATTTTAAAGGTCCTATTGCACCAGCAACGAAAGATTAAAAGATCAACTTTATACAAGTTTGTACCAAATGTTACTACAACATGCTGTGGAACTATGTGTGTACAGTGAAAAGCAGGCAGTATTATTTTTGAGCTTTATTTAGTCTAGGAATAGAGTTTAAAGAACATTAATTTGTGACTTCAGCCTTGCACTTAAATGGTAAATGGTTTTGTACTTGAATCCAATATTTGTTCAAATGTCTGTCTTGTACTGCTTCTCCCATATTCTCGCTTAGTCCATTTTAATTTAATGCAGAATTCTTGTTTGCTATTTTCCTGTTTCACAGTCCTTTGCATGAAAATGTATACATCTTATTTCAAAAGCGCTTTAACTGATTTCAAATTATGTCTGACCTTGCTGCTTTTTTGTACCATTTCTTTTGTAAATGTCAATAATCAAATTGACCATTTACAATGTCATTGACACTATTAGCAACAAATTGGCCTACGTTTCAGCTTCCTTGCTTCTAAGTGACTGTTCTAAAATATTACTATGGGGATACACTTTAAATTTATTTCCACAAATGTGGTGTTAGATGTTTTCTAAACTAGTGATACCCTGTTTATAAATCTTATGAAAGATGTATTGCTATTGCATAGTATTGTACCTTAGTCTTGTTACTGTGTTAATTTTTCCTTTTTTTAGTACTGTCTTAGCTGCTTTTGAAATGTTTTGAAGTAGTAATAAACTTTTATTTTGTGATTATTTTTTGCTTGGTTTTTAATATTTGAGTCCTTTTCTGCTATATAGGAAGCACATTATAAAGTAGTTCAATGCACTGGAACAATAATTTTACAACCTGTCTTCTACAAAGGAGTCTTTAAGAAATTAAAAATTATTTTTAAAATTATTAAAATTATAAAAAAATATTAAAAAGCCTTGTATCAGTTAAAATAATTCTCTTTAGTGTATGAATCAGATTTTATTTTTTAAAAGCAGCAAAATAGGCACTTCTGAGCATTACGGCATGCATTCTGCTGTTTGTATCAGTTGTGCAACATGATGTAAATTTAGGAGTTGTTAACGCAGTTTGCTATAGACAAGTCAACTAGAAATGCTGTAACACTCTCCCCACAGTGTGGTACATTAAAATGTCTTAAGTGCAGTTGTGATATTCAGCCAACAAGTTATGTATTTATAACACTAAATATAGTAAAGCTTTTCAAGACAGCTATAGGAAATTAAAGTACTCTCTTCATGTTAATGTCCAGCAAAGACTAAAGCAACAAGTCCTTTGCTTTATAAAAATAAATGGAGGTTTATCTATTGTGACATAATACCCTCTCTCCAAGCAAATAACTTTCTGGTTTGTTACCCTCTCTTACTTTCAAATACTTGTAAGTTACTAAGTCTAGAGTGGGCCAGTGTGGTGAACTAATAAAATAGTTGTAACAGATTATGACACAGGTTACAGTTACTGTGTCTGTATGATCCTATAAGAGAAATTATAAAGATTGTACAAAAGCAACTAGTTTGACTTCCTACCTGAATTCTAGATCTGAAACCTGATTGGAGAAGCATCTGTGATAGAAGAGCTGGATCTGCAATTGTTCTTGCTGGAGAAGAGGAAGCTTGGGAGGGTCTTAACCTTGTGTACACATACCTGGTGGAAGGAATGTGTATGTCACAAGTAGTTTAGGTTGCTTAATTAATCACTTTCAAAGGTAATAGCAAAAGCAGGTTTAATATAAATTTGCAAATCATGACTTTGAAAAGTTTGATGGCAAGAGTCACTCTATTACTCACTAGAGAAATGAAGCATACAAAGGAAAATTAAATTAGAATCAATCTGAATTTATTCACAGAGACAGAGAATGCAGAAAAGTTAGGGAGACCTGCTAAGTCATGAGGTTCAAAGAGGATGCCCTTACTTTTTGTTGGTAATTACTCAGTGAGCAAGAGTAGGACATGGATTGAGATGCAGACATACAAAGCTAGGGCAGCATTTTTCCAGAAACATCCTTGTTCTGTCTTCTGGACGTAAAGCATAACACAGTACAGAGCAGGCACAGGAATGGGATTGAGGTATCCCTATGACTCCATGAGGTTCATGTGCCCCAGGACCTGAACTTCTCATCAGCTGGATTTTCTTCTTTTCCTTTCCCCCCTCCCTTAGCTCTCTTCCTTTTCACCCTTTATCCAAACTCCACTGGTGAGTCTAGGAGATCAGCGACTAACATACCAACTTCTACCCTAAGTATGGAATTTTGAAGACCCTCTGACTTTTATCATCCTGTTCAGCCACAGGCACATGAATTTTGGATGCTTCCTTCTTCCTGCAGATAGGATGCCACAGGTTTCCAAACTAATGATAGAGCATGATTGAGTACAATCTTAGTTCTGGACTTCATCAGTGGTTTATCTGTAAAGGACTTGGCAACACTCAATCATTGACTAGTTTATTATTTATGAAGAGATTCAATAGGATTTACTCAACAATATAACATAATTATAGATATGAAATGGCAATACTTATACTGTACTTGCTACAGTGTGTTTAACTCACAGATGTATGTGCATATGTACAAAGATAAAGATACCTACTAAAGTTCCCCTTAAGTTCAGTGAAATACTCATATTGAATGCCTTTGCATTTCTGAAGGAGTGAGGGTTGAGCCTTAAGCAGTAAGGGGTGCTATCAGTTCATCATTAGCTTTTGGCACGGGTCCTCTGAGTATTGCAAACTCTTAAGTTTGGTGAGCTGTGGGAAGTGCTCCACTCAGAGGAGCCCCCTGTGACCCAGGAGGGTTAAAAGGGCCTCAGGATCATTGTTTATAGGATTGCAAGTTGATTGACTTAAGACATCAATTAATCATCATCCTGGTTGTAAATAACTACTGGAATTCTTCAAAAGTGCAATAATAAGAATACTGTTCCCCTGGCTATGGTTCAGGTAAGTAATGTTCGAAAATGGGTGATCATCGAAAATGGTGTGCCCCCCCTTGCTTAGGCATCAGAAGTTCCTGTTTATTCAGTGTTTCTGGTAAGCTCATGGGGAATTTAACTGTGCAGGAATCATTAATCAAGGCAAAAACCTAAGAGATCTGGAGAGAAGGCAGAAGCTATGTATCACTGCAGGATATAAAGATGGATTAAGACTCAGTGGTGCCCAAATGGGGAAAAACTGGAATATAGGAAATTCTATTTAAACAAAAACCAGTTTAAATTAGAAGTGGTCAAATGCTGGATCAGGTTGCTCAAAGAGGTGGTGGAATCTCCCCATCTGGATATACTCATATCTGCTCTAGGTGACTATTGTCTGCATAAACTGGAGGAAATGTATTAGGGTTTGACTTGCAATTTGTGCGAAAAACTCTTTGGCTAGAAGTGAAGTACTAATTAAGAGGAAGAATATAAAGTGGTGAGTGTGGATATTTATAGTGATGAAATATTTCTGTTCACCACTAAATCCATGACTGGCAGATTACCCATTCAGTTGCAACATTGCTGAAAGTTTCCAATTTAGAAGTAGCCTTTGATTCTTTTATTTCAAGAATGCAAGCTAAATATATATTGATCAGCTAAAGCTTGTGACCTCTAGCTTCTCTTCAGTATTTCTTAAAGTCACTGAAATTGTTACAAATAGTTGTAGTATCAAGACTGTCATACCATTTTCAAAGTTCACAGCTTTAAGCCCTTTTAAATTCATACATTTTAACTTGTGAAATTGTTCTCTTGCTTGAAACTAAGGTGCTACACTCTCCTAGATTAATTCATTCCAGTCGTGGAAACAAGAGGAGAAAGGCATGTGGTAAGGGGGCAGGTGGAGACTAGCTGCCCTTCTGGTTATCTTTCACCCTGCTCTGTGGAATACCCTGCTCCTTTTCCAGGCAGCGCTGTGATCTGACAAATGCTTGCTGGGCCTCAGCTCCTCTGGGGCTCATGAGAAACACTGCCTGCTCCCAGACACAGCTGATTACAAGCTCCTGTTTTCATATCTGGAAACTGTTTCTCTTGTCTGACATCGTTGATCCAACACTGTCAAATAAAGTGGTTGACCCAAACTATGGGCAGGATGAAACATTGTTATGACTGAAGCCCACACTCTCGGGCCCATAAACCGAGGTAAAAAATAACACCACCTGAGCTCTCCTGAGCTGCAGCAGGCTGCAACTAGAAATTTCTGAGCGGGAGCCTCTCAGAGCCAGCTAACCCTTGTTTGCTGTACACAAAGGACTGCTGAACAACTATATCCTTGCTCCTTGAGGCCCAACCCTCCTGCTGCTGAGGACAAAAGCATCCGGAGTGAGCATTTCACTACCTTTGAGGGGAATGTTTCACAGGTACCTTGCACTAATTCTGTGTGCATGCATGCGCAGATATGCTACAGAAAATCTAGGAGAAATTCTGCTTTCTTACACGTTTAAGTATCTTAGGTGTCTAACTAAGTTAGGCCTGTAAGGTAAAAACATAAGCCAAATTAAATGTTGGCAAGTGTTGCTCTTTTGCTAAGTTAAGTTACAAGTTAAGTCCTGTTAAATGTTATTCCTCTGTTAAATTGTTACAGCTAAGTTATAAGTTAAGTTATGAGTGAAGATAAGATATAAGTTAAGCATGGTTACGTTTGAGTCCTGTTGGGCTTTTTTATCCTTGCCCTTTCTATTCTTTTGTAACACACACTTACACACACACACACAGACACACACGCCCTTGATAGTTCTTGGTTCATTTCTGTTTTGATTTACTGGATTTTGGTTTTTTGGTTTGTTGCATCGCTTTCTCCTTAGTGTGCCTTAACTGCCTCATAGAAGTGGAGCCAATCTTGCCAATGAACTTGGTTGTGCTATTGCTGAATATTAAATCTGTTTCCTTCTGGTGCCCTTGCCAGTGATTTTTTAAGCAATCTCAAACACTCATTCGTAACACACACCCCCATTGCTGCTCACATGTTCCCAGGCCCATGATTCTGCAAGGGCAAGTATCAAACTTGGTGCTTAGTTTCTAATGTCAGTCCGCAGTAAGATTCCAGCTGCAGTCTCCCAGGTCTTCTGCTTTCCTGGAAGTCAAATACAAATTAGCACGCTCTTCTGTACCTTTAGTTGTTACTGCAGGACATTGTGTGAGACAGTGGCTGTATTTCCCATACGGGAAACTTCCCCTATAGGAGTATGACCTGAATTAGTACAACATACCTAAGCAAGGAAACTGCTGTTGTAAAAACACCAAGAAGGTTTAGATGAAATCCATACCACATCAGCAAATAAAAATTAAATCTCTTTATTTGGACAATGTTCAGCTGAGCAAACATAAATATAAAAATGTGAGCAGTTGTTTCTGGCTGAAGTTCCTCATCGGCTTGTGGGGTCACTCTTCTGGAATGGCTGAAGGTTCCAAAGATTTTGTAAATTTGGGTAAAGTCCACTTATTTTGTAGGTGCCCACATTCAATGCTTGGTATCCAATTCAAACAAGTAGAATAGCATTAATACAGCCATCATTTTCTGGATTGTTAGTTACTTGGGCGTATTTCCCTAGAGAGAAAAGGGAATTACATATGTATAAAATCTGGAAGCAGTTCATATAGATTAGATCTTTCTATGTTTGCAAATTCAAACAACAACTGTCTAAAGCACAGGGACCCAAACACATTTCGAAGTCTAAAACTACCTTCCACAGAGCTGTAAACTTATGTTCTCAAAGCATTATATTAAGGCTTTTTTTTAACAAATGGATCACTTAAGAGTTGCGAGAAGATGAAAAAAAAATCTTAGGTTTCCTACTGTCCAAGTGAACTCCTCTGTTAAATGAAGTCAGTCTGATCCTATGAAGATCACAGAATCACAGAATATGCTAAGCTGGAAGGGATACATAAGGATCATTGAGTCCAACTTCTGGCTGTGACCAGGACACCCCCAAGAATTACACCATGTGCCTGAAAGCATTGCTCAAATGCCTCCTGAAATCTCTCAGGCTTGGTGCTGTGATCACTTCCCTTGGGAGCCTGTTCCACTGCTCAGCCACAGCCAAGGTGAAGAAACTTTTCCCTGATACCAACTTAAAGGTCCCTTGATTCAGTTTAGTGCTGTTACCTCAAGTCCTGTCACTGGTCATGAGAGTGAAGAGATCAGGACCTGCCCCTCAACTTCCTCTTGTGCGTGACATCTTCCCTCAGTCTCTTCTGCTTCAGGCTGAACAAACCAAATGATCTCAGCCTCTCCTCAAACAGCTTCCCCTCCAGACCCTGACATCTTTGTGGCCCGCCTTTGGACACTCTCCGATAGTTGTGTATCTTACACTGTGGCACCCAGAACTGCCCCCAGCACTCGAGGTGAGGCTGCCCCAGAGCAGAGCAGAGCAGGACAATCCCCTCTCTTGTGTGGCTGGTGATGCTGTCCCTGATGCCCCACAGAACACAGTTGGCCCTGCTGACTGCCAGGGCACTGCTGACCACATTCAACTTGCCATCGACCAGGGCCTCCAGGTTCCTTTCCATGGCACTGCTTTCCAGCCTACTGTTCCCCAGTCCATACATACAACCACGGCTGCCCCATCCCCAGTGCAGAATCTGCTAATGAGGATCCTACAAAGAACTTCCACTGCAAATTTAATTCATTTGTCATGGTTCACATGGTTACAGATTTGTGGCATTGCTCAATATGATACGCAAGCAAGCAAGCTTAGTCTTTGTTCTGAACTTTATCTAATTTGATTTTGCAAGTGTGAATGGAAAGTATAAGATTAACACTTAAAACTTGTATTTTTAGAGTTGCTATAAGTTGCTTCTGCTACAGCCCAAACCTAACTTTTAACAATGAATTGATTATAACTAGATAATGAGGTCTTGATGCAATGAAGATGAAAATCTTTAAAAAGTAGTTCTGCAGTATAACTAGTTAAATTTACTTACCCCAGATAACTTTGCCCCCTTGTGTCACAAGGCCAAGCTCACTCACGTTCACCTCAATGACGGTACCCTTAGTAATTACTCCCAGCTGCGTATACAGAGGAGATGACGGATTCTTTTTTACACCAAGGATAGGTAGGCAAAAAGTAGCCTTAAGTTCAGGGTGTGTCACATGGGCCTTCTTGAAACGTAAGCCCTGTTGCACAAAAAGCGTTAGAATGAGTTAATATTTGCTTTAAACTCTCACAACTGATCTAGTTAAACACTTGGGAAATTATGTCCTCATCTTTATATGTTTAGAGAGACTAGGAAGAATTAAACAACTTGGAATACAGAATGCCATCTGCCTTGACAGACTTATTTTAAAATCTGTTAATGAAAAGATAAAGCTTTCCATGTACGTCTTCACAATGTCAATTTTTAGTAGTAGCCCAACAATAATACTTGTTACCTTGGACAATTTCTGTTCCATGAAGAAGTATGGCAAAGTATGAAATATCCATCTCCTATAGCACTTTTTATCTAGTGACCTGTACTTTATAGAGGTGCTTTTGATAAAGATTTCCCCATGCTAATTTAAAAGCTCATAGCTTTAACTTACTGGCATAATCTGAGTTACAGAAATAAAAGCAGGAATTTCAACATAGACTGGGACTGTAGAGGCATCTCCCCAACCCTGTGCTATTATATTTTGACAAGGAAACTAACAGCAATGTTCTACATGAGTAATGATCACGCGCATAATCATACAAGAAAGTTTCTTTAACACAGAAAATCAAAGCAGTAAATCAAAATTATTATTACTTAAATGTTCTTTAAGGCTCTAAAACATTACCATTGGTCGAATGAATCGCTCGTACTTAGGAGGCTTCCTAGTAAAGCCATCTCCAACAAAACAAACTTTTGTAACCATCCTCTTCCATGCCTTCTTCTTTCTCTTTCCTGTACGAATCACCTTTAAAACTTCTGTTTCTCCTTGTGCACGAACCTTTGGCACAGGAACCTCCCACTTTCCCTGGAAGGAGGGTAAAACAAAAAAAAAAAAAAAAAGTCAATATTCTTACCTGTCACATATTGAAATGGAAGGGGAAAAACCAAAGCATAAAATCATATTTCTGGAATGCAAAGGGGTAGACCATAGTTGTTATGCAACTCATAGACACTTGTTTTAATTAGCACTTGAAAGTTCCAAAAATCAAGATTCTGCATATGTTCACACTGTCCTAAGTTACTCAAGGTTTCATGTTTTAATTAGTCTTTGCTTGAAGGCTGTTACATAACCTTAGCATCAGCAATATAAAGTGGTTGTTGTTATAATTTTAGGTATCTGAACTTTGATACATTTACTTACAGCTTTTTCTTTTCTTTTTTGTTTGATCATGTTAGAGAGGACCTTGGCCCGGGACTGGCCCTCTCTGTCCAGCAGGTATGCTGGTACAGCTCCTTTGGGTGTTTTTTCATCATTCTTCTGTTTTGTATTTCTCTTCTCATGCATTTTAATGCTGCAAAGAAAGAAAACCGATATTAACAGCACAAGAAAAGAACTTATTTTTAGATATAGAATTTTAACTTAGCCGGCGCCTGCACAAATTGTTCTTTAAGATGTATTTGTACAGTACTATGTATTTATATTTAAGGAATAATACTAAATAATTTTCAAGGTAAACTACTAATTTCACTTAATCCTGTTACTTTCTACCAGGACAGGAACACAAGAAAGACATGCACCTCATTAAGGAATTTCTGTGTGACCTAAAGCAAACAGCCAAGAACTCTGAGAGAAGGTAGCCTTCCTCTCTGCTGAACAAAAAAAAAAACCCATTCTATTCCTCTTCTGAGATTTGATGGCAATGCTTATATATATGAGGAATGTGTGTTTGAAAGAGGAACCAAGTTTTGTTAATTTTGAGGTTGTTTACTGGGGGGAAGAAAAGACCCAGAAACTAATAATGGGTTAATAAACCCATTATCTTTAAAAGTAGCAGAGGAAAACAGCTGTCTACACTTTGAAACCAGCAAAAACTACATGGTGGATAGGTATGAAGTTCATCAGCAATTAATGAGATTGTTAATAATGCCTAGGCAACAATATGATAATGCTTGAGCTATGCAAAAAGCTGAAGCTATGCAGAAAAAAGTAGTAACTTTGTAACAGGGTATGTGAATGATGCACATTTTAATAACCCACAAATTTAGCAGAACAAGCTAATTGCAGAAAGCTAACCACTGGCTACTTGAGCAGACAATCTTGCAGAGCACGTACAGGAACAAGGGATGAAAAGTTCAGGCCTGAGGAAGACTTAAGAGCCTTCACCAAAAACAACCACCAGGAGGATCACGACCACCTCATGTGGAAACCATGCACGTGCTACAAGGGCTTACACAGTCATGGAATTAAAAAATATGTTGCAACATTAAGGCTAGGAAAATGTAATGTGCACATTAAGTAAGAAAAGTAAAAACGCTAGTGCTGTGAAAAGAACGGACAAATGAGTTTGTGGTGCAGCTATCCCACTCACTCCCAGCGTTGAATAAACAAATACCTGCTCTACAGGTCTTATGCTATGGAGTAGTTTTCTTTCCCAGTTTTCAGGCATCATTAACAGCTTTGATTTCAAGTTCCGGATAACAGATAAAATTTACAGAAAAACGATTTCATTGTATATGCTTGACACTGCTGTTTATCCTTGAAGACAGCCTCACCTTCTGCTTAAATACTTCCTATGCTACTGTATATTTGCTATTAACCATTAGAAAATACTGCCTCTTGCTACACTAACAGAGCAGCTAATACATAAGTTCCAAAGAAATGCATTCACTTTTTTTGTCACTATTACATTAGTCACGGTTACTGCTCATCAACACTTGTCTAAGGAAGTACTTCTAGCAGCGGAACTGTTAACATTAATTTAAAAGAGAGGGACTCTGAAATGTGTTTGCTGGGGCAAAGCCCCCCTTCCTTCTACAGCCTGACCGCTATTTAAGACCACAACATGTGACTCAAGTAACAGTGAGCTTTTTGAAACAATACCAACGCCATCTCATCCTTCAAGCGTCAAGATGACGGGATGGTATCAGAGAGGAGGCGGACACTCACGTCTTTTTCATCTGTATCTTCTCGGCATGCCGCTGCTTATGGTACAGCTTCGCCTTCAGCCCGATCATCTTCTTGGCCTTGCGGGACCGCTCGTGGGCCTCCCGGCCCTCCTTCTTCCTCCGCTTCTCGTGGTAGTCCAGCCGGTAGCCATAGCGCTTGCGGTGGAGCTCGATGTGCTCGTTCTGCGGCTGTGGGCACAAAGGCAGCGCGGTCAGCGGGCCCGGGCGCCCACGGGCCGGGGCCGGCTCCTCCGCCACACGCGGGGAGGCGGCGGCCCGACGGCGGTGCCTTCACTGCGGGGCCCACCCGGCCTCCCGCAGCCTCCCCGCCCCTCCCCTGCACCGCCGCTGGCATCCCGCCGCCCCGACCCCGCGTCCCGTGCCCCCGGCTGCCGTATCCCACAGCCCCGGCTCCCACCATGTCGGCAACCCCGCGGCCTCCTCCGCGGCGGAAAGGACGGCCCTTGGGGAGTGGCCCGAATGGAAACTCTTCCGCACGCCGCTTTGGTTCCTCCCGGCGGACAGGCGGCGGTCCGCGCTCCCCGAGGGCTTCGCGTCGGGCTTGACGAGGCCGGAGAGAGGGGGAGAAACGGAGCGGAAGCGGCCCAAGAGGCGCTTTTTGCTGCCTGGTCCGTCAGGTTGTGGCGGGAGAGCGGAACGCGGGAGGGAGGTGAGGTGGCGGGGGAAGGGAGAAGCAGGCTGCCTTCCGGCGGCTGTGCCGGGCGGGGCCGGTGCCGCGCGGTCCGCGCTGGCCGAGGGCGAGGTCCCGGAGCAGAAGGTGACCCGGAGCCGGCGCACGGAACGCCCCGGCGCTTCGCAGCGCGGCGAGCAAGGGTGTCGCTTTGCGGAGAGCCTCCGGGGATCGGCTTCTGGCGGGGCTCGGCTTGGGGGCTCGTCGCGGGCGGCGTGAAGGCAGCGCGCCCTTCCCGCTCCGCCCGTCAGCACACTGCGCCGCCCCGCCGGGAGACTGCGGCTCGCAAGATGAGGGAGTGGAGGTGAGCGTGTGTCCTGAGCCGCTTACTCTTCATTGTGAAACTACTGCGAAGCAGTGAGCTGGACACTGTCTCCTCAAATAACCGGTAGCCATCTAGGAATGCCTTTGGCGCTGCTGCACTTGGGCTATTTGTTGCAATGGTTTATAGCTATGCTTAAAAGGTTATAGTACTTAATATTTGCTATTGTGTCTGACCTAAATAGGTACTCTGCTCTGCCATCCTTCGTTCTTCAGGACTAGAAAAGCTATTTGCACTTTGCTCACCAGTAATCGGTGCTCTGGAGCTTCTCTGAGAGTGAGTGTAAACTCTAATTATCATTATTCTGCTTTAATGTTTTGTGGAGAAATATATTATTTCCATGAGAAATATATTTAATGTTTGTGGGCATGCATTTATGCTGCATTGTTAAGGCTTCATAATGTTATTACAGGTCTGACAGTGATTTAATTTGCAAAGCAATAACCTGAAAAATATTAACCTGATTTCCCATGAAAAAGAATGAAGTTTTGTGATTGAGTTATGTCAGAGGAACATGGTTAGCCTATTTCCTGTCATAAACATTTTGTGCAATGTTTACTTACTTTGTCAGGGAACAGCTTTAGAGACGAGAGGCAGAATGTTGAGAATTATGGGGAGATTTTCAGTGAATGCACTGAAGTCATCAAGTTTGTGCAATAAGGTAAGCTTTCCCCCAGTTCTGATACTTCCTCTGTGAGCAAGGGAAGCACTTGTGTTATTCTGAGTAAGCTTGTTTTAATTGGTGTGTTGGTTTTTGTTTGGGTTTTTAGCGTTGGCCTCTGGACAATGCATACTTTCATTCTAGAATGGGACTTCAGAACGGGGAATTGAGTTTGTAAATTTTATGTAAATTTTTTGACTGCTTAACTCTTGTCATTGTTAAATTATTTACACAAGTAATTAGATGTATTTAAAAATTTTTGGCTATTGAAAAATATTTTGATCCTGCCATAAATTTTTACTGAATATTCCAAATATTATTTGGATCAATTTGGTTTAAACCTCAATGTGAACATCAACTTCAAGCATCTGCTTTTAAATAGTTGGTGTTTTGACCTTATATGAATATGTAGCAACAGTATCTGTTCCTGTAGATTTTTTTTTGTTTATTTCTCTGCAGCTGCCAAAAATGTGGCTGCAAAGTAGGTAGTGGTAACAATAAACATTCTACATGATTCTTTTTTTTTTCCAAGTACATGTATCTCAGAAATACAAAAATGAGAGTCACGGGTCTGACACAGCAAAACTGCAGTCTGAGAAACTACAGTTCTCCACCAGGTATAAATTTATGTTTTCTTTATAGTAAAGATTAATTTAAAAGCAAATGAAAATAAAAAGTTCTTTCTATTTCTGTACACTTTCTGTTTTATTGTATTCTTTTGGTCATTCTTTGTAGAATTTAATGCCTGAAACATAAATAGAGCACTTAGATGGCTCAAGGAGTTTGAAGAGTTTGGTGTTGCTGCTCTTTTCTCAGTAGATTCACAGTATAAAGCCTTTAGAAAATAATAAGCAAAGGTACATGTTATAAGAAGTCAGGTCAGTTGTGAAGTGTGCTGGAACCCCTCATTAAGGGTTCCTGTGAGATGCTACTGTAATGTGTCTCTGATGAGACAGATGGTCTGTAGGTGGTGAAGGAATGTTAGCATAAGTATTTTTTAATTCTTTGTGGCCTATCAAAGATGAACTATACTACTTTTTTCCTGAAACACAACTTCAATAGCTGAATAACTGAATTTGGGTTAGTTTCATAAAAAATTACCTTGACAACTTATTTTCTAGCTGAGCTGTGTGAGAAAGAATGTATCTTGCAAGAAAATAGCTTTTAAAACTTCCCAGTCCCATATTTTCTCAACACAGGTCAGCTTGCCTTTTATCCCTGAGAATTATGCTGTACAGCTTTAAGGCTTAAAGAAGAAATAAATTCTCAAATTGATTATCTAATCACCAGTTTAGATGAATGTCAGTATTACAGTTGTCTTGAACTGAGACATGCTTCTGCAGAGTAAGATGATGATACTTTCCTGTGTTGCCTTTTTTCTGTTCTTTCTGAATTACAGCTGTTTTCTCAAGCATTTCTCTTTTTTTGAGGTGGGGAGAGGTTTATTTATTACTAAGTTCATATCTTTAAAAATTTGAGGTAGTAGAGATTACAGATTGTCATTACTTGTGGCTCTGAATCTTTCTTTAAAATAAGGTTTTTATAAGTCTTCTTAAATATATTTCTGCATTGGGTTCTGTCTGAAAAGTTGTTTGGTTTTTTTTTTGTTTTGTTTTGTTTTTTTTTGTTTGTTTCCAGGAGATGTTAAGTCTCTGCATTCTGTCATTAATCCTCATATATCCAGGTATGTC
This sequence comes from Passer domesticus, assembly GCF_036417665.1. Lineage (NCBI taxonomy): Eukaryota > Metazoa > Chordata > Aves > Passeriformes > Passeridae > Passer > Passer domesticus. The sequence goes on from NC_087512.1 coordinate 26,023,451, forward strand.
AAGCTAGTTTATTGTTGGAATGTAACTTCAGTCAGAGCAGTTGATGTGATAAAGAAATTGTCGGTTGTTGCCATGCCTGTCTGATGTGCATGTTTAATATAAAGTTAGTGTGTGCTTACCTTTACCTTTGTGACATTTCAATAGAGAATGCTTGCTGGTGGCACAGAGGTCCTGTGCTTGCACCATCGTAACCAAACCCAGGCTGTTAGGGAAACTCTGAATCCATGGTATTGTAGGGAGGTGAAGAAGTGGGAAGGATGTCTTGGCAACAAAGCTGCTGTGGTGGGCAGAGCCGTATGCTTTGTTTTCATGGCATGGTTTGATGAGGGCAAGGCAATGAGGGGCTAAGCTGCCAAAGCAGTGCCTTAGGGCTGAGATTCCCTTGGAAGGGTAGTGTGTACCTGGGGGCGAGGTCAAGCCAGCATTATTGGTGAACGTGGGGGCTGATCACAAGCCTGTGCTGGGCAAAGCCAGCGAAGCAGTTCTGGAAGCTACTGGTGAGGTACTTCAGGAAGGAAGAGGCTGAACTGAATCAAGGATAGCTTCACAGGAACTTGGGTGTGCTGTATTTGGGGTATAAAGGGTGTATATGCAGTAGGTTGTTTAGAGCACCAGGTGTCAGGGATTGGGATGGGCAAGAGAGGGGAGGGGCTCTTTCTGTTTGTTGGGAGGACAGATGGGTGAGCATGAGCCTAAGAAGGGGCTTTCCATGAAGTGGAGCTTGGAAACCTTTTGGAAACCATTGATTTGAAGAAAATCATGTCAATACTGACATTTTTCAGTGTTAGAGTGTGCACTGTACCAGATATGCAGCAGAGAAACAATGCTATTAATCTGGTGTGCTGTTCTTGGGGAATATTAACTATGCAAATAAGAATTATTACAAGCTTAAAAAATTGCTGCACTAACCGCAATGTTTTCACTTTATGCAGAATCCGAAACATTGGCATTATGGCCCACATTGATGCAGGCAAAACTACAACAACAGAGAGAATGCTGTATTATTCTGGATATATAAGAACACTTGGAGGTTAGAAATGCTTTTTGTATTTCAGTAGGTTTAAGAGATTTAATAGTGTACAATTACATGCAATACAGTTGCTGGTGGAATACCTCATGTAGGGGGTAGTTGTTCCAAAGTTGTGCTGCAGTTTAATTGAATTTTAATGCATGATCATTTTTGCACTAAGGTAGTTTTGCTTTCAGATATCATAGGTTGATATTTTTCTTTTACTTTCAGCATGTTATGTTCTATTCAGCATTTAATTAGAGAATGTCCTTATTTTGATGGTTGCTAATTGGCCATTCTGGTAAAGCAGTTTATTGAGTTCTCTTTTGACCTGTGAGGAGGGCAGAGTAAGAAAAAATATCCCTTTCTTTTGAAAGCCATGACACAGAAAGACTTCTTTGCTACAGCAAGTTTAATTGAATTCTTCAAGATTGAAATGGTCACAGCAGCCTCTGTTTGTGTTTCGTTTTGACATTTTAAGTTTTATACCTTGTTCTCAACTGTATGTGACTGATAGAAAGATGTTCAGCTTGTGAAGCAGTTGAACTTGGAATCCTGCTAATTTAAAAATGTGAACTGCTTCTCTTGTTATTAAAAAGTAAGCAAAGTCCAACCTCTTACTTGGTCGTTTGTTTGTACTTTACTTTTGATTTAATTACTTTTTGATTACCAAATTTCAAAATGTCAGTCACATTCCATACAATGAGCGTAGGCAGGTTTTTTGAAGTTGTAGTTTGTTCATGATTTTGGACTTTGTTTAGTTTTTAAGATGCTCATGGGATTAAGAACAACAAAAATCTTGTTGGAATTGCTTGTCTTTCACTTGTAGGACATTTATTCCTAGGAAATAACCTGGCATTGTAATGTTTTCAAAAAGGCTAATTTTCATAGCTTACACATACATATATATATATATATGTAAAAGGGGCTATTTCCAGCTCTCTCTTGACATCTGTATTCAAAGACAATTTCAGATTTTGAATTGATTACCTACCCAATCCTGGTTTCTCTTTGCAGATGTTGATGATGGAGACACGGTGACAGATTTTATGGCACAAGAGCGAGAACGTGGTATTACCATTCAGTCTGCTGCTGTTACATTTGACTGGAAAGACTACAGAATCAATCTGATTGACACCCCAGGTACTGTTCTTTAGTTGCACTCATATTATTAAGGGAGAGAGGGTGAGGTGGAGTGTCACAGAATGTCTTTGTCTTAAATATGGTGCAAAATTTAATTGGTTTAATTGCATCATAAAAACGCCTATACTAAGCTCTGTTCAGCTTTGGATAATTATTGCATGCTGATTCCAAATCTAAGCTTATATAAAGTGAGCTCAGATGTTTCCACATTAAATTGTTCTCAGTTCTAGAATTGCATTATAATAATCTTGTTTATTTCAAAGACTGGTAGGTATATTTCCCTGCAAGTAAAGAAAAAGTTGTTTTGACTTTATTTGAAAGAAAAAAAATTGTTTAAATGTGGAATGACCTATTGATGGTGCCTGTTTGAATTATGATGGTATAAAAGGAAGATTGTTTTTTAGGCCATGTGGACTTTACAGTGGAAGTTGAGCGTTGTTTGAGGGTCCTGGATGGAGCAGTAGCAGTATTTGATGCTTCAGCTGGTGTTGAGGTAAAATCAACTTAGATTTTTTTTTGTGTGTGGGTGTGTGCAATCTGTCATGGTAAAGGGGAGAGATTTTCTCAAACCCTTTGTGTTTGATTAATCCTTCAGTTCCCCAGGAAAGATGAAATCCTTGTGCCCAATTCACTCTGTCAGTGTTCCATTATGGGGACCCAGGGACCCTTCACTAACAGTCCCCTGGATCGGAGCGTGGTTCAACTACCTTGTTTAGGGTCATATGCAAACAGAAAGACACCCTCCTAAGGGGTCCTTAATTCATCTGTTGGTGCCTCAGGAAAGATGCAGAGAGACATGCCAACAGGTTAAGAGAGACCCTGGGCCTTCACAGTGCAGTATGTTACCTGCTGCTAGCAACTATTACACCCTTAAAGACTCAGACTTAACAGTTTATGGAATACCACTTCTCATTAATGTAATTGAAAACTATGACAGATTAAGGTTTAAAGACTTCTGGTGATAGCATTTGGCTGCAAAAATGTCTTCAAAGCAATATGCTAACCAGCTCTAATCCCTAACCAAAGCTAGCTTGAGGTAGTCATTCAGCATGGATAGAGTACAGTTCTTACCCAATAGATGTCGCTGTGGGCGTGAAGACAAGTTCAGCCTGTTGTCCGATCCCAGAACTTCTCAGGGGACTAACTTCTCCCCATTTTTAATTTACTTCAGCGCTATTTTTGTGTTTAGGTGGAGCTTCAGTGACTGTAGTCATGCATCATGTTCAGTGAGGGTGGTTGTATCTTCTAGTGGGTAATACCAGTTTTACATCTAACGTCACCTTTAAGATGGAGGTATATGTCTGTGATCTTGCCATGCTTCCTGGTTCAACAGCAAAAAATCTTATTTTTTCTCGGTTGGTTGACAGCTGCTATGTGGCTTACGAGCTACATGGTACGACTTAGTTCCCCCTCTTGCAAGGTTTAAACCTGGACACTCTGCAGTGTCTTCACTCTGCTCAGCACATATTGTGTGTGGGAACTCGGGCATGCTGACCACATCCTATTTGGAGAATAGCAACTGCATCTCACCTTGTAATTTCCACAGTTAAAAATTCTGTTAGAGGTTGATTGCGCCTTCCCAGTTTTCTCTGATTTTTCCTCCAGTCACTCAGTTATTTTTCCCAGTGTTTAATGACTTTAATCAGGCTGAAATAATGTACAGAGATTTTTCTCTGTATTATCTCAACGCTTTTATAAAAATTCAGCTTCAGGAAGCTGAACATTTAATTTTAAGTCCTGTAGTGCACAGGAATTTTCATGGTAATAAGCACCAAGTAAGTGTGATTACCATTATAAGTTTGGGGTGGTTTTGTTGTTTTGTTGCTGTCTTTTACAAATGTTGATTGAGGTGAACGCTTCTGACTAGTTCCACAAATTGAACGAAATTAATATAGGTCAATTTCTTATTTTCATGTAAAAAATAGGTAATTTTCAGGCAGGTTTTCTCCTTTTCCAGTGGCCTTTTTAACAGAGTGCAGAAAAGGTGGAGGCAAGCTAGAATTGGACTTTTTATAGCATGAGATGTTTCAGTAGTTCAGTCCTGTAGAAAAGTTATGTGTGAAATCCCTCTTGCATGAGACATACGTTTTTCCTGAATGAGGGATGAGCGAACTCTTAATCACTGTCAGTCACATTATTTAACTTGCTGGAAACTTACTGGAAAATATTTAGGTGCTATTAAATATGAACCTGAACTGAGTAATAGCCTCCACCCTCAAAAACAAAACAATTAGATCTGTGTGTTTTTTTCTAAAACTCTGTAGCAAATTCTTGCATTATTTCATGTAGTGGTAAGAGACTATTACTGAATCTGAACTGATTTTTCTATATACTTGCTTTAATTTTCAAATAAAAATACATATGATAAATGGCTCAGCAGTGCACACATTACTGTTAAAACCACAGTAGTTTTTAGTGTTGTATGTGTAGCCACAGAAATGCTTGTCTGTGTGTGCCTAAGTAATTTGGCAATAAAGCATAAAGTCACTACATTGCAGTTTTCCCCATATATGACTCCCATAATGCTTAGTTTCTCTTCACATTCCCTTGCCACTATGCCTGCATGCCCTTAGTGCAAGAAAGGAAATGACAACAGCTGAGAGACAAGATAAGACAAAGCTGCTTGTGGAGTTCATCTGTGATGTTAGATACGGGATTGTCACAATACACAGCACAGTTCCCTTCTGTACTCTGAACTCAGACCTTCAGTGGTGTTGGGGAGAAGCTCAGCTGTTGACACTAATCTTTCCATTTTGTGTTTTGCTTTAGGCACAAACTCTGACAGTCTGGAGACAAGCGGACAAACATCAAATACCACGAATTTGCTTTTTAAACAAGATGGACAAAAACAGGGCAAGGTATTCAGGCAATTATTTTAATCCTTGTTAAGAAGCTTACAAGAAAATGCCTAGCATTTTCTGTTAAGCATAGAGCAACACAATTATGTTAATACTTATATAATACTATACACTTCTTTGGTTATGGAAATGCATATTTTTGTGTAATTCTAGGAGTAATTTTTGCAGTAAATAGGGAATTGTGAGCCTGTCATACTAATATCATAACGTCTTGTTTAACTTAGTATCTATTCTTTTTCTGTAGTTTTACATATGCTGTCGAGAGCATCAAACAAAAGTTGAAGACAAAACCGTTACTGTTACAGGTAAGCTTAGAAATTATATGCTTGTTTCATTTCTTTTGAATGGAACTGCTTTCTTAATTTTTTTTGCATCTGTCTAAAGTCTCTGTTTGATTTGCAGTTGCCTATTGGGGAAGCCAAGACCTTCAGGGGACTGGTTGATGTTGTGACTAAGGAGCAAATAATTTGGAAACCTACTTCTGATATGGATGATGGAAAAAATTTTGAGAGAAAGCTGCTGCTAGAGACTGATGATCCAAACCTGTTCCAAGAAGTCCAGGATGCAAGAAATACCTTAATAGAACAAGTAAAGTTCTAAAGTAAATATGTAATATATTTAAAACCATTACTCAGAGCAGCAGGAAAAATAGGCTGAAAGGGACCTCTGGAGGTGTCTGGTTAAGTGATCTGCTTAAAGCATTAGGTTGAATTGTTCAGGCTTGTTCGGTTGAGTTTTCAAGTCAAAGGATGGTGATTCTGTGTAGGCAGCCTGTCCCAGTGCTTGACCATAATATCCTTGTGTCCAGTGGGATTTTACTGTGGTGCAAGCTGAGATTGCCATGCTGGTGCTTTCCTTGTGTACCTCTGAGGAGAATCTGGTTCTGTTTCCCCTGAAGCAGTACTATTTGAACACTACCACTAGTTCAAATAGTAAGAGACAGTATTTGCATCCTACATAAGCTTCTCCAAGCCAGGCAAACCCATCTCTCTGGGTCTCCAGCCACGCTGCAGCCCCATTAGTGATTTTCCAGTGGAGTGCCTACAATTTGTCAGTCTCTTTTGTGCTGGGGAAGCTAAAAGCAGACAGTGTTTATACTGTCTTAGATGCCAAAATATATTTGGTACATTCACATGAAACATGACAGATATGACTTGAAACCTGCAGGGTATCCATACTCTTCTGAAGTGACAGCTAAAAGCTGAATGGGATGTATGCAGCCTGGTCAAAATGCTATGTCAGAAGCAGCTCAATCAATAATAAACTGATCCTTTTTGTTGGAAAGGCTGCCTTCCACACAGCTTTGAATAATGTTGTGCAAGGGTATAAACAGATGATGGTAGCTCTCAGTTCCTTTGAAATTGGAGAGATCTATTTTATAATGCTCTGTGTTCAGTAGAATATACACACAATCTGGTTTTCAAACTTAGTAGGTTTTAAAATGGCAGTGTTAATACCCAGCCTTTTTTCTTAAGAACTATGTTGTCAGATAGAAAGGTTTGCAAGAACAGTGTTGGTTTTTTCCCCTTTGTTTTCTGGGCCCTTCCTGAAGGAGGAAGGGGTGGACCAGTAGTGTGATAATTGAGGTAACCTTGTGTTTGTAAAATATTTTTTTAAATGCTTTCTGTGCTGTTAATATTCCTTATCAAAACCCTGTAAAATGTAGCATTTTGAATACTGGCCATTTTGCATATATTACTTTTATTTAATTAAATGAACTACTTCCTTTATGTCTCATGTTTTAACTATTAACTTGATAAGACTTCTAATTGCTTATCAAGGATTTATTTCAGAATTTGGCCAATTGGTGGTGTAGCCAATAAAGAGGGCAAAGAGCTTTCTTGTGCTTGGGTGTCCTGAGTCTGTGATAGTGCAGGGATGTATGTTAGACGTTTAAGGAGTTAAGTTATATGTCAAGCTAACTGGTACAATTTGAAAACAGAGACATGCTCTTTGACCTACAAACCCTTGACATGAAGAAGGCCAAAATGCCATGCTTGTCTGTCTTTCCCAGCGTAGTAACTGTTGGATTGTAAAGGTTGCTTGCTGCTTACTTCAGGCTTCCCTGTGTTTGCAGGACTGAAGTACATCAGTTAAACCCTTCATGGCTGTCGCTGTATGGCTGAAGGTTTTTCTCCATTTCATGGAGAAGTACAAGCATTTTCTGTCCCATTGATGTTTTGCTCAACAGCAGCTTTATAAGTGGGTTTCCCCTCCATCCTTTCTTGAAGCCTTCATTTCCATAATTTTATATGATCTGAATTTATAATTGCTGATGTCTTTAAAGGCTTTGTTTCTGCTCTGTTTAGCTATATATTCTAAGTAAGGTATGTGCTTTTCTGTGAAACTGCTGTATGCCAAATAATAAGGAACTATTCTTTTGAAGGTTGCAGATCTGGATGATGAATTTGCTGAACTGATTCTAGGAGAAAATAGTGACAATTTTGACTTAATACCGGCTGACAAGGTATTTTTTACATTTACAAGTGTTTACTAGCTCTTATTGCAAGGGTTTGGGTTATTCTTCCTTTGACACATGCAAATAATTATTTTGCAGACTTTTCAATAAAATGAGATCACATCATCTTACGCAGTAAATTAACGGTAGTGGGAATTTAGAACAATATATTCAGAGGTAGAAATTTTATAAAGATATGCTATGATTCTTACTCATGATAGGCATTATTTTAAAAGTCAGGTACCTTTATTCAGGAAGGTGGGGCTTTCATTTTTTTTGGAAGACTGCTACAAAAGAGTTTAGGGACAGGTGAATGGAAGTTTCAGGTAGATTCAGTGCAGTTTGTGACTGAGCTGCTGATTCTCACTAACAAAAACAGCATCTTAGCTACTTTGAAATAGTTGGATATTTAGACACTGCATGTTGAAAGCAGTGAGTTACAACATACTGAATTCAAAGGACCGTTATAACAAGAAGAGCAGCAGATTTGTGTGAAAAGTTTAGAAATCTTAAAACCAGTGTCTTCTGTCTCTTGTAGCATCTAAATGTTTGGGTTTATGTTTTGGAGCTTGCTAAATGCAGTGAAAGGATTTTGGATGAGTGATGTTGTATTTACCAACATACTTTTTAGCTTTTTGGAGATTAGTTAGCAGTATCTAATAGCTGAAGTACAACTAAATTGTAGATCATGTATTAACAGAAAATAATTCTTTTGCAGTTGCAGTCTGCTATCCGCAGAATCACGCTAGCTCAGAAGGCTGTCCCTGTGCTCTGTGGCAGTGCACTGAAGAACAAAGGGGTGCAGCCATTACTGGATGCTATTACTCTGTACTTGCCTGCACCTAATGAGCGTTCATATGAGTTTCTGTAAGTACAGGTATAAAAAGAGATTCAGAAAAAATGAAGGAAAACTAAGTAGGTGTCATGGATTGACCCTGGCACAATGCCAGGGCCCCCATGAAGGTTATATTTCCAAAATGGTTGCTGTGAGATGTGACCTGGGAACAGAACAAAGCAGGCTCCCATTCGGGGATGGAGGGAAAAACACAACACTTTATTCATTACAAATCTAGAAAGGAACATATACAAAGCTAAGAATGTAAACCTTCCAAATACATTCCTCCTCCCCCCTCCCTTTTCTCCACAGATTCACCACCCCTCAAATCAACTCTCAAATCCATCACGGAGAGAGAGAAGTCCTCCCTTGCCTCATGGGCTTCCCCTGGAAGCACAATTAAAACCTCCTGTGCTTCTGTGTCACCCATGGCCCCACCCAGAGAACATCGACCCTCGTGACTTCTCTCCCTCCACGTCCAGTGCTCTCACCACTGGACATGGACCAGGACTGCTTTTAGGGCTCCCCGTTTAAAGATGCTCCACTCACTTCCAGAAACAGCAGTCTCTCAACTTTGGGACACCAGTCCCCCCCAAATTTCACCCCCTGGGGCCGAGGGGCCTCATGAACAGAGATCTTTCTCTCCGTGGAGACAGGGCATCCCACACCCTCCTCAGCCGTTTCTGTTCACACCGCTGCTTCACTCTTGACTCCCAGGTGTTGCCTCCCCCTAAATACAGTCTCTGGGTCACAGGGAAAAAACACGGGTCTGTCCATGGCTATACAAGAAAGAGTCCAGCCCAAGGCCACTCCATCATCTCTTCCACCTAGGATTCTTCTCCTCCAGCTTTCCTTCCAGCTTACCCATTTCATCTCTCATCTCTCTCTCCTCATTCTGATTCAGGAGGATTCAGTATTTGTAAGGTTTCCATTAGTCTACAAAGGGGTTAAAATCTTCGCTTTTGCCTGTCCAGGACTCCCACAGCTGCCGGGCACGCATCCCCCGCTTCTGGCTGGCTGAGCTGCCAGCACAGTCTCTGTCTCTCTCTCCGGGGAGGGGCTGCCCAGACATCTCAAGTCTCATCAACCCCTGCATGTTCTCCTCCACCCCTGCATCTTGCAGGGCTCCAGCCTCCCTCCCCACAGGCCGCATGGCCTCCACCTCCCCCACCCAGACTCACCAACGGGATTCCCAAAGAGGAAGTTCTCTGGGAATCTCCTGCTTTTAACCCTGTGTGTTCTCAGAGGCATATCCAAACCTCAGTGGCCAGCATTAGATGCCATTTTCGAATTTGGCCACTGATTGGTCTGACTTAGACTCTTCCAGAAACACACTTCTGGGCCAAACCACGACAGTAGGAAAACACAAAAGGAGAAAATTAAACATATTAACAAAGCATTCATATTTAAAAAAATATTTACCCTCTTTAGGTATAAAATAATAGTACAGATGTGTGGACAGAAAAATACACTTGAGTACTGAACTTGCTTTGGTCAGTTCTACTGGAATTAGATGCATTTATCTCCAACTGTCAAACTTGCACTTTGGAGTTCTTAAGTCTTTTTTTAATCTGAGGACATTTTCATTTTACAAAAATGTGATCTAGGAATCCTGTTTAGCATCGTCTGAATCATATAACCTCTTACATAGCATGTCCTATTGGAGGTGTAATGCTTAGATTATTGTTTTTCAGTACAAATTACGGTTTTTGAAAATCTGCCTCCATTAACATTGCAGTAAGAAGCATACCACCTCTTAAATGAGTGAAAATTTAGGTAAATGTGAGTATGAGTGGATTAATCCTACAAGTATGCTTTTTGTTGTGCTTTTTATTTTGCAGACAGTGGTACAAGGATGACCTGTGTGCCCTGGCATTCAAAGTTCTTCATGATAAATGTCGTGGACCACTAGTTTTTGTTCGTGTTTATTCAGGTTCATTGAAACCTCAGTCAGCTGTATATAATATTAACAAAAGTTGCACGTGAGTAAGATGGAGGTGTGGTTCACCTAGTAATGGAATGCCTGTTAAACTCCTGAGTAACAGAGAATTTAATTTTCAGGGAGAGAATGAGCCGGCTGCTCCTGCCTTTTGCTGATCAGCAGATTGAAATACCATCACTAATGCCTGGCAACATTGCTCTGACTGTTGGGTTAAAACAGGTAATGAAAAATATGGATACTGTAAAGGAGCTTGTTTCACTAGTGTGCTTTCTATTTCTATGATACTGTATCTCTGATATTCTTGATTATGTTGACATATGTAAACTTTCTTTATTTGAAGTACATTTAGATATACTTCCTCCTAAAATTAAATACCAGTCTACAAATATCAGTAACTGACCTGGAAACTGGAGTGCTCATTGGAAAGGACTGAAAGCTGAGGGTGTATTTTGTTACGGTTGGGTGCATATTAATACTATAATTCTTAAAATACAGTGTAATGTCATGAAGAGACCTCCTGTGGGGAAGGGGAATGATGGTCCAATCAGTTACCCAAAAGCAACAGTTTCAAATTCAAATAAGTGTGTTTTGTGCTTGCTTCTGTTTAATAATTTCTTACTGTCTGAATAGGCTGCATGAATCTCATTTACACAGATTTTCTAAAATGTAACCAGCTTTGGCATACACTTTGAGTTTGGGGTTTGTTTTTTTTCACATCACTTCCTGTGTTGATCTGTAGAGTGGCACTGGAGACACCATAGTGTCATCAAAGGCTTCAGCTGTTGCTGCAGCACGCCGAGCTGGAAGGGATGCTGGGGAAAAGAAGAGGTCTGTGAGTGGTGTAGACAGTCTTCTGCTGGCAGGTGTTGAGATCCCTGAGCCTGTTTTCTTCTGTACCATTGAACCACCTTCAATGGCCAGACAACAAGGTACAATGCAGCCACCTAATTGGATGAGTGAGTTGAACAAACTTAACAGCCAGTGATCTTATTTCTGGTTGGTTTTTTATATTGAGGGTATACTTCAGATCATGATTGTCCATATTCTTTGCTATTACTGTGTCAAGCAGTAGTGGTACTACTACTTTTCTAGTTTTTGTGTCTAGAAAAGTGGTAGTTCTTCAGTTAGAAATAGAAGGGTAGAGGTACTTATTCTGAGTTTTGCTGCAGTTACAGTCGTGGGCTGTACATAGTGTCCCAAGTGCAAATAACCTTGAAATGTGGGGTTTTTTTCAGCTGGCATTCTCAGTTTTACTCTTATATACCAAGAATTCTCTGTGTCTAGTTAGGATTGATCCTTGTATCCTTACAGTCCTGTAATCTTACTGTCTTTCCCAACAGTACCTGTACCAGACAGCATGGTAATATGACTCTTTTTGGAAATGTCCTTTAAATTCTGTATTTTTGTTCTAACAAAGCTGAGCTTGTTTTGGGGTGAAGAAGAGGAGGATAAGTACCAGTGTACTGTGACAGAATGGAGTAAGGTAGAAAACAGATCTGGAGCAACAAGTCTGCAGGCTGAGCCACTGGGTTATAAAGTGTTACTGATTTTGTGGTGTTTGGATGTTTTAGTTTGCTTTTGTTTGTTTGCTTTTGTTGCTTTTTCCCCCCAAAGACTGTAAGGTATGATGAACGCAATCTTGGCTCTTGGTTCATTATTGTGCTGCTTTCCTCAGCAGTTAAGATAATGGGGAATCAGAAAAAAACTCCAAAACCCTGTAAAAAAAAGATGTACATTTTTGTTTGGACCATTTAGTGTCAAACTCATCTTGAAGTACTTAAGTAAATCATGTAAAAGTTGACATTTTTGTTATCAGTTATTTACTGGCTTCATGAATAATTTGTAGGTTCCAGTCTGTCTTAATAGAAACACAAAATATCACTTTGAAAATAGTATGTATAATAATTAAATTCAAGCACTCTTGTAGCACAGTTAATTGCGGGATAAAATCAGAAGTTGCTGGTTACTTGGAATTTGACCTGACTTTTTTTTTCCAAAATCTATGCTCCTCTAGGATTCTATTGCTTGTTTTGAGGAAAGTGATATTTAGTCATTTACTCTGATCTTCAGATTACTGAATTCACTTCAGATAAAATGTTTGATATTTCTGTACAGACTTGGATAATGCATTGAGCTGCCTTCAGCGTGAAGATCCAAGTTTAAAAGTGAAGCCAGATCCTGACACAGGACAAGTAAGAGGAACCATCTATTACTCATAACATTATTTTAGAACATTAAGACCACACTTTAGTTAGTTCATTTGCATATTGAGTTTTTCTTGATTAAAAAGGACTCTCTGAATGTTCCTGTGATACATGTATGAAACTAAAATGGAGTCTTGGGTACTTATGCTTTACAGAACAGAGGAAGTCACCCCATGCTCTGCATGTTTTTGACAATTCTGTATTTAAAAAGGTTTGAATAACATAGTCTTTAAGGTTAGGTAAGATTATCTTTTTTGCAATGAGCACAGTACTGGTAACAACACTCTCACTTAAATGGTGTTTATGTTAGATGACTTAGAGCAATGTCTAGGGTCCTTAGAATTTGAAGTATTGTGGCCGTTATAATTAGAAGCATTTTTAAGAGACAGTTTGAAGCATGCAAGTCATTGCTTAAAGATTTTGTATTAAAACCTGAGTTTTGCATGTTTTTCCACTTCTCTCTTAATTATCTTCTCACCAGACTATCCTCTGTGGCATGGGAGAGCTACACATAGAAATTATTCATGACCGAATCAAACGTGAATATGGAATTGAGACTTACTTAGGACCTCTTCAAATAGCATACCGAGAAACCATCTTAAATGCTGCCCAAGCTACAGGTAAAATGAGTGAATGCAAGGAACATCTTGTTTCTGGTTTTGTAGCTTGATTTACTTTAAACAATACATGACTAGCTTTCAGATGAATTTTATGTACTATTTTTTCCCTCCCCCTGCAGATATATTGGACAAAACAGTAGGTGATAAACGACACTGTGTAACTGCAGAGATAGAGGTGAGGCCCGCCTCAGGAGAAGGAGCAACAACAAAACCCATCATCAGCTATGCTGAGAATGTCAGTGAAGTACTGCCCAAAGAACTCCAAGGAGCTATAGAAAACGGAATCACAAATTCATGCATTCAAGGTAAAGAAAACATTATGTCAGCTGTACTGGTCTAATATTTTTGTAAGAAGCAATTTTCTGGAAGGAAAAACTGCTTGTTAGCTTGAAAAAAAGATAGTACCTTTATGTATGACTAATGTAAGGTACAAAAGAAAATTACAAAAACTACAAAAAATTCTACTACAAAAATTGCCAAGCATCTTTTTCTCCATGCCTGGAAAGGAAGTCAGCATGCCTTTGGTTTGCTTTTAAGGTTGTTGTCTTCTCAGTTACTCAACAATAAGCTTAGAGTCCTTTTGGTTTATTTTTTTATGTGGTATAAGAGATAAGGCATTTACTTCATGACATCATGTAAACCATAGTGATACAACAGAAATGGTTTCATAGGCCACCATGTATTACACTTCTATTACTGTTACTAATGCATTTTTTTGATTTTCCAGTATGCTAAATCCATGAGTTTTCAGTAAAAAGCTTTACCTAATTGGAAAGTCTGTGTTTTCTAAAGGATTAAAGTGCCCTTGAATAAATTAAAAGTGTCCTTGACTTTTAATTAAAAATAGAAGTTTTTAGTAACTTGTGGGCAAAAACTGCCTTACAATAAAATCAGTAGGTTGTGGATTAACAAAGGTGAATTTAAGAACCAGCATGAAATGATTTTTCAAATGTTCTGTGGAATTTGAAAGCATCTCCCATCTTTGGCTGTGGAATGTCGTAACCATGTGCTTTCTTTATGCTTCATGAAGAAGCTTCAGAACCGTGCTGTCTCGAGCCTCAAATTGATGCCATTATGTGCTTTAAAAAAAAATAAAAATATCTGGCCATGTTCTCTGTTAAGAAAAAGTTACGTTTCTTTTCTTAGATGTGGTTCAGGCCTCATATCTAGTCTAATACAGTTTGGTCTAGTTGACAGTCCTGGGTTAGAGGTAATCTGCCTGGGACACTATCCTTTATGGAACTGAATTACCCCTAGAGTTTTGGTTATGTGTTAGTATCAGGCATTGCTGTGATTATATTGTGTTCAAAAGGAAAATACAGAAAATATTCTGTCTTCTGGTTAAACAAAAATTTTCTCTACTTTTTCCAAATGATGTCTTGTTCAAGTGACCCATTTTAGATAATATAATGTATTTAAAATAACTTTTTTATAATGTTTGTCTGGATTAGTATATTCAAGAGCTTCTGATTCTACAAATTGTTTGTGCTTTTGATAAAGAGAGTAAGAAAGTAGGAGTCTGCATTCCTTTGTCTCTTTTGGTAAAGTTAGGTAATGACAAAACCTTTCAATGAGGAACATTACTAGTAGCCGCAGTAACATTACTCCTGTCGTGGGGAGAGGACAGGAAAGGAAAGAGCAACGAGGGAAATGAGAAACTTAAAGCTAATTCTGAAAAAGTTTTGCATGTGTCTTAATATTCCGAAAACAAATGAGCTTGGTTTTTTTTTTTCCTTTCATCTCTTCTTCATGGGCCTACCCAGGACCTCTGCTTGGATTCCCAGTTCAAGACATAGATGTGACAGTGCAATCACTGACAGTGCACCCAGACACCTCGCACACAATGGTATCAGCCTGTGTCTCCCGTTGCTTGCAAAAGGTACACTGAAACTGTAAGCTGCTGTAAACACAGTAGCATGATCTGCTGCTGGGAAATACATGTGTATCAATATCTCATCATTGTTTCTCTTTGCATGCCCTCATAATGCCCTTGCTGGGGAATTTACAGTATTTGCAAGTAGAGAGTTTGAGTCAGCTTCAGTGATACAAGTACTTATGTCAATTTTATTTTAAAAAGCCCATAGAAGAGTACATCAGTGTAACCTTCTTCCTTTCCACGTAGGCTTTGAAAAAAGCTGGTATACAAATACTGGAGCCCCTGATGAACCTAGAAATCACAGTAAGTGAAGATCATCTTAGTGCAGCACTTGCTGATCTTGCACAGCGGAGAGGTAATATTCAGGAAATCCAGTCTCGTCAAGATAACAGAGTTGTGGTCGCTGCTGTTCCACTAGCAGAAATGATGGTATGTGATTACCTTACCAATGATAAAATGGGTCTTTTTTATATGCTTTAATATATTGGGCTTCAGTTTACTTATCCATAACTAAGGAAAAGTAAATTTAGAATGGATTTTTAAAATTGTATTTTAATTATTGAAGGTCAGAAGAAGTGTCCACAAATTGAGTAGCTTTTTCATGCCAAGATTGCTAAACAAATATGTATTGAGCTGTAAGGTAGAGAACTAGTAAATTCTACTAAAATAGGTTTTGTGGAGAACAGTTTTTAAAAAAGATTATTGTTGACTCATGCATGTGTCACAATTCTGATACAGTAATATTGGAAAGTTAACTTACTAGTACTCTGCAGTATACTTCTGACACTTTTTTTCTCTCTCTGTGGTCTAAGCAGCTTCCTATGCTAACTTACCTTTCTCTTATCCTAACTTGAATGATGTGTAAGCCTAACTTGAATTATGTGTATTCTCCATTTTGTCCAGGGCTACTCAACAGTTTTGCGTTCTCTAACATCGGGCTCAGCAACCTTCACATTGGAGCTTGCCAGTTATCAAGCCCTGAGCAGTCAAGAGCAAAGTGCACTTCTTCAGAGGAGGATGGGGTTGGTGTGATCTTTACTCTCTAGGAACAGTGTTTTCTATCCTCCTGTTAAATATTTTTGTATGTACGCCAGTGTGTTCGTCTGGGACCAGCTGGTGATGGCAAATAATGAGTTAGCAGTTGTGCTAAACAGAATGCTTTTAACTGTCCAGCGAGGAAGGTTCAAGAGACTCTGCTCTGCTGGCACAACCTCATTGCAAAGCAGGAATGCAATCACAAATTGTGCTTTGCAAATCCTTATCTTGCGGACATTTGTAATGAGAAGTGATGCAAATCATCTTCACAGAAATGAGTACTAAGTCCACCTTAATGTGCCACTGGGACTGTATTTACTAATCTAATAAATAAAGTTTGTGGAAGTTTTATTTATCACTGAAATAACTTTACAGTTTTGGCACTCTGTATCTTGATTTATTTTCAGCTGTACAAAAGGATATGGTTAATAAGCACTTTACATTGTACAACTTACAAGTATTACTTCTACTGGTAAAAAACAGTTATGAAGCAGAGTTCAGGACTGGGTGTAATTTCTACCGGAGTTTAGCAAGTAAGTGACATGGATACTTTTGCAAATCAAGTAAGATTTGTGCAAACAAAATACAAGAAAGGTAGTTTTTCCAGGACTAATTCCTACCTACCACCCTGCAGTATGTTGAAAACGGATTTGTTTGTTTACCTTTTGGAATTAGTGCATTAAGCTGTAATGGTTCTGATTTGCTATGGGTTGCAATTATCTGGTTACCTAGAAAAGGGGCAAGTGATACTTGGAAATAAAAAAGGTAGTTTGCTCTGAATTTAAATAATGTCTTAGCTTTATTTTCTTCAACCTTAGTGTGTATGGAACTTGTAACTCTGTGGTATCAAGTTTCATGATTTCACAGTGAAGAATCCCTACTTTTGAAAGGTTAAAAATGATAATTTTTACTCCAACAAGGCTGTCAAATAATTTTATTTTAAAAGTAAAAATTTCAAGTCTTGATTCAGATACGAAACCACACATACGTATTCATATCCCAGAGGCACTTCAGGCTGTTGACAAGAAGTCTTTGCAGTAGTTATGGCCCTCTTGCTTCATGCGCACAGTATCCAACAAACACCGGTTCGGCCGCTATGCCACGGCTGTTAAAATAAAGTGGAATGGGTATGACTATAATCAAACAACTGGCTGCTTGTGTAGGCAGGAAGAGAGATACTGGCAATCTATTTTAATAACTATATAAACAAAACTACTCCCAAGAAACAACAGATGGCCTATTTAGGGAGTGAAAAAGGGCCCTATTTTACTTTGATTGTACTTTTGATTGAACCTCTGTTTCAATCAGAGGTACCAGGCTATTAGCAGACACGTTGAAAAGCTTAAATTCAGGGGCTAGTTCTTTTGATGTTCCGCAAAATCTATTGCTTTTATTGAAAGGAAGTCCTAAGAAAGGCAAATATAAGTCAACTGACATTTACACATTCTTCCCTCTCCCAACCTCAATGTTTCCTTCATATGCAGCTCTATTTCCATGATTTTCATTATTTTGGGGGAAGGAGTCAATTTCTTTCAGCTTACACAATCATAATTTTGTTCTCATGTGGCATTAAAAACAAACCAACCCCTGTGGCTTATGATGGTGCAGTAAGATAGTACAAAAGACATGTTTCAGAATTAAAAGAGTTGTAAACAATATCCTATTTCTCAAATGTTTAAAATATAGCTACTGCTGCTACTAATGTTTAGTGGTGCAGTGGAAGAAACTGAGTAACAGCTCAGCTTAAGGACTGCTGCCCCTAAGCAAGACACACTCTTAGCAAAGACAAGGCTTGGTGTCTGGGTCTCTGGAATATATGCCTGTCTTCTTGTTTGTTTCCTCCCATCA
The DNA here is from genome assembly GCF_036417665.1 of Passer domesticus. NCBI lineage: Eukaryota > Metazoa > Chordata > Aves > Passeriformes > Passeridae > Passer > Passer domesticus. The sequence continues at coordinate 26,041,279 of NC_087512.1, forward strand.
CCATTTCTCTGCAATCTGGGTTCTTGTATCCTAGAAGAAGCTGAGTTTGGAGCTGCCTAGTACCTACTGCATTCACAGTACTATTTCAAGAGCAGTGGCCTTGATCTTCAGTAGGCAGAGTTCTTCCAGTGACCAGGATCTAGCTGTTACAATGTGCTACCTACCCATTCCCCTTGCTCACTGGTACCCAGCGGCAGAGCAAGCCAGAGATCTTTGTTCTCTTGGAAAAGGCCCCTGTCCTCCTACAACTGCCACAGTCTGTGCATATGCAATCAATAAAAACATTAGTAGGGACATAGTCCTTGTGTACATGCTAAGACTACAACAGCCTGATACAATGCTCTTTGAGGAAGGCTATTGTGTATTTCATATACACGAAACACAACAGCTGCAGCCCCAGGGAATTTTCATTTCATCAGTGGAAAGGAAATGGTTTCTCTAGTGTTTTTTCTGGTTCAGTATAAAAAAGAGTAATTTTCAGGACAACATATCATTTTACTAAGGTAGTTACTTTCTAACAGGAACTGTTCATCATAAGTCAGCAAAACAGTTTGTCCTTAGACTACTCTGTTGCTAAATATGTGCAACAAGTACAGGGAATAGTCCTTAGTCTGCCCCTGCATTCTGCATCTCTCATGCCAGCATTACCAGAGCAGCTGCTGTTATCTGGACCAGCTCCCTGTACAGCAATACAACTACCAGTGTTATGTGAGAAGATGCAGATGCAGTGGAGTCAACAAGGTCCAGGAACAGCATAGCTTAGTTCACTGCAAAACCCTAATCCTAGTGGTACTGCCACTGTACACTTAACTGCTCAGTTGTAGCAGTTTTTTCCTAAGCCCCACCAAGAGATGCACCACCCTGCTAAGTAACAGGACACGTTTTAAAATCACTTTAATATTGTTTTTAACATGTGTTTATCAACTTACTCTTAATGTATCTTAATGTTTTTCTCATGACAAAGGGAGATAGCACAACTTACATACAGCTATTTTCCTACATTATTATTTGAAGCCAGCTTAAAGTAACTCAGCCAAGTCAAAACTTTTCAGTCCTTCAGTCACTCTTGATTAAAGAGTAACAGTAAGCTAAACATACACTCGAAACTAAAGCAATTCCAACAGATAATCATGCTAAGACATCTTCATGAACATGAGCAGAGAGCTTCAGTTTCAAGTGCTGACTATAACTGCTGTTGTATCCTGTTCTTTAAAAATTTGATTTGTATCTGCCTTGAACTACTACCACAGAGTTGAAGTTTTCAATGAGTTGTCATAAACTTCTGTAGAGGAATAAAATGTTATGTTTCATGCTTGCTGTAGTTCAACTATTCAGCTCTCTGACTGTATACTTCAAAAGTGAAGTCAAACTTGGACTTAAAACCTAGAAATCACTCATATCAGCAACTGTGAATGTACAAAAGATAACATTAGCATTAAACAACCAGTAATTTGTCTAGGTACTTTTTAGGAAAGAACAGGGAGAAGAATGTGTTCTGACTACTGTAAACTTAGTCAGTACATAAATGAATTAAAATTTGTCACAGACTGCTTATCCACCCCTTTCAGCCCCTAAAGTAAGGCAATAAAGAATAGCTTGCCCAAGCTCAACTCTCATGCAAACAGCTCCAACTGATTACCTGCTGCAGGTCTTTAATTATTACTCATAATAAACAAATAACACCACCTTTTTTTTTTAGAAGCCTGCTCTTCCTTCTGTCAGTGTACTCTTCTCACGTACCCTTTAATATAAATTTTGTCTGAAATAAGTCAATCATGGTGTTCATTTTTCCTTTACAGGAAACAGAAACACAGCAGAGTCCTAGTATTTCACTGAAAAAAGTGAGTTCTGAAAATTTTGGTTGCAAAACTGTCCAGAGCTTCTGTCTTAATGTGTCTGTCTTCCTCTTCTGTGGATATGAAATCAAATGGGATTGTATTTACAGTCAGGTTAAACTACTATCTCTCTTCCTTTCATCTCCAGGCCAGCAGTTTATGCCTGCACCTTTATTCCATTAATTTTAAAACTGAGGACCAAGATACACTGTAGCTACGAAATCTTACCGGAGCATGCGGCATCGATGATTAGTCAGCCTTTTGTAGGCGTCCTGCAAGTTGGTCACATTGCTGCTGCTCCAGAGTCTTTCTCCAACAGCACTTGCTCGAGGCCTATAAAGGTATACTAAGTTTTAGAGTAGGTATGGTCTATAACCAAGAATGGATTTTTATTTTTTTTTTAATACCAGGTCTAATACAACACTTCAATACCCAGAAGCATTAATTTCATAGCTGCTTAGGTTCAGCACAAAGCACTGTTAGCAATAGCATATTCCTGTGGGAATAATTAATGCTTCTTATAGCTGGCTTTTTAAAATCTAATTATAAAGCAGTCCATACCATAATCTTGGTGTCAGGTTAGTTGCATCCACGAATTCCCCCCACAAGCAAGCTTCTCCACCTATTAAAAGTTTCTTCTGTTTGTCAGATCCTGAATTCAAACCAGAAAGTCAGCATTCTTCTCTGTCCAGAAGATGGGCATATATCAACAATTATATAAGACTGATGTTCAGTTATTTTCATATAAAATACCTGACCTATCCTGAGTATTAAATTACATTTTGGTAGTCTTGTTACTGAATGGGAGAGCCACCAAGGCATTTGCCCAGGGAAGTTATTCCTCTGCTCTGTCAGAAAGCATTTTGCCTTTTATACTCTGAAGAGATTCCTCAGCTTTTTGACATTCCTCAGAGATTTAAAACCTCATGGAAACTTTCATTCTATCACATGCAGAACATTCCTTGAAAAAATTACTTAGTCAGGTATTCTTAATGAGCTCTGAGAGGTTCCTCACAGAAAATGAAAGCCCCATGGAAAGCATAAGATGTTTGTATCAACTTTAGATATAGGGAGAGAACATGTATTTTTCTAGGCTAGTTTAACAATCAAGGAGCTTGGTAACAGTGTCTTTCCAGAAACAGCCATTTTGCACAGCTCTGCTCCTAAAGCATCTGCCCACCTAGTCCAGCATTCTATCTCAACACAAACACCAGTATCAGACTCTTGAGGAAGGTAACACCTTTCCCTGTGGGAAGTGAAAAGTTCCTTTTTTTTAAAGAGCTTTTCAGAGTTCTAGCTGACCATAATTCCTTTGATGATACTATAATCACAATGATGGTATGGCCACTCTAAACAGCCCTATTCTTTCCATTTACACTGTACTACAAACCAAGGAGTTTCATGCACAGAACACATATATAAAAAAAGGTAACAAACCAGGGAAGTTAAGTGGTTCAACACTGTAGTATTTCTTCCAGTCTTGCCCATAACTAATGTAGTCTAGGTACCAAGGTGCTGACAAGACAGCAGTGAACCCAGCTCCTGTGACTCTGCTCAGTTCACGAGCATAGTTATTTGCCATCCACACTTGAACTATGGTGTCCGGTTTCAGCTAAAAGAGGAAAAGACAAACAAACTAACCAACTTAACCCAAAATTACTAATGGCAGTCCTAGTTGCTGTTATCAAGGAAAAGGATCATGAATTTCAAAACTCTCTATTTTGTTTTGAAAAGGAATATTTAGGAAACTACCTTTTGTCATCTCTCCCCTCCCCCCTCCACAGTCTAAAGCTGATTAGCTTTTTGCGGGTTTTAAACACTCAGCTACAGTGAAGCCTAGGTTATGCTATAGACAGTTAATGCTTTAAGAGGATTCCTACATGCACCCCGTATCTTACCAGCTCTTAAATGCTGATCATTTGGTGTTACTGGACACATAGTTAAGTAAGACAAAAAAACCCTCAGAAAACTCACAGAAAATTCTCTACCCTTTAATCTTATGTTTTGAAGTTATTATATTAACTCTGTTCACCTATAAAAAGCATTTCAATGCTGGTGTTCCTGTTTCACCTATTACATATTCAACAAATGATAATTTCAAGGCATTGAAATTACCCACAGCTGGAGAGATTTACTAACATCAGCAGACTTTGCTTTAACTCTTAAGAGACAAAGCCAGATTTACTTAATAGTCTGCTCTGGAAGCCTCACACAATATTGTGGTGTTATGCAAGAGTACCTTACTAATTTTCCCGTCTTACTTGCGCTTTGTGATCAAACACTTCTTGCCAGACCATTTGTCCTTTGTTGTAGGAGGAAACAATGTCTAAAATGCTAGAATTTAGAAATAAGATCAGGTTTGTGAACTTCAATGAGATAAGTACAAGCACCCAAAGCAGCAACATTTTCTACCCCTAGGCATATCAGACCTTTCCCACCACTGTAGAGGGCACCAAGAAAAAGCAGGTTGTTCTGGTTTCAGAACCATGCTTGCAGAGCATGTTCAACCACGTAGAATAATGGGCACGTGCATTAATACAACCCAGCAACTCATACAGCGTGACTAAGTCCATGTTTCTCAGGAGAGAAAGAAATGTCTGCAAAAATTTCCTCCCCACGCTTGTGCTGACACTACTGCAGATGTTAGTTTAAGATACCCAATACATTCACAGCGTGTGTAGAACTAGCTTACACATCCGTGCTGCGTCCAACATTTTAAAGCCACGGACTTCAGACCTGATATTTTAAAATAAAGTGGATAGTTCCAAATATGTGGCAATTTTTCAAAATAATGTATATACTAAGTCAGCTTCCATATCAGCACCTCAATGCCACTTTCAAATAATGGTGAAAAACAGCAAGAATTAAAAAAAATCAACATACTTCTGAACGTAGTAAGATTCCAGTTTAGCATAGTCAGTACCAAAACCTTGCTTCTTCATGAACTCTTTCACCTCAGGGTTAGATTTCCTTAAATAATAACAAGAGAACAAGTTTAAAAAAAGATTATTTCAGTTATGTTTTAAACCAGATTTCTCAATAATTTCTACCTATGCACAGCAAAGTAACTGATGCCTTAGCATGCCACAGCCTGGAACACATTGCAGAGCAGAAGCAGCAGGTTAACATGACTTAGATATTTTGAAAGAGTTTCATCCTGATTTGAAATAAAGCCAACAGACCTAATCTGTGGTAAATCTGATGGAGTCCCTGTTCTGAAACAAGTCTCTGGCAGGCTGCCTCCTAAGAGCTTTGGGGTTCCTTAGCATCTCAGCCACTTTGTGCCAAGGTCATCAACAGTCTGAGACCTCAACAATTTTGGTTTCTACCACAAAAAGCAAACCAACATTTCTGTGCTATAGCATTTGTCAGAAGTTTTTCCCTCTATAAAAATTAAATCATGTCCTGAGTGTTTGGATTTGATCTTTAAAGAGAATGTAGAAATACTAACTAGATCAATTTGAATACTCATCAAAATGTTCCAAATCCTCTATTATTAATTAGTCTCTTCAGAAGAAAGACTCCAAAATATTTAACATCCACAACTGAATTAAGAACACTATTAATACATACTGTACTTCTAATACAGTATGTATTAATAGTGTTCTTAATTAATCTGTTTGGTAATTCTTACTGTTACCTGGTTTTCTGGTGGGCTGTAAATATCTACTTTAACACAAACCATTTAAATGTTAATTTTCTTATCTAGTACTTTTCTAACATACTAGTCTTCTGTCCTGCCAGGGTAATTTTCATAAAGAAATCCTTTAGAATATCTGAATATTTATGAAACTACAAGTCAAAGCAAAATTCTGCATATCAGTTGCTTTTTGAGGATCACAAATGATCTGCCTGTAAATTGTTACAGAGGTAGGAGTGGAGATCTTTTGGTTACGCAGTGAAAACTATTTTATGCAACTGAGTTCCATAACTGATGCAGGTGGGCAGGTTTATGAAGCACTAGGCATTTGTTCCTGGAATTGTCACCATACCAACAACTGAAGTCCACTTCATCTCCTCCCAAATGAATGAATTCATCTGGAAATACACTGCTGATCTCCTTAAAGAACTTAGTCATGAAGTCGTAAGTTGTATTCCAAACAGGATTTACAGGTCCAAAGGACCCAGTTGGCTGTCCTCCATTGTAACAAGGAGTGAGAAGATCTTTTTGACCTAATAAAAACAATTAATAGATGATACTCAGTTTCATGTTGCTATGCTAACTTTGCTAGCAGGAAGAAGCAGTTAGCTATATTAAAAAGGTAAATATTCATGACCTAAGTGTTCACCTATTTTAAATATAATCAAATAGAGGCAGGATGAAATAACACAACTTGTAAAAGGTTGAAGAACCCTCTAACTGGCAATCAGGACTCTGACTTTCACATCTATGATTTAATACAACTTAACATATGTAACATGTCACAATACTTGGAAAACAGCATTTGGATAACTACTTGAACAAAAGAAAAAGCTTTAATGAATATCAGAAGGAAGCCAGTTAGAAGAAAGCCAAACGTAACGAGTATGCTTCAGATGGTTATCTTTTTCTTTTTATTACTCCGTGTGTGTGTGGGGTACATAGCTCAAGGTAAAATGATGTCTAAAGCAGAATGTATCTGTACCCTTGCACACACACCTAGCATGGAACATGTCAACAGAACATGTTTCTTCATTTTATTTCCTGTAATCTGTAAAGGTCATTACATCACTTAATGCCTCTTCCTTACCTCTTATCAAGGGCCTTCCAAAGTACTTTATTGGTTAGTTCTTTAAAAATTAATTTGTTTGCTACTACTTACCACAATTTCTTAACAATTAATACTTTCTTGGACATACCTTTTCCCCAAGACTGTGTGTGTCCTGGTGTATCAAACTCTGGGATAACTCTGATGCCTCTTAACCGGGCATACTCAATCACCAGACGGACATCAGCAGGAGTGTAGATGAGATTAGAGGAATATGCCCCCTGTAAAATATTCACATTTAGAGACAACACACTATACCAGCACTAAATTCAGATGGAAGTATTTTAACTTAGATTGGAGAGCAGTTTTACAAGTTGGCTGTGGTTTAGCAACTGCACAGACATAACTTTTCACTTAACTTGTGGAGAAGGAAAAAACCCCACCAAAACAACAAACTCACAATACTGAGACTGATCAGCTTAAGGAGACCTTCCTTTCCTCCTTAGCTTGCAGTTACTGAAGAACCAGAAAAGCTAGTTTCTTTTCCTTCAGAATTTTGAAAGACATGGTTTTCAATCCTTCTGTACAGAGGCAAGTTATTTTTGCCCATTAGCTCTGAAATATAGGGCACTCACTGCATAACACACAAGACTAATGGAAAAATTCTGCCAAGTCAGAAAGAACTTCCAGCATCTCAGCTTCTCAGTTTTGTGTGTGACTAATTTAGCTAGTATCAGGACGTGCTTCTTTTGTGACACTAAATTTGAGTGTAATTCCACTCCCACACAGCCAACAAATGTGACAATGACCCAGGTTACTAAAGTTTGGTGAAACAGATGCTTGCCAAAGATGTTCTTCATGATAAATAGCACCTTAAGCTTCTGCTTATCCTAAAATGGTTTCCACAGCTAAGTTACTCAAAAAAGGAAACAGCAGACAAGAAGCCTTTCAAAGAGAAGCTTGTTGAGACAAAGACCATCTCCCCCTCTCTAGTTGTCAGTGGGATATATGACAGAACTCTACTAGAGTTTGCTTTTACCACAAAAAATAATCTGATTGCACTATGTAACATCTACAATTTTTGAATTATAAAATTTTTCACAGCATCTGCTCTATCACGGCCAACAGAATTTTCATGAGGATCAGATTCTAGCAAGCATTTTAAAACAGAATCACAAATCTTGTACTTAGGCTTAGTTACTTAATTATTCTTTACTACATTTGATTTGGCTCCTACTGTACCGTGAGTGAGCAAGAACCTCATAGTGGCTCTCAGTAACATAACAAAGCCTACCATGTGTCTGAAATAAAGAGACACATTCCACTGTACTTGCTTCAGTAAACAACGTTGCACTTTTGGATCTCTTACAGATGTGTTTTATAAGGATAATATTACTATTGCAGAGGTGCTTAGAGCTGGCAGGAAAATCTCTTACATTTGTTTGAGTGGCAGAAGTTAACCAGTTAAAGAAACCCATCAACAGAAATCCAAGCAGTGTTCACTACTTATCTGCATACCATTAGTGTTTGAAGGCCTGTAAACACTAAGGATTATTCAGAAAGGTTGCACAGAAGAGTAAAGGTGGTCATTTACCATGTATCCAAAAGAAGACTTAAAAATGGTCTACATAGGAACTCACGCAGGATCCTAAATATGGACTTGCTGGTTACTGGTCCCATGGTACTGTTTCACAATCAGCCAAAGCAGATGTCCTCAAGCACTGGTTAACTCTGCATGTTATTTTCATTATATATGTGCCAGATTTCTGCCCTTCTACCCTGCTACAATGATATTCACTCACCTTATCACTTAATTCAGGGAAATAAATGCTCTGGTAAGGGAAGGACTGATCATCTACTATATGCCAGTGGAGAACATTGAACTTATTAAAAGCCATGGCATCCTGTAACAAATAATGCAATAGAGTCTAGTTAAACACTTCATTCTCATTAAAAATCTATGCAAAAAAGTGGTCTTGTCCCAGCATATCCCAGATGCCTAGAGCAACAACTAAAAAAGAAAAAAACCTCAACCAAACCAAACCACCCAAAAAACCAACCAAAACCCAACAACCTCCCACAACAAACCAAAAAAGCATTGTTTCACTAAATCCTAGAAGCACATGCACCTACTGCTCCACCCCTCTGCAATCTATTTTCACCACTGCTGTTAACAAACTCTTCATTTGACCCCCACTCTACCAGCCAATGTAATATGAACTGTTATGAACACTTATGAATTTATTCCACTTCAGAATACGTATGCTGAGATTAGCTCAAGCACTACTAACACCAAGGTTGCAGGCTTGATCCCCATATGGACCATTCATTCAGAAGTTGGACTTGATGATCCTTCTGGGTCCCTTCCAACACAGATGGTTCTGTGGGTAATTCTCTATGTACCATCAACTATTTTCAGCTTACAGAAAAGCTTATACTTTTACAACTAAATACCTTGGACTTGAAAACAGAACAGCATGAGAGTTTCCTACTACATAGTACATCCCTCCTCACTAGTGACTTCTGCAGAATCCATTTAAAATGCATGCAAAATAAACTGTTTCCCCTGCAAAAGACAGTGTTTCTTTTATGTTTTCATTCTTAACAGTGTCAGTACTTCCCTTTTTTCATCTTGAAGATGATCAAGATCAGTATTAACACACTTATTTTAGAATTATGACTCCAGTTGGACAGTTACACACATACCTTGAGTTATGCTGGTTTGTTAGTCACTAGAAGGGTGTGCTGTGAGCAGACCAAGTAAGTGTTTACATCGTTCAAGATTGACAGCCACACAGCTGCTCCCAATCCCTTGCCACAATACAATTGTTTTTCCCACCCATTCCTCCCATTATTTTTTCACCTAGGTGTATTTAAAGAGGTGACAAAATCTCTTCAGGAACTCCCACCAAATACAAAGGAAGGTTTATATCTTGTCCATTTCCTAGATTTATTTAATCTCTTTCATTACACTGCAGAAGTTTTAATTGCCATGTCTTCATGCACTTCTAACCAATGCCATCCTTCAACACAGAAAACTACATCTCGACCTTCATTTCACCTACTCCTTCCTCAAGAACAATGCTGGAAATACAGACAGTAGTTGAACACAAACAAGAAATCTACCTGAACTGCTGCCCTAATCGCCACATGTCAGAGATTACAGATCCTTTTTATTAGTTGGGATTCAAGAAGGCACAGAGGTGGGAAGAAAAGCATACTTGTTCTTAAACCAGAAAACATCATTAAATGTAGCTCTGATAATGTATAAGAGACGGACATGCAATTTAAGGAAAGAAAGCAGAAAAGCAGCAGTTACAGAAACACAAAAATAGTTAGAAATGCAAGTCTCTTTGGATATCTTTTAGACAAGACAAAAAATATTGACACAAATATTTGAGGCTTTGAAGCACTCTGTCGCAAATGTAACACTACACAAGCATTACTTGCTGAACAAGCATTGACCTTGAATGTTCAAACAAGTGGTAAATACCTAAAGGACAAGTTCTGAACATAGTTCAGGGATGACCTCAGAAATTAAAGACTGCTTACCTGCACTCTTTCTGCCTATCCTATACCTATTTGTCAAAGTTTTGCAACTTGGAGGGGCAATTTCAGATATTATTTCACCTTGAAGAAGCAAGTCAGAGACAAGACAGGAAACAGCCTGTTCCTCCACTTCAACCAACTAAATAATCCCTCCTACAAGGACTTAAACAAAAAAACCAAAAAAACAGGGAGTGCAAAACAGTAAAAACCCCATCTTTGGCTGCTAAGCTTATACAAATACATCACCTTTCCATCAGGAATGGAGCACATTAATTTTTAATGTGCTTGCTTGCGCTTTTTGGAGGAAGTTTTGATTGGTTTTATTGGTTAGTCTGGGCTTATTATTCAGTAGCTTCCCATTAACATTTTGAATTTCCTCCCTTGCTCTGTAATACTTAATTACTGGCTTGCACTTGGCAGCCTAAGGAAGAACCTAAGCCTGCTGCTGGACTACCAAAGTCTGCTCCAAAAGACTGGCGTTCTCCTGAAATCACTGGCACTGAAGCTAGAATTTACAAGGTATCCCTTGTATTGCTTGATGACAGTCAGATGTCTCAAAACATGCCTCCAAGAAATAGTGCATAAACTGATTTAGGCTTCAGAAAAAACAGAGAATCCGAGGTACCACAAACACCAGTCCCCTTTGGAGATTCAATAATCACTGTGTCTGCCCACTTGACTCCTCTCCAGTCTATGTTCAGACTTTTGCTTAGCAAAGTTCACTCTGACCTTTTAAAGTCAGATAAAGGAGATGGGTTCTTCTTTCATACCATCTCCAGTTGCTACCTGCTTCAGGAGCCAAAACACAACAAAAAGCCTTCATTATCAATGATATTAAACTGCCTACTTACCAGGTTTGTAAGAATAGATTTCAATGGTAAATAATGCCTTGAAGTATCTAATAAGACTCCTCTATGAGCAAATCTTGGGAAGTCACTGATTTCAGATTCATTGACAAGAAACTATAAGAACAAAATTTAAAAATTAGAATTTCATATTAATTTCATATTCATAATTTCAAACAGAAAGTACTTTTTCTTTTTCAGAAAATGATTCCTGGAAATATGTAACAAACTGAAATGTTGCTGAATGAAACTGGTAGATCTGCTCTGTCTAGAGAGGCACCCAGTACCAGGACAGTGGATTTAATTAATAGCCATACTTACACTTCCATAGTCATCTTCATGAACCAACTGGCTGAAGGTTTCCAAACCTGGAAAAATATCCAAGAAAGGGATCTCAATTATAGCCCAGTACTTGCCCTTAAAATTTTAGTTATGAACAGCACCACAACTATTTACAGACATTTGTGTAGCTAGGAAGAATGCTTTGTAGCTGAATTTCTTTCTCATCAGCACAGTTCCCCTAATTGCTCAAGCATCACCATTTAAAAAATTCTGGAGAGAACCATTCAAATTCTCTATTATGCACAGATACTGAATACCTGTACTGCTGGTCAGATGTAGCAGATTAATCCCCAAACAGTAAGAAAGTCACTGAGAGCAAGTTGGAAATTTCTGGTCTTGTTGTACATCTATTCCTGTAACATCTGGAACTGTGAAATTTCTAATTCAGCATGAAAAATCTGTTGATTTATAGGTAACTAATATATAGGCTTAACATTCAGTAAGAATGGCAGACTGAAATGTCAGGATTATTATTCTTTGTGATGTGTTCAGCATGTCCACTTCCTAGGTGCAGTCAGAAAATAATCAGTTCACACTGTAGTTTAGAAAGCTTTTTGCTTGGCCTGGCTCATTTCAGGCACAGCAAGCATGTACTCACAGTGGATCTGGAGTACCACCACTGGATCTGAGATGCTGAGTATCTGGACCAAGGATCTAACTGATAAACATCTGCATATCCTTCTGGTCTGACTAAGCTTACTTCCAATGGAGTACTGAATGAGGACAAGGCTCTGTGGTCAGCTGGTTCTTGGTCTGCCATGAAGTTTGTTAAACCCTAAAAAAATGTGAAAAGCATCAGCTTACCTCTTAAAGCACCCCATACCTCAGAAGCTTTCAGTATAGCCACAGGTTCAGTTATAGTTAAATGGTCTAAAGAAAAAAAAAAAAGAAAATGCTTACTCTTTAAAAAAGAATTAATTCCAAGAACATGCCAAAAGGCATTATAAAGATTCTTCAAGTGTCACATCTCCCTTTGTGTATTAAGTTCCAACCAATGCTGATTTTAGTGATGATAGCATGCAATTATTTTCCATCTGTGTTTTCCCATATAAAGCAAACAACTGTTCAGAGAGTGAACACCTCATCAGAAAGAAGATAAAAGAAGTAAGGTGCTTAGTAAGGGCAATGCTAAAATATTGTACATGAGCCAAAATTCCAGCAAAGTTTAACCCAACTGACTGAAAACATAACAAACTATATTTTTGCATTTAAGACATAAGTGATAAAGGTTGGGTGGCTAAGCCAAACTTTTCATGATTATGAAAAGTTTACTTTTTCTTTTACCTTCTTTTTATACAGTTTATGGTTACATATTTTTTGTAAAGATGTAAGTTGTCATATAATATTGTCAGGTGCTTACTATTAAAGTCTTATTAAAAAAATTACTAATCAAAATACAGAATCACAGAATATGCTAAGTTGGAAGGGATACATAAGGATCATTAAGTCCAACTTCTGGCTGTCCACAGGACACCCTCAGGAACCACACCATGTGCCTAAAAGCATTGTTCAAATATCTCCTAAAATCTCTCAGGCTTGGTGCTGTGATCACTTCTCTGGGGAGCCTGTTCCAATCTCCAGCCACAGCCTAGGTGAAGAAACTTTTTCCTGGTAACTAGCCTAAACCTCCCCTACTCAGCTTTGTGCTGCTACCTCAAGTCCTGTCACTGGTCATGAAAGTGAAGAGATGACAACCTGCCTCTCAGCTTCCCCTTGTGAGGACCACAGGGAGTGGTCCCTCAGTGTCCTCCAGGCTGAACAGACCAGGTGACCTCAGCTGCTCCTCACACAGCTTCCCCTCAAGGCCCTTCACCATCCTCATGGCAGTCCTTTGGACACTCTCCAATAGTTGTGTATCTTACACTGTGGCTCCCAGAACTGCCCCCAGCACTCGAGGTGAGGTCACCCCAGTGCAGAGCAGAGCAGGACAATCCCCTCCCTTGCCCAGCTGGTGATGCTGTCCCTGATGCACCTACAGGATGCCAGGTCACCCTCCTGACCTGAGCACCACTATGGGGGCAGTAAGATGAAGTATGGTAAGTAAAATGAAGGATGGTACCTGAAGGAATCTGTAACAATGCTCCCTTAAGTACTGGAGTACAGTACAGTAGTAGCAAAAAAAAAAAAAGCTAAAATAATTTTGAATTTAAGGTGATTCAGTAAATTTTAGAGAACAAACAAATATATTTTAAGTATTTTTTTTAAAATCACATACATATATATGCATAAAAATATACAACACCTCTAGATTTATATTATTTTTCAAACATCAAAGCAATAATTGCACATCTGAAAGAGCAGAGAAAAAAATCAAAAGGTTGAATTGCCATATAATGACTTATGTGATCTGTGTCAGTATGAAAGAATGGTTGGCTACAATTTACACAGTTCAAACATTTATCTAAACTACCAGAGAAAAGCCATTTAGTGACATGGAGAAAGTACCTCAAGCGTCCATGTTAACCTAAGAACTGATGACACATACTGGGTGTTTGGAGTAAGAAAGAAAATTTAGAAGATTACTGCAATCTCCACAGGTAAACTGTAGGGAAAAGGTGATAAATTGTCAAGGATTTATTTCCAACACAGCAGGTTTATTTGGGTTTTGGTTTGGTTTTTTTTTTTCTGATACCTTAAATGAACTTGGAAAGTTTTATAATAAGCTGCTTGAAACACTTTACACAAACAGGTAACAAGTCAGCAGGCAGGAGGGCAGATAACTTGTACTTTGATTACATATCCAATACTCTTGCCACAAGACAGTCATGACTGGTCCATACTATCTTTATCAACAAGCCAGACCACCCAAACCGCAAGTCACCACTAACAGCATTTTTCAGAATCTGAACCCTTAAAACCACAGCTCATTAAAAACCAGAAAATTAAAACTGCTGAAGCCGGGAATGCTCAGCTGATTACATTAAGAAAACATGTTATTTGTAACAGAAAACTTATTTCTTAAAGCAGAAGGAAAAAACTTCCTGCTCTAAAGAATGCAACCTAAAAATCACATGGTCTGAAAGATTCCATGACATAAGACAAGAACCAGCTTTTGTTAAAATCTTAAGTTCACAAATAAGCTCAAAGTTCAAATAGTAATAAAGCAACACAAAAACCTGACTGGCAGAACAATGTCAAGAGCATTAGCATTTTTACTGTAATATTTCATTTGCATTGAAATGTATTATAAGCTTGTGCATAAAAATCAAATGGCTATAAGTCCCAAAAGGATTGAGTGAATTTAATATCAGTACATTCTGTCACAAGTCAGGTGGAATTAATCCTGCTGCAGATGTGTGACTTGAGATTAAAGGGATCTTTTTTCTAAGGATCTGTATCCTGGATACCAAACAACAGAAGATTATCTCAAAACAGGTCTACACTAACTGAATATGTAGATTTTTGTGTTATCCTGCCCAGACAAAAAGCAATATAATTGCACAGTCTTATTTCTGTTAAGGAAATTCTCTGGCGATTAGTACTACAATACTTAAGAGTACTTCTCCACTCTGGACTTTAGTCACAGAACTAAAGAAACATAGAAAAATAAGTCCAATACAAATCATGTTTTTAAATACTTTTTTGTTTCTGCAGAGAGAAAGGAACTAGATTTATAGGACTGCAAGACAAATAACAAGTTCAACTAACACTTTCTGGTTTTCCTGGAAAAACAGGAAATACCATGTACATATCTCAGTGTAAGTAGATCAATTTAAATGCAGTCACTTCTTAGGAGACGGTAAGCAGCAACAGACTTCACTCAATAAATACTCTGTACTGAAAGGGATCACCTCCTGACTATGCACAGATCTCTGGGCAAAGATAACTTGCTACTGCACACTATGGTATCTCTGATTCCCAATGCCAGCTGCTGGAAACGTTGGTAGCAGATAAGTGAGCTGTACGATAGCCCAACTACAAAAATCATAGGCGACACGTGATAAGCTTCATGATTCACGGTGAGCTGAGATTTCTCACAGTAACAAGAGCAAGCATTATCTTCTGGTCGCCACTGTCATGAAATGTTTTTGTGGGCTTCCGAGAGCCCGTGCTTTCCAGTTCCCCAAAGAAACCACCCCAAAACCTGCTGACTTCTGCACCGGGCACGTGATAGGAACAAGGCGCGTAACGGTGCTGCCCGGGCCGGGGAAGGAGGGGCGCGGTGAGCGGTACTCACAGGCCTCGCTGGAGGCGGGCTGCGGGTGCCTGTCACAGCCCGGGTCCCCCGCCTCGATCACCACCTGCAGCTGGAACAGCTCGGGCTCCGCTCGGGCAGCCAGCGGCCTGCGGCCCCACGTCCGCCGCCAGGAATGCCCGAACATGTACTCATAGTACCTGCCGGGGAAGCAGAGGAGCCGGCGGGCCCTGAGGCGGCTGCTCCCGTCCCGGGCCGCCGCTGCAGCACCCCGGCCCCGCCGCTGCTCACCTGCGGAAGGCGTCCTGCAGCAGCCCGCAGCCCGGCCCCGCCGAGGAGCCGGCGCCATGCACCAGCTGGAAGCGGCTGGGCGCTAGCTGCAGCTGGCGAGGATACGTGCGGACCCACTGCGGCAGCGGCCACAGCGAGTCCTCGGGGACGGCGTCTGCCGCCAGCTCCCAGCCGGACGGCTCCGGCTCGGCCCCGGTCCGCGGGGCGCCGTGGCGGAGGTTGGTGCTCACCAGCACGGCGGGGACCACGACGAGCCCCAGCAGGAGCCCAGCCAGCCCCATGGCTCTGCCCATACTGAGGCAGCTGCCTCAGCCCGCCTGTTCCACTGGCAGGGCAGCCCGACTCCGCCTCCGGCGCCACGGGGCGGTCGGGGCGGGCTCGGGAGCCTCAGTGCCCGCCCGCGGCACCGCCCGCCCGCCCGGCGGCCCCTCGGCGGGAGCGCCGCCGGCCAGGGGCCCGAGGGCCGCTTCGCTGGGCCTGGTGCGTCGTTCATGGTCCTCTGAGGGGCCTTCTCACTTAAAAAACCATTAACTATTAGCGTCCAAAGGAGAGCCACGAGGGTGGTGAAGGGTCTGGGTGAGAGGTATGAAGACCGGCTGAGGTCGCTTGGTTCCATCTGGAGGAGACTGAGGGAAGAACTCATTGTAGTTTTCAACACTCTCGAGAGGGGAAACAGAGGGGCAGGTGACAGGATTTGAGGTAACAGTATGCAGCTGAATTACAAGACGTTCACGTTATTATCAGGAAAAGGTTTTTCACACAGAGGGTGGCTGGGCACTGGAAGGCTGGCTCCCCAAGGAAGTGGTCACAGCACCAGCATGACAGAGTTCAAGAGGCATTTGAACAATGCTTTCAGGCAGATGGTGTGATTCATGGGACTATCCTGTTCAGAGCTATGAGTTGGACTTCAATGATCCGGATGGGTCCCTTCCAGCTCAGTATATTCCATGACTTTCCATCAGCCAGCACCATGAGATGCTGCACATGACACTGCTCTACAGAATAAGAGAGCGTGGCAGGGCCAGCTTAATTTCTGTATGGAAAGGGTGTGATACAGGCCACACTTTTACAAAGCAAAGATTCTGCATCTCTCGTACTGCTACACAACAATTTCAGTCTCAGCAGAAACTACTTTTTCACAGGCTTTCTACAGAATGTATTACAAGCTATATGGTGAACAAGCAAGAGATTGAGTTGCTATGAAGTGTTTTAGCCTTTAAACAAACAAACCCAGTGTTTTGACCGATCTCAGTGGGGAAGTTGTTCTGAAGTTTGTGAAGATGGCAATTCAAGCATTTCAAGACTTGAAGTCACAGTGGGGAGGAATTCAGGCTTCACACCACTTCTAATTGAACTGAAATGCCATCATTGTTGCTTTGGCTGAGGCACCAGTTAAACCCACAGCAATGATGGGGGGAGCTGACACCTGTAGTCTGCTATTGCAGAGGAACTGAGGAGTTGGTCAACCATCCTCAAGGGGTTGGATCACAAAACATGCTAGTTTTGCCATTTGCTGCCCCAACCATGCAAATGGAGTGGGAAGGCTTAGTGGAAAGTGTTTGATGCAGGCTATCCATAGCAGAATGTTATTTAATCATGTAATGCTATGAATAAAAGGAATTCTTTATTTGGTGATTTCAAAGAGGCACAACAGGACATGATACCTGCAAGCCTACCCTCCTGCTCCTGCATGTCAGGAGATGGAAATGGAAATGACAGTGCTGTCTTTTCTGCTGCTCTCAAAGGCAATTGTAACACTGTACTCTTCGAGTAGTGGCAGGAGTTTCCAGCTGCCTGTTAAATATACCCTATATATCTTTCCTTTGCCTGGTGTGATTGTCTCCTCAACTGTGTTGATTCATCTGTTACAGCTGTCTACCTCTGTTCATCTTTTTAGACATACTTAGAAATTATGGGTTATTTCATAGTTTCCTTTGACATATCTTGATCAGTAAGCTTTCAGGGAAGGAAGGGTTAACGATAATTAGCTGCAGTGAAGGGGGCCTGTAAGATACTGAACTAAATCTTCTGTTTACTGGAAAGTGTTAACCACCTTGGCCACTGCTAAGGTAATTCTCAGACACACTGAGAATTTTCTCTTTCAGTTGTTTTCAGTGGCTGTATCTGCTGTGGAGCAAGTCTGTTTTATACCAATGAAGTGCGCCTATTCATTAGTCATCTGATAAATATTCACCTAAGAATTTATTATAATCACACTTTAAAATACTTATTCTGCGCACAAAATAATAATTAAATGAAGTTTGCTTTTTTGTCTGCTCTGGGTAGATATTCTGATGATGAATAAAGAGATCTGGTAGTCTTTCATTGAGTAAGTCCATTAATATAGTTTCTTTCTTTTACCCACTAGTATACTGCACAAAATTTTAAAAACTTGGCCTCTGGGATTTAACAATTGTGGAATACTCAGACATAAACATGCTATTCTCATTTTCTGAGGAAACCTTGCTGTAGAGTCTTTGGTTACCACAAACAAGCTAAGTCTGCATTGGCATTTTCAGACACTTAGGTTTGAAGTGTTATGATGTAACCCAGTTTTATGTTGCATCTTAGGACTGGTTCTAAGCTCACAGTAGAGGATAAGCAGGATGCAAGGAATTGAAGAGTATTGAACTTCAGGCTATAGTTGTTCTCTTCAGGGACCAGGTGATTTCAGAGTGATTTCCACTGAACACAGCAGAATGATGAAACTGCAGAGCTAGGACTGTAATTGTTTCCAGCAGTGCGCACAATCAAAGAAGACATCAGTGTGCTTCATGCTCTTAAAAAAAAGAGCTCCAGTACCAACTCAAAATCCTGAAGTTGAAAATCCACCATAGTTTATTCTTAGCCTGTTCTGTAAGTTAGATGTGCTTTTGAGAGGAATAAATTTTGATCTTTCTTTAGTGTTGATGTTTGCCTATATTGTAAACTGTGTTAGAATGGAAATGTACTCTTATCTAGGCTTGTAAAGACTTACATGGTTTTACAGGTT
Organism: Passer domesticus; assembly: GCF_036417665.1. Lineage (NCBI taxonomy): Eukaryota > Metazoa > Chordata > Aves > Passeriformes > Passeridae > Passer > Passer domesticus. The sequence continues at coordinate 26,059,956 of NC_087512.1, forward strand.
ATATATACCCATTGAATGAGTACTATTTTGCATTTTTGTGGAAAAATTGAAAAGTGCAGTCCTGAGTTATTCCGATCATGAGCTTTAACCCCATAATTCTACCAGAGATGTGTTTTCCATTCCCCAAGGTAAAAGTTATGTGTCATTTAGTTGCAGACTAATCCTTTCTGAAAAGGGGAAGAAAATTGCTACAGTAAAAAAAACATGGTAAATGTAGCTGAGCTTGACTCCTGCAACAGAATTGTACAGATTCCTTCACACACATTCCTGTGTTAAATAGAAATTTAAAAAAAAAAAAAAAAAAAAAAAAAAAAAAAAAAAAAAAAGGCAGTTTTGGACTTCAAAAGTTCACCTTGCTAACCAAAATGGTGGAATTGGGCTGCACACCAGTAACTTTTACAGGATGAAGGTCTTCCATTTATGTAGCTCAGTTCTTGCAGTTATTCTGTGGCTATAGCAATCACTTCAAAGTGGTAGGAGATCTCTCAGCAGTGTTTCCTGTTGCATCAAGAAATTCCAAGAAATGTTCCATATATTTTCTGCTGTTGACTCTGCTAAAGAAATGTACCATATAGTCTCTGCTGTTGATTTCTTATTTGAGAAATAACAAGGCAGCATAGAGGAAACAGTGACTTACCACCACTGAGTAATATTTTGTGGCCACTGTAGTCTGGTCAACATATGGGAATGTTACTGCCAATAGACTAGGGTGTGAATTGAGACCTGACTGGGAATTGCACAACAGTGTCTCATGAAGACATTTTTGGAGTATGTTAAAGGTTCATCTATTAAATTTTAAAATACATTCACACCGATAGTGAAAATTATGACTTACCCATTTTTTGGAAATCAGGTGGTATTTTATTTGCTGCATTGCCAAGCTAAGCTAAATTCTTAAGTTACCTGAAACTGACAGATCACAAGTAAGTGTTTTTTACCATGGTTGTAGTAAGTTCTGCTGTTCCACTGTCTGAATAGTGGAACATATGAGTAGTACATATCTTTCACAGATGGGACTGAATCTTTCCATGCAGTTGATTACTTGCTAGGTACATAACATAGGGTACCTCAGATGAAGGTCTTACCTACAAGTGGGTGTTGTGACTGAATAAAGCAGGATGATAATTTCATATTACATATAGCTGCTGACAATAATTTTGTATAGGGGAAGATTGTAAAGATTCTGCAGTTTGGAAATGAAAGAAACTTCTGTCGGGGGCTGCAGTTTGGAAATGTAATAAACTTCTAGAAGGGAGTCACTTGCAGCACTGTAAGTTCCTAATCTAGCTTGCACACAGTTTTCTGTATGGTTATTGTATGTCCACGTTTTCCCAAATATATGTTCTTTTTCATCCTGGCCACTTTGTATAGATATCTTTTCATGGATGTCTTTTATAATATTAGGAGTATCCAGGCAATAATTACATCTAGAAGGCTAGAAACGCTGACAGCCTAGAGATCATGTGTGTGACCAATGAGTCCTTGAAAGATGGGTTTAGATCTGTCTGACTTTAAGTATGTGTGTTGGCTGAAGAGAATTTCCAAATGGAAGATAATACATGGGCTGTCTGTGAGCTACATGCTGGGAATGTTGGTATTGATGTTGACATACATAATTAGGGATAAGAACTAATGAAAACAGGATGTTTAAATGATGTAACTTCAAGGAAACTCACAGGCTGAAAATATTTCAAACAATAGCAAGGACAGTTTGTGAATGTATGCACATTGCAGATGCATGATTAGTGTAAGTAGGTGAACCATCTAGAAAGCAAACTGTGGACACATATATACAATACACACACATTTTTTTGTAAAGGGAATTGTGGTTTAAGCTGCCAGCCTCATCGTATGCTACTGTCTGACTACTTGTAGTCTTTGTTACATTGTTTGGACAGAAAGAAATCTGAATGATTCTAGTACTGGGTCAGGTCTGTGGCTTCAATGCCTAAGTGCCTAGAAAGTATGAAAAACATGCTGAGAGAGTGCTAACATATGCCAGATACAGAAAGTTCTAGGCTACTGGGTGGCTATAAAACTCCTCACGGTCTTTTGTTGATTTTTCTTTTTTGTTTCGCAGCTGTGTGGGAATTCTGTGAAAATAAGGTCTAGAGCAGTGCTGCCTCTGGACTTGGGGACTTCAGACTCATGGAGCCTCCTCTTCTGATAGAGATATGCTGCTTGCAAATAGGTTGCTCTGGAGTCTTTGGTTTCATCAGCACTGGTTCTTTGGTCTGCATCAATTGCAATGAGATATTGGAGGGAGATGAAATTCACTTTGTAGAAATTCATGTAAAGGGAGAGGCCATGGGACATTCCCCTGGGATCTCTCAGGGGAATGTCCCATGAGAGATCCCAGGGGAATAGCCCCCTATTTATGCTGACTTCCTGGTCACATCACTCTCTTTCCCCATTGGCTGAGGTACTTGGAAGATACAGACTACCTGAAATCTACTTTATTCCCCTCTCTAATATAGACTATGATTTTTTTTAAAATTTTTTTTTTTTAATAACGGAACACTAGGAGTGTCCACAAAATATCTGAGGTGCAGGGCCCTTGCAAGTTTTATATGTTGGAGATTTCTTTAATAATCAAAGAGGACAAAGTCTATACAGAGAGGTTTGATTGATTAATTTGTATCTAACTATTATGGGGAAAAATGACGAAATCTTTTCCTCCCTTCTGAAGCCACGTGTTCACCAGCAGGTGGTGCAATGCTCTCACTGCACCAGCGTCTCTCATTCCTGGGGCCTGCACCCTGAAAGTGATGGCAACAACTATTACTGTCGTCCGTGTATCTTGTTGGCTGATTACAAACCATCCCAGGATTCCATGCGCATAGTTTTTTGCTGAGTTTCTTCACGCTGTGCTTATACAGCAAAATAAATATTACTGCATTTTGTCACTGAAGAAATCCATGCAAATCAGATGCCTAATTAATGACTATTTGTATTCTGTGTATTTAACATTCAAATATAGTGATTACAGATTACAGGAAAATAGGAACCCCAGTGTACAGGGGTAAGTGTGTCCCCTCTTTAGGGACACTAGAAGAACTTTCCAGTGGCAAAAAAAGGTGAAATTGGCTATGTTTAGAGAGACAAGCAATAAAATTATTATTTCTCAGGACCTGAGCAGATCTTGTTTTGTTTCTGCCTCCTTATTTGCTGTCATTGAAAATGTTAAACTTAGGATGAATTAAATTGCTGTGGCCTTGGAAGGTTTTCATCTTTTTCTCCTAATTTTACTTGGAAAACTAAGTCCCCACTAAACAAACATAGACAGTGTTTTCAAATGGAGACCCATTGGTCTGCTGTGATGAAATATCCAACTTATGGACAGTACAATTTAGACAGAAAGGGCAACATGCCCACAGGAACAACTTCAGAGACTTTGAGAAACTTAAGGATTGGATTAACAGAAAACTCATTAACTTCAGTGCCCTGCGCATCAGAACAGGCTGGTTGGTAACTTCTTCAGTGCAGCACTGAAACAAGCTCTCTGGAGAGGCTGTGGAGTTTCATCCATAGGACGTTTGAGCTTGGCCAGGTAAGGCTGAAACTGACCTCATCTGGTGTCACTGTTAATCCATTTTGTGCAGAAGTCCTTTCCTGCTAGTACCGCTTCAACTGTGTTACTTTGGCTTAGTGCCAGCTGCAGATCAATGTTACACACAATACGTAAATTAAGAATATTCACTGTTTAATGTGGGAAATTGTATGACATAAACATTTCTGGGAACGGTAATCTAGATATTGTCTTCTGTTCACCTTGGATACCCTAAGTGAGGTTCATCTGCTCTGTGTCACCTGGCCATGCTGTGTCTCTCTCTGCTGCAGCTGAACAGGGGGACCCTACATCTTCAGTGTTGTATGCTGAAGTAGGTAGGATTTATTAAAGCCGATCTGGACATGGAATGAAGCTATGGCTGCACTTATGTTTTCCTGGAAGAGAAGTAAGTTTTGTAGGACAGCAAAAGAGAAGAACAAAAGAGAGTGTTTGTGTCACTCAGTGCTCCAGTGTTTCTATTGAGAATAAGTCCCATACATCAAGTTCTTGCTCGAGGGCACTAAGATCACCTAACAAGAAAAGGGTTAGTAAAAGATAAAAGGAAGAGGTGCTCCAAAAATGAGGTGCTTCTGTAGTTCTTTCTGTTGTAAAGGACTCTGTCCAACATGACCTTTTTCTCTAAACTGGGGAGACATGGATTGGATGGGTAGGTCACTTGGTGGATAAAGAATTGGCTGGATGGTCAGACTCAAAGGGTTGCAGCCTATGGTTCAATGTCCAAGTGCAGACCAGTGATGTGTGGAATTCCTCAGGGGTTACTATTGTGACTCTCCCTGTTTAAAATATTTGTTGGTGACACAGAGAGTGGGATTGAGTGCAATCTCAGCAAGGCTGCCAACAACACCAAGCTGTGTGATTCAGTTAATGTATTGCAGGGCAGGGATGCTATCCAGAGAGACCTTGTTAGTCTAAGACCTTGTTAGACCTTGGAGCTGGGTCCATGTAAATCTTACAAAGTTCAACAGGGTCAAATACAAGGTCCTACATCTCGTAATCCCAAACACAAGTTAGCAGGGGGTGGGGGTGCAGAATGGTAGACAATGTAGAGAATGGATTGATAATAGATTTGAGTCAAAAGACCTGGGGGTGCTGGTGCCTGAGAGGCTGGACATGAGCCAGCCATGGGCACTCCCAGCCCAGAGAGCCACACGTGTGCTGGGCTGCATCCAGAGCAGGGTGGGCAGCAGGGCCAGGGAGGGGATTCTGCCCCTCTGCCCTGCTCTGCTGTGCTCTGGTGAGACCCCACCTGGAGCACTGGGGCCTCCAGCATAACAAAGGCATGGCCTTGTTGGAGTTACTTCAGATGACGGTCATGGAGATGATCACAAGGCTGCAACACCTCTCCTATGCAGACAAACGGAGAGAGTTGGGGTGGTTCAGGCTGGAAAAAAGGTTATTGGAAAGCCTGCCGACAAGAGATATAGAGAGGGACTTTTTATGAGGGCATGTAGTGATAGAACATGAGGGAATAGCTGTAAGATGACAGAGGCTAGGTTTAGATTAGACATTAGAGATAAATCAGTCACTATAAGGGTGCTGAGACGCTAGAACAGGTTGCCTGGACAAGTTGTGGATGCCCCATCCCTGGAAGTGTTCAAGGCCAGGTTGGATGGAGCTCTGGGTCAGCCTGGTCTAGTTGTAGATGTCCCTGCCTGTGGCAGGGGGGGTGGAACTAGATGGTCTTTGAGGCCCCTTCCAGCCCAAACTATTTTACGATCCTGTGGTTTGGGATCTTTATGTCCAGAAGGTCAGATAGTGTTGCTGACCAGTAGTGTGTTCTAGTGTATTGCCAAACTACATCTGGTGCATTGTTCACTGCTGGCAACTTGTTACTGATTTTTAAATTTTATTTTTTTTTACTGTTTTCATGCAGCATTATGATCCCCAAGAGCAACAAGCTGCATGCAGTCTGCTAAGAAGAAAATAATCCAATCCTTTTTTTTTTTTCAGCGTCAAATACACTATTCTTGGTGCAGATGGCATGGCTGGGGGAATATGGAGGAAGGAGATATAAATTATCCTCCGTAGGCTTATTTAATTTTTAACATGAAGTTTGATTACAGAAGAGTAATGCTTTATGGAGCAGTAAAGAAGCCAGTGCATACAAACTCTTCCACTGGTCCTTATAAAATGAAACAAGAACATGTGTTAGGATTACAGCATGTATGCAAACAGGACCCAGAGTACATACAAGGCAGATACATTTTCTAGACCAGAAAATCAAAGATATATGTATATCCTTTTTTTCTTGGACTTCATGAGAACTGTGAAAGGAATACCCTATGTTTTAGACAGTAATATAGGTAACACTATATTAAAAAATCTCCAGAGAGGAACACTTTGAGGATACTAGTTTGTTTTTAACAACACTTGTTTTTCTCCTGGACAATAGTGTTGCAGTGAGAGCTTGCAGATGCTTTCAATAAAAACTGATAGTAGAACACAGGTGAACGCATTACTCTAAAGGGGGAGGATGAGGCCAGTTCTACCTGCCATCTAATTTGCATCTGTTCTAATTTATCTTGTGGTTGTTCTGTCTCTAACTTGGTTAGAGTGGTTTTGGCTAGCATGGTACATTTAGAAAGCAGTGTCTCCTTTGCAAATTGTTTGGAGACCTCATAAAATAGATAGTACTAATAGTATTTATTATCTTTGTATTATCTATTAGCTTTGGAGAAAAAATAATTGGAGCATAAATGTATAAGTCTTGTGATGTGTGTAACAAGCTATTTGTTTTAAATTTTTTTTGTGTGTTTATACTGCTGTAATCAGTCAATTTTAATTTCATTCTGTTGGATACATTATAGACATATTGTAAGTGACAGGTTTGATCCCTGTCAGGATATTTAATTGTGCAGATAGTCTGAGTAGTTTTTATTTTCAATAGCGGGAGTTACACAGAGTCTCAAGATTGATTTAACCAGGACTTCTTTGTAGGATCCAGAAAGGAATAATTCATTTATGTTTCCAACTCAGAAACATTACAGGAAATATACAGGTTATTTTCTTTCCAGCATTGCACAAGTGCATGGTTTCTCTCTTCTTGCTGGTGTTCGTGCACAGAATATTTCTGTGTACTCTGTCTTCCTTCAGCAATCCACTGTACAAGCAATATCAGGTATGCTTTTGGTTCCTTTACAATAAAGGAACAAAGAGTTTCTAAGAGAAATGTAATGGCAATTAGGCTAATACATACAGTGAGAAATATTAATTACCTTCTTAGTTTTGTCACCACTATCTCAATCATTATACACAAACCTTTAGACATGGAATAAGGAGTCTTCTGGCTTTGGTCTGAAACCACCTTGAAAACCCATTCAGCTGGCTATTCACAGCAAGGCAAGTAAATAGCCAGCTTTGTGTTTATCAAGAATAATCTGATGTGCTATGCTACTCAAACTGTAACTTCAAATGTCCTTGTCTTGTAGTTGGCAGTACAATAAGCCCCGTTTTCTGACTGGTTTAGAGGGCCTGCTGAAATGCTAACCAATCAGAAAGTCATTGGAGCTGTCTTTAGGAAAGAGCTGCAGCAAGACAGGTCTTAGCTTGAGAAGTAGGGGAAAATTATTGATCATCATTTTAGCTCAACTTGTGAGGAATTATCAGTGATGGTGGATCAACCATCCTATTTTTAATGGGCAGAATGATGAATGTTTTCCCATCTTTTGAGTACTGTCTAAAACCTTGGGATATTTTTGTAGTTTCAGGAAAATACAAGTTACAGGGTCAGGGTATTCATAGGACTGAAATGAATTATACCCTTCCAGCCATTATGTATTTCAAAAAGCTAGGGATTTTTAATGTTTTTAGTGGATATGGTGTAACCCTGTTTTAAATATTGGTGTTTAATAAATTTGAAGAGAGGTAAACAAATTAATCATTAACTGTGAAGTCAACCCTAGACTGTAGCCTCCAGGTTTCTCTGAGACCCTATTAGGTCTGCATCCCTTCACCTGAAATGCCTGAGGTTTTTGATTTTTTTTTAACGGCTGCGCTCCTGCTTAGGACTTTTTTTAAAAAAAAGAAGGCATGATGTGAGTAGTAGTACGTAATTTGAAACAGGACTCAAAATGAATTGAGCAGAGGAACTTTCAGGTTTTCAGTGCCAGTATAGGAAATATTACAGAACATAAAAGACCCTGGGGTTAATGTTACTTTTTAGAAACAGAAGTTAGGAGATCATGTTATGATACCACTTTGAATAGGATTGTGAATTATACTTGCTGTAGTCATTCTAAGATTGTTGCTTTTTTGTTTGTTTATTTTCAAGGATAAAATCAGAAGTGTGACACTGATCCATCAATTATTCTAAAAATGTGTGTTTTCACTTGGTAACCTTCACATCTCTGTATATCTTGTATTTCCTTTAACCAGACCCTGCATTTAATAAAATGTACTTTCATTACAAAGAAACTAGTGGTTACTGCACAACTCCAATGTTACTACTGCTGTTTTAGTGGCATTCTTACAATTCTTCATTTCTATTTCGCTGTGCTTAAAGTATTCTGTGTCCTGTCTCTTCAGACATCTTGGTCAAACACAATTTTTATGACATAGTGTCTGCTGCTTTTCCTTTATGTTCTCACCTACATGCCTTTTCATCCCCTTCTCTACCTCATACTTTAACTATTGCACTAGAAACCTGGCTTTTGTGAGGGACTCAAACAAGCCTTTCAGATGCCATATGGTTCTCTGAGAACTGTCACTCTAATTTCAAATATATTTGATAATATATTTCTGTCCCTTAGAGATTAAAAAAAACCCCCACAAACCAACAGCACCCCCCCCACCCAAGAAGAATCCCACAGTCCAATTCCAAATTGGAGGAATTAAAGGATATTAATTTTCAATGTCTTCAGTATTTTTATCTAACTGCTGGATATGTTGTTGGATATGGTTACAGTTACCAGCAATTTTTGTACTAATGGTTTCCATTTAATTTTCATTAGTTGCTTGCTCTGTTTTTTGTAAATATTACCTACAATTATGTGCCATTTACTGCTGGAAGAATAAGTAAGTGCATATTTAAGATGCAGTCAAGTGAAATCTTAGTCTGAAATTGAATTTTTAAGTGCATTTCTTTAAACATGATAGCACTGATGATTCAGTCACATGATTTGCCATTAACTGTATCACAAACATTTCCTGTAGCTTAACTTGCTATCGCTGTCCCTTGCCCTCTTGAAATAAATGGACTTCCAACAACAGTTTTGACAATACTCTTGTCTACAAGTAATAAAACATCTGGAAATTAGGCTAGATGGATAAAACAGTTCCATGTAATAATATGTATCTGGCATTCATACAACCTTTGTATAATGCATGTTTTTTATGGGCCAGATGTGGTATTTATGTGTTATGAGGAACAGAGGCATGTTCAGTCATGCTTTTTATTGCATTTAAATGCAAGGTATATTTTAATAACTCTCAAAGGGAATTGTCTCCTATTGATTAGAAACTGTCAGTGTGTTAGACATAAACCCCCAAAAGCAAATGAATCTGTCAGAAAAATGTAGATGTAATTTAAGTTGACATTAAACTGTATACTTATTGCGAGCTGGCTTAAAAAAAAAAAAAAGAAAAAAAAGCAACTAATAAATTTCTACTTATTCCTCCAGTGAAGGTGATCTATTAAGCCTTTGATCTAAGAGTTGTTTATTTCTTCTCTAGAACTGTGTTCTGTTAGATTTGCAGGTCTATGAAATTATTGTTCTTCAGACTTTCACATTTTCTCATTAGGACAACAGCTTTGCATAAAAGCCAGCTGGAAAGTTTCCACTTTTACAGTCTTGCATGACATTTTCAAGTAAGGTGAACTGAACTCCTATCAAATGGAAAAGGGATTCCACTGAATCATGCCCGCCTTGCTTTTGCTATTGTTAATTGCCAAACAACTCTGAAAAGCAGGTAACTGAGCTGTTCTCTCCTCTACACATTTTCTTTTTCTAAGGTTTTACCATTTGCACCTTGAAATATCACTGCTTTTTCAAAATGCTACTTTGAACTTTCTTTCATTTACCATTGCCATTTCTGTTGAGCACACTGAGCTTTGTTTACGTGGCATTCTGCATTTCCTATGATCCTTTGATCCATGACTTTTTATGTTTATTATGTGTACAAAAGATGTCCAGGTCAATCTCTTACAGTTTTTTTAGTTTCTTTGAGGTTTTTTGGTTTTGGTTTTTTTCTTTTTACTCCACAAAATCTCCTCAAACAAATCCCCTACATGTGTATTTCCAGATATGTTATAGGGTGTTTAAAAGCAAGTGCATTAAGGCCAGCTTTGACAGGTGTCAGTACCAGAACCCCACTAGTGCATCCCTACTTCCACTAACTTTTATTGAAAGGGAACAAAAGTCTGTAGGGATGCTGGTTTGGCAGCTGTGAAATATGTTTTGGTTTTTTTTAATCTTTGTCAGAGGACTGCAACTATTCAAATAATTTGCTTAATTATCTTCTGCAGCGGTGAAGACAAGAAATCTTTAAGCCATCCTTGAGTCTGACATGATTTCTAAACCTTCTATCCTCCTTACAGTTTGCTTGTGTGTACTGACCTTTCCCAATCCCTACAGCACTGCCAGACTTCTTCCTTGATTCAGCTCTGGCTCTACTGAAATTCTTATTTATTCTTTAATAATTTCCTCTCTCAACTTTTTCCAGCTCTTCTTTTTTTTATAGTTCTTCTAAATCCCTATAGTTTTAGGCTTCAAGAGACACAGAATTCTGTGTTTAGTTTCCTTTTTCATGTATACTCTCCATCTATCCCTCCAGTCAAGCATCCTTGAATTCAAGTTCATAAGCTCCTGCTTTTTAGAATTCTCACTGGATTTGTATCTCATTTTCCACTTTTGAGTCTGTGATGAACAGAATGGGTATACGTGCTTCATTCAGTAACAAGATTGATGAAGGCGAAAGAAAACCATGGTGTAGAGAAAAAGGCCTGACATTCAAGTTCAAGATCCAGTGTTGTTGTCAACCCTTTCATTACAGTAACAAATAAACTGTCACATATAGATTTATTCATAGTCTAAAGCCCTTACAGAGAGGGATAGCATGTCTCAGCCTTAATGTATAGCTCAGATATGAGGGACATGAAGTGGTTTCACCAGGAAAAAATAATTCTAAGACAAAATATTAGAATGCTTCAAAGTCCAAATCGGAATAATTTTTTTTAAAATGCCTGTAGACACAACCTGCTTTGACTCAATCTCTATTGGCCACTGATATCACTCCAATATTCAAGACATACAGCGGGCACCACAGGAAAACAGTGTGGTCAAACAGAGACCATGTGGCTGAGCTCAAACACAAGTAAGGAGTGGGATGGGAGAAGATGGGATATACTAGGAAGGATAGAAACACCATATGGGGATACAAGGATGAAATTAGCAATACCAGAGTTTGGCTGGTATTGAAACATACAACGCATGTGACAAGAAGGGCTTCTGCAGTTATACTGATGCAAAAAGAATACCAGGGAAATCACAGACCTGGTGGAGAATCAGGTAGGTGATCTACTAGTGAAGGGAATGAAAGATGCTGATGTACCTAATGTTTTACTTATTTCAGTTTTTACTGGCAGGATCTCCTGCTAAGCCTTCCAGGTTCTGCCATTTCTGTTTGATCTTTTCCTCAGGATGCAGGAGATTAATGCACCATTATTATGTTGATGATACTAAACTGGGAGGTGCTTTTGACTCTCTTGAGGGATGAGAGGCCTTTCAGAGGGATCCAAATAGAGCATTAAGCAATCATCAAGGGCATGAAATTCAGGAACAAATGCTGGCTTCTGTATCTGGAACAGGATAAGACTGGGCACAAGTACAAATTGGAAAAGGAGCGGCAGGAACGCAGTCCTGCAGAGAGGGATGTGGGGTGCGGGTCAGCAGCAGCTTGGTGCGAGTCAGCAGTGAGCCCGACAGCCTGGCAGGCTAACAGCATCCCAGTACATATCAAACACTGCACTGAGTGCAAGAGAGGTGATTATCACTGTAATCAACATTGGTGCAGCCTCTTCTGGAATGTTGGGCGCAGTTCTGCGCCCTGTGATTTAAAAAAACATAGAATCAGAGAAGAAGGATGTGACAGTTCTTGAATGTATCCCGAGGAGGGTAACAAAGCTGGTGAGATTTCTGGGAGATGTCACTAAGGACTGTGCTCTCCAGTTTGGAGAAAAGGAGGCTGAGGGGTGACCTCATTGCTCTGCACAGATTCCTGAGCACAGGGAGTGAGAGGAGATGTCCATCTCTTCTCCCTGGGACCCAGTGAAGAAATGTGTGGGGATGGTACAAAAGTGTGCCAGCCGAGGGTCAAATTGGACATTAGGAAGCATTTCTTAATGGACAGGGCAATCAAACACTAGAATGGGCTTCCTAGAGAGGTGGTCAATGCCCTGAGCCTGTCACAGTGTTTAAGATGCATTTGAACAATGCCCTTAATAATATAGTTTCACTTCTGGTTGGCGTCAGGCAGTTGGACTGGATGATCATTGTAGGTGCCTTTCAACAGAACTGGGCTATTCTACATTGTTCTGTTGTATACTATTTTAATAGCTCAGAGGAGGGTCAAATTAGAATATAGTTAAATGAGCTGGAGCTATACGAACCTGTGGAACTTTGCAATCATGGAATAAGCAGAAACGAGTTCAACAAGTGTAAAGGCCTGCACCTGAGGCAGAAAACCCCCATGCACTGGTACAATATGGGCACTGGCTGTCACAAGAGCAACTTTGCAGAAAAGGACATGGCCTCTTGGTGAACAGCAGGTTGAACCTGATCAGCAGCATGACCTCACAGCAATGATGGTGAATGGCATCCTGGGTGGTATAAGCAACACTACCAGGGAGTGAAGGGAAGTAAATATCTCTATTCTTGAAGATTTTTCAAAATTTGGAGATTTTCAAAAGGGCCATAGGCAACCTGATTTAACTGCAAAAATAGCCCTCCTTTGAGCAAGAGGTTAGACTAGAGACCTCGAAGACCCTTTCCAGCCAATAATTTATGATTTTGCCATAATAGAGAAAATAATACTGATACTTTAGTCATCACAGGAATCTCAGCTCTCAAAATTAATTAAGCACTTAATGGGTAAGTACAAAGTAAATTTGATGGAATTTATGGAGTTTATATTTAAGTGCTTTGTTTATAAGAAAGACTTTTGATTTGAAATATTTTAAACTTTCTACATATAATTGATCCTTTAATATATGATCAATATAGTTACTTATATGCACACCTTCCCAAGCCCCTTATCTTTGCAGTGAATATTTAATTTATTATGATAACATTTTAAAAGTACAGTGTAGAGCCTGAAAGTCTCAAAGAAAATATATCTAAACACTGATTCACAATCCAAAGAGCTACCACAATGTAACTAAAATGTAACTACTGCTTTTGTAAGCAGTATTGCTCCGTATACTTAGACCTGTTGAAAAGAATTTCAAGATTTATTAGGAAATATTTTGCAGAAAAGCATTTTTTAAAGTGATAAAAATACCTTCAAAGTATCAAGTTTCAAAAAAACCCCCAAACAATACATTTAAATTGAACTGTGGATTTTAAGAGGTACAGAATGGTTTTGATTGCAGTTAAACAGTAATATTTTCTTTGTATAGACCCCAGTAACAGATGTTGCTTTTTTTTTGGCAATCTGTAAGTAATCTCTTTTGTTCAATGAGCTCTAAGGCTTGCGTATTGTGTTTGCAGTTTAATTTGTCAGAAGTGGTCATATCATGTTATTTATCTCCTGCTTCTTTTAGTCCTTAGTATTTGTGTGACCTGGATGCTTTGTGTAAATGTTCCTCATAGGACTGCTATGAATAAGCGGTATCAAAACTGGACTGTACTAATCTCAAATGTCTTTTATTATTTATTTCAGCACTTTGTTTGGTCAGCTGAAGAGTGCTTAGAAAGCCAGCTTTGTTCAAGACAACAGTGTAAATAGGGGGAATGTGCAGTCAAATGGCACATGGTGCTTAGAGCTGCTGCTACTGATGCTAACAGTGCAAAATGGCTTCAAAGCAACCCCCTGGGTGGAGAAGTCTTGTGTTACTCCCATTTTGTGTTCCTGAAGTAGTGCATGTGTACTGCCATATTTCTGCTTTCCCTCCCCAAGGGCTATTGAATGCTAAAAGAAGCTTGGAGGTGGCTTATTGCCTTGGCTGTAGCCGGAACTGGAGAAAAGGAAACAAAGAAAGGAAGACAGTTTAAGCCATATCTGTCTGCTGCTTTCAGTTCTGCCAAGAGCTGCTATGTTAACATGCCAATATTTTAAGAAGATTGCCTAATATTATTAGGCATACATTTTGTTATATGTAGACTTACTGTTTTTAAGAATAATCATACAAAAAATAATTCAGTCAAAAATCCTCTAGACAAAGAATCTGAAGTCATAATTACACATTTTTATAAAGGTCAAGTTGATTGTCTGATGAAAAACGAGATTTAGATCTATATATTATGTTTCCTTGACTCTTTGTTCTAGTTCTGTAAAACTACATAACTTTGAATCTTCCAATGTCTATTTTACAGCCTTTAGTATTCAGAAAGAAATAGAAAAACACTTAGGTTCTGAAAGAGAGGGACAATGTCAGAAAATAGGCTTGCAGATAGAAGTTTGATATTATATATACACGATAGTATAATGCTTTGGGGTTTTTTCTGTTCATAAGGCAGAGCAGCTGAAGTTTAGAGTTGTGTCTTCCAAGAAAAGAAACACGTAGAGAATGTGATGGTTTGCTGAAGGCGCCCGATTCTGTAGCCGACAAATGCAAACGGTAACTTGTCTCTACTTCATGAAAGCATGGTTGGATGCCTAATAAAATTACTGAGTAATACGGTATGATTGGCAGTTCCTGCTTAGGAAGCCAAAGAATAAAATAGCAGAGGTGTTGACATTCACTGGCAAATTCCCTCTGACTTCACAGGAGCTGGGTTTGAGTCTTAAATAAATAATGATGAAAAAATGTGCTTCAGAAACTTTGTGTAAATCTGTTGGTTCAGATCAGGGTAGAGTGGATAACTATGCCTGCAGGAATTAACAGGTCTGACCTATCTTTTCATGGTTGTGGTATTTACTGAAATAAGTGGATCAGATAGGGCGTGTGGTACCAAAACCTATCAGGGTGGAATCTGTGCAATCCTTCCAGAATCCGTTCATTCCCAGGGTGTGACTGAGTATATTTTGGCTGTGCAATTGGCAGGCTTCTCTCTCGGCAGCTCCTTTTACCTTTATGGACAAATATTGCTAAGCTAGGAGGGCAGCTAACAGAAATGTATATTTTTAACAGCTAAGGCACATGATTGCACTCTGCAAAGATGAAGCAAAACAGGAACTGTGCAAAGAGGAATATATGCAGAAAAGAAAGAAAAATGCCATAGTAATGAGTTCCTTAGGAATATGTTTATCTATAAAGAATAAGTAATTCTACCATAAGTAATAAAAAAGGGGAAAGGAATGTATTTAAAAAGGGAAGGGTGGAGATTGTTTTATATTAGTGAGCCTAAGTAATATAAATGCATGTCTGTTTCACTAAGTGTTATTACCTAACTCTATAATAATTAGGGAGACATAACGACATCTCCAATCATCCATCTACTATCTTCAACAAAGCCAGGATGTACTCATTCCTTTTTCAGATGTCTAAGTTTGTTCACGATAATGGATTGACTAAATAGTGAGTTTAACATCCTTTCTCATGAGCTTTGGGCAGTCTCTTGCCTTGCCTGGTGCCATATGGTTGTCGTCTCCTGATCAGGCAGGGAGGACGTTCCTGTCCTGCCCTGCCTGCAGAGGTACTGACTTGGGCAGCCCATCTCACCACAGGGAGAGAGAGGGGAGAGATGGCTGCAGAACTCAGCCCAGATTTCACAACTATCGCAGTTTAAAAAGTGGCATCTAAATCATTATACCTAAAATCATTATACCTAACAAGTACACAGTTGCGGATGATGTTAATTACACAGTAGTAGGTGCTGTAACTCACAGTGGAAGAAGAATGAAGGATTAAAGAGATTTCCTCTTCTTATAAGCCTTGTTGAAGTAATAAATGATTAAAGTATCTTTTAGCTCCTTAAACAATGGATTCTTTTTTTTTAGTGATTTTCTCAGACAGGAATATATTGGGATAGGTTGAAATATAAAAATGTTTAGACTGTAGTGAAAGGAAAAATTTGACAAGATGTCTAAAGATTGCTCCTTGTTTAAATTTATTCTAAAGATCATGGACAAAATTTTATGCTTTGTATTTAGATGGGCTGGGAGTCCTGTGTATTAAATGTATTTTCATTTCTAAAGTCTGTTTATTGTGGTGCATTAGCATGAAAAAGCTAAACCATGTCACATTACTTACTGCATGTTCTAGAAGTTCACATGTTAATGTTGTTTGGTGGGAAATGAGATGCAGGAAGTCTACAAAATTTAAAACAGTTTTGCTCTCAGGCAACACAGCTCTTTTGCAGAAACACATCTTCACTACACTGCTCAGAGAAGCAACATAAAATAATTATATTTTTTAATTTTATTAGAAACTAAATGCTGTGTCAATCATAAAGGAGACTTCTAAGTTGTTGGAAGTTTTTTTTGTTTTTTTTTTTTTTTTTTTTTTTTTTTTTTTTTGTTTTTGTTTGGTTTTTGGTTTTTTTAATTTATTTTTTTTCTTTTGATCTGCCTATGATCTGGGGTGAACAAAGGCATCTAATGAAACAATTTCAGATTTTTGTCGGACATTTTGTGCCTCTAAAATTTTTCCCCATTTAACAGAATGGAACCTCAAAGACCCCCAGCAAACAGAAAGCTTCTTCAGAAGCTTCTGCTTGAGCAGAAGAGAAATAGAGGCTTTTTCTGAACTATCTTAGTCATAGGAGCTCAGGTGATACTCTAGCTAAATCTTAGGATTCTGTCTGCATATGAATGCAACTTTTATTTGCATTAACATCTGGTAGTTCTATTAATGCTTATTGAGTTTTTCAGTTATTTTCAATCTTCATTTGAGCAATGATCATGTAGAATTTGAGATAATTTTGATGTTAGATTTCTAAATCTCTTGTATTTTCATATAATTTGTAATCCATCGATTCCTTTTCTTTTTGTTTGTTCGTTTCTAAATAAGAAAATGTGACTACACATGTCCAAACACAAGTTCTGGCTGGGCTTGTGCGTACAATAGGCTTTATGTGTGTGTGCACATGTACCATAAATGTACTGGCATGTGACACAAGCTACTGAGATAGCTACTAAGCACTAGAGATATCTGCCTAGATATTTTAGTTAACTATTAGTTTTGAACTACTAAATCAATTTACACATATTTGGCCACTGCTGTGTGTGTACCACAGTTTCAAGTTTGTCAGCCTCTACTCCCATCTGTTTATTGTGATATAACAAAGCTTCCACATATTTTTCTATCCAGAATACTTATGATACGTGCAGTTTATCACAATAAGCAATGAATTTCAGAGATGTCTAGAGAATGTATGAGTGGAAATCTATTATTTTAGCCATCAGGATAAGATTGCTTCCAGATTAAGCTAATGTAGTTTAATCTACATTAGGCCTTTGAGGAAAATCCGAGATTCTCCCAATCAATTATTTTGATGTGGTGAGTCACTAGGCTTTGTTATTCTATTTGAGCAAAATTCTAAGTTCACGAATAGATGAAAGCAGACTCTGAAAAGGAAATTGCTTGTTAACTGAAACCTTAAATAGTTTTCTTTAAGAAAGCACAAGTGATCAGTCAGCTATCTTCCAACTATGCACTTCAAGTTCTTTCTAATTTAAAGTATTACCTCTTTTACATCTTAACACACAAGACTTGTTACAGAAGACAGAAGCTGTCTTTTGTATTTCCAAACTACTGTCTTTTCTTTAAGCCAAAATATACACATGTTGACGTGCCAAGTGGCTCTTCAGGTAGGAGAGTAAAAACATGTTCAGACATGTCTTGTAGATTGGGAAAAATGCCAGAAAATGTTTAGCTCAAATAAAGCGTCATCAGCTTCATTTTTACTATTTTCAGCAGCAATCAGATGTATAATTAAATTCCATTAGCCAAAAATAAGGCAGAGCTTTGAAGACACAAATCAATAACCAGAGTAAATGCCACACTGACTGTGTTAAGAAACTTTTGAAGCCTTGCCCACACTACACATTCTTCCAAATTTAAGCCCTCTGATTTAACTTGGCCATAGCTGAATCGTCCAAAATAACATTTAGAGCAGAGGAGTAATGGGCCTTTTTGGAATACAGTTCACCTAAGAAATCTGTTTTTTTCATGCTGTTGAACGTGTAACTTGCAAGGCTTTGCCTGTTATAATGTGACATTTCTTCACTGAAAAGCTCCCCTTTATTTTTAGGAAAAGGTTTTGCTGCAGACCTAAATTCTTCACACTGCACCAACAGTGTATTAATCTTCTACAAAGCCTTCATCATTTAAAAAAATAAGATAATTCAAATCACAACTATGAAGGATTTTAAACCTTTTCATAACATATGGGCTCTATGGCAGAATCAAATTCACTGGTTTCCTTTGTACACAAGAACAATAAAGTGTCAAAGTACATAAACAAATCTTTTAAAAGAAACAAATGTGTCCTTTTAAGCCTTCTCATTAAACAGGCACAGCCTGATGAGGATACTGAGGCTATTTGTGCATTTGGTGCCTGAGAAACAACCTCTGCTGAAAGCAACATGTTCAAAAGTTTGATCTAAGCCACAGAAATACCAACTTCATAGCACATATTTCGTTTTGTTAAAGAGTTTGGAATCAGATTACTTAGTCCTCACAACCATCAAACTTCCCAGATTAAAACTAGGTGAGTGAGACTGTTTTAACCTTCTCATGTTCTGCCAAGAGCCTTCTAAAGTGTTCCTTTCTTAAGCGTTGTGAAGTATCTGTAAAAATGCTATTTAAGAACATCCAGAATTAATGTGGCCTCAAAACTACTAATAATGCTGCTCCAGATGTTTGTGGTGAATTGCTGAGCAGGAAAATTAATAAAGTCATACTTTTACACAAACAAGCTTGCTTTAAAATACTTGTCTGGATCTGTCCTAAACACACTAAAATCAGAACATTCTGTACTCTCCTTCTCCCTAAGCCAGTGGTCTCCAACAAATCATGTTAAGCTTCCTAATTTCTTATGTGTTCTTATCATCAAACTTATCAAATTGGAAACTATATACACTTTAGAGTTTTCTTTGGTTCTGTGGACTACTTCCCATAACCTCATGGCCTGAAAACTTAGACCTAGTTATATGATAATGGAAAGCATGACTGCAGGAGATTTGTTTGCTCTCATTTTAGTTTGGTACAGTGGATGATAATAGCATTGAGGAATAGACAATTGAGACTATTGAGGTGAGCAACAATCTGGACTTATACCTAAGATCCTGATCTACCTATATATATATCCATAAGGACAAATTAACTCAAAGTCTGCTGGGTGCTGAAAAACAGAAGGAGCAAAAAAAGTTTTTCTCTCATGTTTACTCTTCCTCACCTGAATAAATCTGATAAGCTCTCTCAGCTAAGTATGAGACAGAGTGAGGGCATTTCAGTCCCTATGCATTGCCTTCTTTTTCTCTGGCATTTTTCTGTGTATGGCTTGTCTTCTTCAGCAGGCCTGAAGAAGTGAAAAAGCTTGCTCCATTCTGAGGTAATGATATTTAAAGGTAAAATATCATCTAATGAGTAGAACAGTGAAACAAGTCCCCTAGGTAAAATATTTTGGGGGTTTTTGTGTTTTGAGACATACATGTCTGCGTTTGCAGACTTCAGTGACTGAAAGTTGCGCCTCCAAAGGAGTATATGTATTTCCATCTAAAATCCCTGTCAGAAATCCTTGTTCTTAAATACATTCAATGGAGTCCTTAAATAGTCCTTAAGTATCTTGTTATTAAGTCCTTAAATATCTTGTATTTCAAAGTGTAATGCTAGTCAGCAATGTAAAAATAGCTATTTAGAGGTGCATTACTGTCCTTAAAATGCCAAAGCAATTGTTTGAATTAATACATTTTTGTCTTCCTGCTTTTAATACTAACATAAAAGATGAACACAAGAAAAATGCCTCCATCATTTACAGGTCTCTCTAGATGACATGCTGTTCCATTTAAATGATATAGCTCCTTCTTAAAGACTAAATATCTTAGAGAATAATGCAATACATACCCCTTTCTCAAAGCCTCATCAGTGTTGGTCAGTTCAGGGTGGGGGTGAAAGGGTAATCAGAAGAAACTGGCCCGTGGTCCCTGCAGAAGTGAAAGATGTGGGAAACTCTAATTTTTTATGCCAAGGTTGTTACAGTACGGAGGCCTTTCAGTGCAACCTAGTAAAACATGAAATAAGGAGCCAGCTCAGCTGTCACCACTGGGGGCCACTGCTACTTAGCAAGAGAGAAGGAAAAGCAAGCTGCCTTGTGGCCTGGAGTTTGCACTAGTGGAAGTAGCTCCTGTAGAGAGGCAAGAAAAGGACCCAGTATGGAGTCACTTAAGAGAGGGGAATAGCCAGCAAAGATATGCACAGGGAACTGAAATCTCCTGGCAATGAACGTATGACTTTTGCCAAATGTCATCATGAGTGACGGCAGAAGTGGCAGCAACCACTCACCTTTTGCAGTGGTATTCCCAGTCCTGTGCTGATCCACATATCTTTGGGAAGGGCTTGCATATCAGTAATAATTGGGACCCCTTACTAACCAAACCTGATCAAAAATGGGTCATCATTGTCATTGTCTTCTATGAACAAGGATCACTTTTCTTGTTAAGAAGGAGAACAGATTATGGATTAGGTAAAAATGTTTTTATGGCAGAGACTCTGAGCAGCAATTAGAGAGCAAGACAAAATGCAAAGGATAAGATGGGCAGAGGAATTACATACAAAAGAGAAGTGAGTGGCTTCTCCCTAGAAGAGTCTTGAGACTTTTTTTGTCTTTTTTTGATAAAATACTACTTATCTTTTGCAAGTACCTATTGCTGAAGTATAGTTTCTGGACTAGAATACATAGACTAGGCCTTACAAATATTTCTCCTAAGAATCAAGACATTTCAAAAGGAAATCTTTCTCACTCCAGACATTATTTATTTTTACTAAGTTATTTACACCCAAATTGATCCTTCTGAAAATCTTTTGTACAAAACATGTTTATGGAATAAAAACCAAGGCCTGACTTTTCCTGTCTCTTTCCTATAATATGATGGCATAACTCAATGATTTCAAACTGTTTAGTGCGCACATACTTTAAAAGTGACAAGGGACTCACACCTCATAACAATTTATCACACTGATATTTTGGAGAGAAGCAGTTATGTGTTACACACAACAATATTTGCCCCATCATACTGCTGGTTTAGATAGCAGTGGATATTTTCTCTTCTTTTTGGTTGGAGTTGTCATGACATGAAGGAATGACATCTAAGGGCCAGTCTGACTGAATGTAATCCTTTTGAAAACAAATGCACACACAGATGAGAAAGGCAGAACTGGGCAAGAGAGATTTCTCACCCCTGGAACTGGTGGACAAACTGGTGTAATTGCTAAGAAATACTGAATGTTGACCTCCCCAAACACTTTGAGTATGTCTCTAGGACTAAACAAGCACTATAACGCATTGTGCCGTATGCACACAAATCTCTGTTTGCAGACCAGCCTGGAGAATCACATCAAAGGCAAATGATAAGAAAAGCAGGTGTGGGTCACTGAGGGGTATTCCAGGCTCCATCCCCCTGGGAGAGCTCTGGCACTGGTACTGCTATTGTACATTGTTAATTAAATCATTCTAATTAATTCATTCAAAGTGTAAATTAGTAAGGAAAGAAGATAAATTACACTAATACATTTAACCCCATGCTGTTTATTTAGCAGTTGAACAAAATAATGTGGTTAAAAAGAATCTAACAAGGCAAAAGCCCAAGACACAGCTGTTTAATAGCATTAAAAATGAGATCTCAGACTGTGCTGCAGGCACATACTGCCTGCTTGCATTTAAAAGGCTTGCCAAGATAGCTGTACTGGCAAACCCTGCTAGTTTAGATGCAGCTGATACTAACAAAACAAAACAAAATACATATTTCCAACTTCTAAGTGAAATAAGCTGCTCTGGTAAATGGATTATTTTACCAGTACGGCTCTGCCAGTGTTAGAACTCTTGCTGGTGCTACTAGGGTAATTGTTTAGATAATTTAGATATATAGTTATGCCTGAAAAACACTTAAGTGTCAATAAAGCCATATGATGAAGTTTGCTATACTTTCAAGGTTCCAAGAACTTGTCCCAACACAGAAGCCAAACCAATTTAAATGAAGAGCAAGGTGAAATAATTTAGTTAAAACAGTTGAAGTTCTTTGCATAGCAAGCAAGCTGGATTTGAGTTGAATGAAGATTTTCCTTCCCCGGTGTTTTCAGAGTCAAATGTGGCACTTAATACTTGAGATTAAAATGAAAATATATAGGGGTTTATATTGACACACTCATTCTTTCAGAGTTCTTATTAAAAGCAAGCAAACAAACAAACAAAAACAAAACCAACCCTAAAAGATTATCAATGTCACATGACTCTAGAATCTGAAGCTTTGAGAAAAGAGCTAATTATCTTTTGATTTGTGATAAAATCATGATATTTAGCAACACTGAAAAGATCCTATCTATCCTGGCATACTAATACTAGGAGAAACATGTTTCAACTAGTTCAGCGGGCATGTTAAACTACGTCCTGGAATAGGCTAGGCCAGCTTTGTTTTTGGCAATGTCAAAATACAGATTGGCCCATCTACAAAACTGGCTGAACCAGAATAGTGCTTAACTGTGATCTGACTTAGTTCTCAGACCAACATAAACCAGGCCAAAGATTCGCTTGGACCAAGATAATTTCTTGAGTGCTTTTTCCATGCTAGCAAAACAAGCATTTTTATTCTAAATATGCTATAAGCTGTATTCAGACAAATCTGTGCAGAAAGGAGAAGAAACATTTCAGGTGTTTTGTCACTTTAACATAGATAAGACCTCATTTTAGCACCTCCAAAAGAACAACTGCTGTGGTTTGTAAGCATGGACTGTGGAGTTTCTTTTCTCCTCATTCTCTCCCTGCTCTCACCAGTACCACTGCTTTACACACACACAAGGATCTGTTTGGCTGTGTACGTACTTGCTTCCCCAACAGATGACTTAAAGCTTCATCCAATCATTCTGCCCTGATTAACTTCAACAGGTTCCTCCTTTTGTGAAAAAAGAAAGATCAGTACTTCATCTGGTCATTCGCTTATAGGATTATTGCCCCATTTTTTTTTCATGGAGGATACTGCCCAAATCCGCATGCTGTGGGCATCCACATAAATCCTGTATGTTGTCCTCTATGTGAATCTCATTTTTCACTGACCATTCCTTACAGCTGTAGTTCAGATGTTGCTAAGCAATGCATAAGTAACATTATTCTACCATTTTAGTTAGTTAGTTAGTTAGTTAGTTAGTTAGTTAGTTAGTTAGTTAGTTAGTTAGTTAATCACCCATAGTGGTCACTATGCCTGTTCAACATTTGTCCTAAAACTGTATGAAGTAGTGTGTCCCTGTGTTTTTAGTTGCACAGAATGAGTATCCTAGTTTAGGGCAAATTTTGGAGGAAACCTCTTAATTGGGATCCCTCTAGAAAGCAAATCCAAGTGGCCCCTCCCCCAACCAGTTTGGGATAAGATTTCCTTGGAGAAAAGTGGAAAAAAACTGTTTATTTAACAGGCAAAGCATTCACCAGCACAAAAAAATGAACAATATTAACCAATAAAACCTCCTTCCAATCTGAAGAGATGACAAACTCAGAAAGTCCCCTTGGTGGGCTGTAGCTTGGCTCACCCAGTCTCTGATCAGAACCTCTGGTGCTGGAAATGCCGCAGCCCAGGCCTGGCCTGGCTGCCACAGGTGGAGATGCTGGTGATCTGCTGGGTGTTCAGTCCAGAGCAGGGTTGAACAGTTCCAAGAAAAAGAGAAACCACACTCTAGGGAACTTTCCTGCCTCAGCTAGCTAAAACCTAACTAAAAAGCAGAGGCGAGCTCTGTCCTGCTGTCTGTCTGCCTGCAGACAACACAGGCCGGGAGCAGGATGCGGAGGAGCAAGTGCAGGTTCTGATAACAAACTGCACTTCTTCTCTCCCCACCTTGGATCTTGGAACCACTCTTAAAAGTGCAAAACTTATTTCGGGGCTAAACAGATGAATGGGGATACGAGCATCATGAAGTCACCCAGGACATTGAGATAATCTCACTTTCTGACACCAGACTGTGGAAGATTCACCATAATGGACAGGATTTGGGTGGAATCTCTACAGGTTTACTTGGGGGGAAATATGGTAAAATAGGATCAAGGCATTTTATAGTTATGTTACGATGAAAGAAAAAACCTGGACTCATAACATGGACAATACAATGTGCAACAAAGGTTGAACATTCAGTCTAATCCAAAATACTCTACAGGTACATGACTCAAGTGAACATTGGTATCTGTGAATACTGCTTGTGCAAGGTTATTTACGATTTACAACAGCTCCTCACACCTAAGCAACTCTGAAATATTCTTTATTACATACAGATGTGCAACATTTTTAGACCATGCAACCTGCAACCTTCATGTTGTAACAAAACAATATTGTAAAAAGAAATAATCTATGAAACAAATTACTTTTTAATCTGCTCCCCGTTCAGCTACGCTCTCCAGGCTTGCATATGTCCACAGGATGTCTAGAATTACAGATGTGTCCTGCTGTACACTAAGTGTGTGCTAATCTGCAGACTCTGGAGTCCAGCAACACAAATATAAATAATGCTCTGCATGTTAGCAAATTGCTTGCAGGGCATTCTTTTTTTCAACAGGAGGAGTTTGGGTGACATTTTACTATGAAGAATGATCAAATTCTCCAAACTATTATATTCAAAAAGAAGCTTCCTGCTGGTGTAATTGTTCTTATCTTCCATAAAGCCTCTTTAGACTAATACCATTGCTTTAAGCGATATCAGCAAATAGTAAACTAGCAATATGTGCAATCTTTAGCATGGTACCTTATTGTTTTCTTGTACAGAGCCACACAACACCATTATGTGAATACTGTTACGTTTAGATGTTTATTGTTGAAATCGGCCTTTTGTACAAATGCGTTTTTCACACACTTTTGTTAACTGGGGAAAAATTAAAGCCAGGCTTCCCTTTGTGCCGCGGGAGCGCTCCACGGGGCAGCTGTGAACGGCAGCTCAGGCCCGCCGTGCCCGGCCTCCTCCGCGCCCTGCCGCCCGCTCCCCGGGCGCCCAGCAGGAGTTTCCCACCGTCTGCCTTGCTCGGTCTTGGCCACCCCAGGGAACACGCCACGAGGAGCGGCACCGCTCCCGTGCGCACGGCTCTCCCCACGCCGGCAGCAGTCTCGCACCCCCTGCTCCCCCGGAGCGCGGTGCAGGAGCTCGTACTGCTCCGCCGCTCCGCGCGGCCCCCACGCCGCCCCGGTCGGGTGCGAGGCAGGGGAGGCAGGGCAGGAAGCAGAGGCCGTCCGGGGCGACACCACACACCCAGAACAGCCTCCCCGCCGCTGGCCGGGACCGCAACTGCGAGCGCGCTGCCCTCGTCCTGCCGCCCCTCCCCTGCCTGTCACTCACAGGCTTTGCATAAAGCCTCCCCCCGCCCCCCCCCCCAGCCCATATACTCCTTCTCCGCTCCGCCGCGGGGGCAGAGCTGCGGCCGCCGTGCCAGCAGCAGCAGCCGCTCTTTCCCTTTCTTCCGTCCCTCTTCCCTACCTCCCGCCCTCCTTCCGCGACCCGCCTCCCGCCAGCGGCACCGGCTCCGCCCGGCGCTGCTGCTCGCCCTCCGCGTCTCCGCGGCACCGCCGAGCCGGCACAGCCCAGCTCCTCTCCCATGCGCGGCGCTGCGTCGCCCAGGGACCTCCGCGCTCGCCCCGGAGCCGCTGCTGTAAGTTGGTGCTGCCCGCCCGGCACGGAGGGGACAGAGCTGGAGGGGACAGAGCTGGAGGGGACAGAGCTGGAGGGGACAGAGCTGGGGTGGCAGAGCTGCCGCCGCGCTGCCGGCTGTGCTGCTCCGGCTGGAGCTGGGCTGCCTTGTTCGTCCCCGGCACAGACGGAGGCCGGTCCCCCTCCGCCCTGTCCGGAACGCCGGGTACCAGCGGGGCACTGGTGGGTAGGCGTTCGCGGTGGTTTGCTGTCTCCTGTACTCGGCTGCCCTTGGAAAGCGTGGGCTCCTGTTACGGAGGCTGCTAGCCTCCCCGCTGGGCTTCAGCTTCCCGCTTGGGGCCCCGGAGCATCCCTCAGCAGGGCAGGGAATGAGCGAGCGCCTCGCCGCTCCTTGAGCTGGCTGCGGCGCTGCTCTCCCTGCGCCGGTACAGAAACTTTTGCACGTGGTTTTTGATCTATAAAGCAAACGAAATGCATTTTAGCTTCTCGCACTGGTTTTTATATCAGTCTGGGAAGAAGCTCATTAAGTTTCTTCTCAGACATGGAGTTATTTAGGCGTTTTGATGGGGCGAACTGAAGGGAATTTAGAGTTGCGTTTCTTTGTTTGCATGTGGTGAGCTGTAGTGCATTCCTAGCAGGAGCAGCGTGTTCTGCTTTCTGTCTCGCTGAAGGTCCTAGGCAGCCACTGAGTTTGAAGACTTTAGGCAGTGTCAGGGTTTGCCTCTGTCACACTGATAGCATCGGTGCAGATTTAGCAATTGAAAGCGGTGTTAGTTACGTCGGTGGGATGATTAGTAGATTTCCTCTCTTTCAGCTGTTTCACTGATCCTAAAGAAAAACGCAGTCATCACTGGGTAATTACACAGTCATATTAAAATGAGCGTGCATCAGGGATGTATCAATAATTTGAAAATACTTAATTTTTCATTTGATTTACGGTGAGACCTGCATACTGTAGAACTGTTAAGGGGAAGGAGCCTGTTGTTTAAAGTAGTGTTTACTACTGGGCTGCTGTGACAAGTAGCCTGTTGAAGTATAATTATAACTCAAAGTCTTGGTTCAACCTCTGTTCCTAGATAAAATCTATATCTGTAATTTACTGACCGCTTCTTGTCCTTTACATACAAATACTATTTCTAAGGAAAGAAATGCCTGAAGGGAATTGGCTAATATTATTCAAGATGAACACTTGATCACTGACAGTAAATTACCTCTGCTGAAGTATTTGAGGTTTGCATGATTTCCAACACCAAGCAGAGAAATTGGAGATGCCATTTTTGCATTTTAGTATTCTTCCAAGATTCTGGATTGACCTAATTTACTGAGACTCAGGCAATTTAGAGAAGCACTGCCTGTTAGTGAATGATGATACTTGCTTCTAAGGATATTTGTTCAGCTAGTCCACGTGCAAACTCATCTCAGCACCACACTGGAGGAAAAAGATGCGTATAGATATATATCTTTGTTCTGTTTGGGGAAATACGTTAGCTTATCTTAAATGTGAATTGGCATATTTTGAATTCCTCTCAACAGATGACATTGTGATAATACAGGCAATCTTACAGGAACAGTTCAAGACCAGCATATGTGAAATCTACTTCACACCAAGAGACTAAGTCTTCTGTTATAGTAGGGTGAAATACTGAGTGCTGTATTCAGTAGCTGTTTGGGAGGGGTTTTTATACAAATTTTTGATTTTTTTTTTTTACAGTGGTATTTGTTACCATGGCTGTGGGTGGGCTTTGGGTAACAGACAGTGATCTGTTCCTCCCCTCTGCATGTGGTCTGTAGTTCACTAGCCTCCACTGTATATATAACTGCAGGGTGGTTTTCTTACGTTTGCCTCTGTTTTGTTGTGGTTATGGGCTCGTTCTGAATGGTGCTGAACAAGCGTTGCTCATGGGAGTGCAGAGCCTGGTGAAAGATCTAAATCCCTGCATCGGCAGCCTCTGATACGAACTTTACCTGCCTTATTCCTGAACCCTGTGTGTGTGATGAAAGAAAGTTTTCAGTAAACTCTGAATTCCCCCAATATGCGGGGGCAAAGAACAGAACCTGTGTTTTCATAGAGATCCTGACATGCCAAGACTGTGATGTCTACACTCACATTCAGTTAACTGGAATGGAGTGTGGGGAGCAGTGAGCATATTCAGATACTGTTATTCTGTTGTCTCTGATCACTGGCGTGTTGAGCTCCCATCCTGCTCCCTGGTGAGGAACCTTGAAAGAGTAAGTCCTCAGTATGAGGAAAACCTATCTGTAGAGATCCATTGAATACTGTGCCTTCCATCATAACAGCATTTAAGGCAGTAAAGAGGCTGGAAAAATTTGAAAAATTTGACAGTAAAGTGTTCAGCTTCTTATTGTGTCATCAATCTGCTTGTATACTAGTATTTCAGGCCATGACGTTTCTGTAATCCTTCAGTTCCAGGAGATTTCAATCTGTAAATGGTCAGTATCTTATTTTTGGCTATAGGTTAAGTGGGTTATTTTAGTCTGAGATTAGTGCTCAAGACTCAAATGCCATCTGGGTAGTTTTTTTGCCAGGCGATACAACTTCATTAAAGGTCATTTAATTTTCATGGTAAAAGAGTTTGTGTTTTGAAGACATACCAGCTGACTTAAGTTGTTCTATGCTTAGCACAGCTAATAGGTTGGCCTGCGGAGCACTGGTATGATCCCTTTCTAAGTTTTTGCTTAGAAAATGGTAGAGTGAGACAGATACTCTGCTTTGTAGCTCTGATGCGCAGGACTGCTCTCTGTTTTGGAGGACTTTGGATAGTGCACTGTATATTGGGCAGTGTTGCTTGCTGTTTTCAATCCCAGTTAAGTTTCATATGACAAATTGTGTTTCATATTAAAGGAAGTGGGCTATGGTAGTCTTACAGTAAGGTGTTTCTCTATTCTTTAAGTTGGGTTTAAGGGCTTTTTTTGCTGTAACTGAAGGGAAAGGTGAAACATAGACTTGCTGTTGTTCAATATGGTGAATCAATTATATTAGCCCAGAGAGTGTAGAGGATGGTACTGGCTGTGCTGCAGTTAGACTGCAGGTGTTGCACGTTCCATATACAGAGATTGAGTAAATCAAAACCACATGTTTAATGGAGCAGACTCCATTTCTGAACAAGAAATGTTCCTGGTCATATGAATCTAGAAAAATACATATATTAAAAATGCTGATTTTGAGGCTTGTAAAGCTCTTGTATTATCTTGAAGCTTGCAGTGTGGAAATGAAATTCTACAATTCACAATTGCTTAAAGATGCTTAAGTATACAGAAATGTCTGTGTGAGAGCAAAGTAAATCCACATTAAAAACCTTCACAAGTGGCCCCAGGTGCTCTGACTTAGGACATTGCATGCTTTCCAGATAGAGCTTTTGGCCAGTGCAGCAAAAGGTACTCTGGACATGCAAATAGCATCGTAATTAGTCAAGTTTGGTTCTCGGCTTTCACTGTTTTCTCTGTGAAGAGAAAAGAGGTTGAAGAGAGAGAAGTGAGATTATTTCAGTACCAGTCACAGCCATAGCTTGCACTGAGTTCTTTGTGTTTCATCTCCTACTGTTTGCACTGTGGCTTTTTGGCCATTAGCTTTATATCACTGCCAATATTCCTCCCTTACCCTATACTCCATACTATTCTGACTTGACTCTTTGTATAATTAGAGCAGGTTTCCAGATTTAACTTAGACCTGCATATTATGGCAGGTAACAGTAATGTTCACCTCTAAACAAGATCTGAGTAGGGTTTTGTTTGTTAGGAGTAGGGCAGGATAGGATAGGATCGTTTTATGCCTCTTCAAAAGTTCAGAACGAACAATGGCTTAAGCCCTGAGAACTTCACTGTCCAGGTGGCTTCAGAGGCAGTGTCTCAGTGATTTCAGCTGGTGGTCAAAACATGTTTTTCTGCTGACCTTGCCCAGGTATATGTTATATATATAACAAGCAGACACTGAATTCTGTGGAATAAGGGTGGAATCTGTAGAATTTACTAATCATATTTTTTTTACAGTTATACAAGTCTAAATGTATGATACCAGAATTTTATTTTAAAGTTTGGGGTTGGCTTTTTTTTTTTTTCATTTTGTGTTGTTGCATATGGAATCACTATACCAAAGGGAAGCTTCCTAATGGGATTAGTAGGCTTTTGTTCTCTATGCAGATTTTGACATTCCTTAGGTATTCTGTCTGGTAGCTCTTCCTGCTATGATTCAGTTCAGGAGAATGTTTCAAGCATGTGCATGTGTATGTATGTAATGAATCAGCTGGTCTAGGTTGGGGAAGGGTGAGAAAATCAGTCCAGGTTCATTTTCTTTCTCCAACTTACTTGCTTACTGTATTGCTATGAAAGTTGGAGATCAGGTTTCCCAAGACAAACCTGCTCTTGGGCAACAAATTTAGACTATGTCATTTATGAATCTCAGCTTACAAAAAAATAAATGCATGCCAAAGGGAGATGTAATTCTCTGTCCACTCAGCTGCAAATTAAGGTTTTTTCTCCCCCATCCTGTAGTGAATAATATACACACTTTTTGATATGTAAAACTAATAATGATCTTGACTTTTATTTATTTTAAATTTTTTCTTTGCTTATAGGTGTGAAAGAAAATGTCAGTCAGCATGCATGAAAATCGCAAGTCCAGGGCCAGTACTGGCTCAATAAACATATACTTGTTCCACAAGTCATCCTATGCTGATAGTGTCCTTACTCACCTAAACCTCCTGCGTCAGCAGCGTCTCTTTACAGATGTACTTCTCCATGCTGGAAACAGGTCTTTCCCCTGCCACAGAGCAGTTCTAGCTGCTTGTAGCCGCTATTTTGAAGCAATGTTCAGCGGAGGACTGAAAGAGAGCCAGGACAGTGAAGTCAACTTTCACAATTCTATTCACCCAGAAGTCCTGGAGCTTCTTCTGGACTATGCATATTCCTCCAGAGTTATCATCAATGAGGAAAATGCAGAGTCACTGCTGGAGGCTGGTGACATGCTGGAGTTCCAGGACATTCGGGATGCTTGTGCAGAGTTTCTGGAGAAAAACCTTCATCCCACCAACTGTCTTGGTATGCTGCTGCTGTCAGATGCTCATCAGTGTACCAAGCTGTATGAGCTCTCTTGGAGGATGTGCCTTAGCAACTTCCAGAGTATCAGTAAAAGCGAAGACTTCCTGCAGCTGCCAAAAGACATGGTAGTGCAGCTCCTTTCCAGTGAAGAATTAGAAACTGAAGATGAAAGGCTGGTATATGAATCCGCTATCAGCTGGGTCAGCTATGACCTGAGTAAGCGTCACTGTTACCTGCCAGAGCTACTGCAGACAGTGAGACTGGCCCTCCTGCCAGCCATATACCTTATGGAGAATGTGGCCATGGAAGAACTTATCACCAAGCAAAGGAAAAGCAAGGAGATTGTAGAAGAGTCAATAAGATGCAAGTTGAAGATCTTACAGAATGATGGAGTGGTCACCAGCTTGTGTGCCAGACCCCGAAAAACTGGCCATTCACTATTTCTTTTGGGTGGCCAGACCTTTATGTGTGACAAGCTGTATTTGGTGGATCAAAAGGCAAAGGAGATCATTCCAAAGGCTGACATTCCAAGCCCACGGAAAGAGTTCAGTGCTTGTGCCATAGGCTGCAAAGTGTATATCACTGGGGGACGAGGATCAGAAAATGGAGTCTCCAAAGATGTTTGGGTGTATGACACCCTTCATGAGGAGTGGTCGAAGGCCGCTCCTATGCTGGTAGCTAGGTTTGGCCATGGCTCTGCCGAACTTAAGCACTGTCTGTATGTAGTAGGAGGGCACACTGCAGCAACTGGTTGCCTTCCAGCTTCCCCTTCAGTATCACTAAAGCAAGTAGAACAGTATGACCCCGTGACCAACAAATGGACCATGGTTGCCCCACTGCGAGAGGGAGTAAGCAATGCAGCTGTAGTCAGTGCGAAGCTGAAGCTGTTTGCTTTTGGTGGTACCAGTGTTAGCCATGACAAGCTGCCCAAAGTCCAGTGCTATGATCAGTGTGAAAACAGATGGACTGTACCAGCCACCTGCCCCCAGCCCTGGCGCTACACGGCTGCAGCTGTTCTGGGAAACCAGATTTTCATTATGGGTGGAGATACTGAATTCTCTGCATGCTCTGCTTATAAATTCAACAGTGAGGCATACCAGTGGACTAAGGTGGGAGATGTGACAGCGAAGCGAATGAGCTGCCATGCAGTGGCATCTGGAAACAAATTGTATGTGGTTGGAGGCTACTTTGGCATTCAGAGGTGCAAGACATTGGACTGCTATGATCCCACGTTAGATGTGTGGAACAGCATAACAACTGTGCCCTATTCATTAATTCCCACAGCATTTGTCAGCACATGGAAGCACCTCCCCTCCTAATTGTGTATATGTTGGCAATTACAAGTTATCAGGTAAGAAATAACACCTTTGAATTTCACTGTAGTAATGCTTTTCAAAAAACTTACCAGCAGCAGCTCTGAGGAGGGGTGAGGATGTCGGATGCAATTTTAGATCTGGACCACATGAGACACATGTTCACAGGCTCTTGTAAGCCAGGCACTGCGTCTGTGACAACAGCAGATCCTGGAAGTAGTTCGCTATGTAGCATGCACCCGCCTTTACAAGCCTTTTCCTGTGTGATTTAGATGTAAGGGACTGAGCAAAAATAACATTTTCAACTTATGTGGAAATGCAGATAATATTTTGAAAATTGACTCTGGCTCTTAAGTACTAAATACATGCTAAACAAAGGTTCCCCTGCCATTTGTCTGATGACTGAGAATAGGTCACTCTGTGACCTAGTAGTAGCAGTACCCAAAAAAGATACATTACATTTTGTATCTGAAGCCTGATAGTGAAATCACTTGAATTTTCATGCAGACAGCCTTTAGAGAAAGCTGCTGTTATGATAGGTATTTTACAGGGAGTTCAGGTTTAGTTTTCAATCTCTACTAGACAGTGTGGTTGCGTCTTCTCCATTGTAACACTTTAGAATACAGACTTTTCAAAATACTTATGCTTATATATGTTGAACTAGGTGTAGTGTCAGGAAGATATGTAATTAATATTGCAGCCTGAAATAATTACTAGTCTATTGCACACACTGTTCCAAAACAATTTAATTATACATAATCAGCCAGGTTCTTACCAGATGCAACTTCAACATTGTATCTTCTCACAAGCAAGTCTGAATTTGGTCTTGCTTGGTGGGTTGTTGTCCATTTCTTATTTTTGGGAGGAGGGGGGAGGATTTTTGCTATTCATCTGTGTATTTTGCAACAAACGTGGTAGATTCCCATTTGTGTCGTGTTGCTTTTATTCCCCATTTCCTCCTTGTGCCTTTAGTACAAAATCAGTTACTGCCATTAATTGTAACTGTTAAATATAGTGATGTCCTTGATCCTAAAATAGGATATCAGTGTAGATAGGGCAGACAGTTACTCCTGTAGTTGTCTTTCAGTTGACTGGGAGTATTGATTGAGTAAAGAATACAAGGTTGGGCCCATGCAAAGCAGCAGCTCAGCTTTGAAATCTGCTGTGAAATTGGGCAGTGTTGTGCCATGATGCTCTGCTCTCAGGTGGTTATTTGCCTTGAAAACATTCTGCTCTCTGCCCTCTCCCCACTTTGTTTTTCCAGACTTGTCTTTGAAAAGCAGAGAAAACTCTAGAAACTTACCAGGTCTCGTTTACTGGCTGTAATTGCCCCCCAACAGCAAATGGAAGCCCTCATTTCTGTGTGTCTGCTTCCTCCCTGGCTGGGAACTACATCTCGATATCTTCAGTTAATTTGTATTATTACTGACTTTATGCAGTTCTCAGTGTTATCAGAACAGCAGTATTGAATGCCCGGACTCAGGTCTGTGCCAAGAAAAATATTGACTTACTCTTCTGAGTCTCACTTAATTGTTCTGAAGTTTACAGTACATGAGGGAGTGTTTTATTTTGAAAAAGTGTTCTCTGAATATAACGGTGCAAAAAGCTTTGCTTTACTCTGCAGTATCTTGTTAAAAGCCATTATTTTATCTTCACTAACACACAAGATATCTGGATTAACTAGCACACAAGATAACTGAATGTAGCTGTAGTCTGAAATCTCTCCAGTGCTGTGTGCTCATCCAGTAAGTAGGTTGTTTTTTTTCCCTACTGACTCCTGCTGCTTTGTCAGTGGGTGGGAGGGCCAAAAAGGAAATTACTTGTGATTACACTGTTTTCATGGTGCTGTGTGGCCCCAATCTGACAGTTTTTAGGAAGACTTCAGTCTGCTTTGTCTTGTTCCTCAAACTTGGGAGTTTTGGGTTGGGTTTTTTCCCTGTTTTGGAATTATTTATAGCTTTTTTTAAAGTTCATCCCATGACAAGAAACACTGTTTTGACTTCAGTGTTCCTAGTCTGTTTTGATGGGAAGAGTGTCATGCTATACTGAGGAATGCCTAGAAAAGACTAATCAACACTGAGTGGACCCGTTTTTTTAGACATTAAAAAAAATAGCCCACACTTGCAAAAACACTGTGGACTGTTATGTAGGCTGGGTTGTTTCCTGTGAATGTTCTCTGTTGTTCTTAGACATCACAGCCTGAGAGAGATGTGGTGTGTTCAAAGGATCTGTGAGTGCACTAGAGCTCATTTGCATTGTAATGAAGTAGGATTTGCCTTCTAAAATTCTAGCAGTGCTGTCAGAAATTATTGTGATGAACTGATGATAGTTTGGGAGCTGGAATTTTGATACAACTTCATAATGAAAAAGCTGCACAATCTCAGCATCCAAAGGCTGAGTCTGTCATTGAATAATTGATTTTATAAAGGACTCTAGGATGGATTTTTTTGGTGGATGGTATATTGCTGTTTAAAAAGAAATTAAACAGAATTCTGCTTAAATGAAGAAGAGATGTATTTTAAGTAAGGGAATTCTATGTCCCTCTCTGTTGTGAGTAAATTCAATTCAGAATTTGTTTAGGTGAACAGAGGTATTTGGATAAGACACCTTGAGCTTCCCTTCTGCTTTGCTCCAACCAGGTTGGTTTTGGCTGAGGTGTAGAAAAAACTCTGCACTGAGTGTTCATGTGGATTTTTGTGAAAGAGAAGTTACAAAAGGTTGTTTGCTTAAAAACAAGTCCACAAACTTTTTAAAGTTTTGGGGAACATAAAAATGTGGAAGTATGCAGGATACAGAGGCTTATCACTTTGAAGTGTATCAGGCCACTTTGATTTAGGTTTCAAGTGACTGAATTTATACCCAAAACATTAGTCAGTCTTTTTGCAGTCAATAGGATGGTTTGCAGAGCAATGTTACTAGAATAATAAAGTCAGAATCTGACCCTAAATAGTTATGTTCTTGACTCATTTATGTATTAGTAGTCTATTGTCTATTGCACAAAAACCTTGAGATTCAGGGTGGGCTGGGAAGCCCATCAACTGGGTTGTATCCTAAGCCTAGCTTTTAGATTTTCTCTGACATCTAAGAAAAATCTTATGGTATATTGTTGCAGCAAAACCTTAAGTAATTTTTCTCTCCTTTCCCTCCACCTCTTCTCCACCTCTTTTAGTTTACTCCTTTATTTGGAGAAGATAATTGGAACCTCAGATCTGGAGAAGTTTTAATGAAGAAAAATCATTCAGCGTTTCTTGCATTTGAAGAAAATCATCGGCACCTTGTAAACTATCCAACCTAGACATGAAGGAATGGGAGAAGAAACCCCTGTCTTCAGTACTTCAACACGTGGTTTAAATATGAATGGACAAACCTCTGATCTCGTCCTTGTGCTAGTAATTGTGGATTAATGCCCATGTTAATCAGCCCTTCAGAGATGAAAAAAAAAAACAGACAGAGCTTCTCTTAGCTGTGCACCACACATCATTTGATTTCCATGGACCCCGCTGTTTTTATGTGAAATTCGAAATGGTTGTCACCTCTCTTTGTGGTGGTTTGAAGTGCCAGTGCCAGCTGCAGGGGCAGCAGGCCAGGTCTGAAACAGCAAGATGCTGCTGTGAATGAAGATACAGTGGCATTGCTGCTGAACTCTGCTGACTGGAGTGTGTTTGCCTGTGGGCAGTGCCTACAGCATCTGTTACACCCTATGTTGCATTGTCCTGTGTGCAGTAAGTGACCTTCTGCTTCATAAGGACCAGACCAGTGGTGAAATGTTTTTGCAACAGTGGGGAACAAACATTACAGCCCCAAAATTCTCATTGTTCCTGTTCTTCCCTGTATTTATAATTCAGTCTGTCCCTTTCCTGTTATGTTACTTGTTGTAGATATAGTTATTTATTGTTCAGTGCTTGCATGCTGAAACAATGCCTGCAATTGTCTTCATGTTGCAAGGGCTTGTGTGAATTGTATGTTTTGCACATATTGTGATTGTTGACTTGCTCTGCTGCACAAAGAAAGAAAACTATTGGGTAACAGTTGGAGGTGGGAGGGAGGAGTGGCTTCCCAGTCGGAAATGGAAGGACTACAAGACAGGATTTTAAATTACACGTGTACTAAAGGAAGAAGCCATGGAGGTCACTTTCTCAGGCCACCAGCTCCCCAGGTTGCATGTGGTGTGTCTTGTAGATGGTGTCCTTGCAACATTTCATTTGTTGGTCATGCCTTTCAATTTCTAACCTGGAAATAGCCAAAGTCTCTTGCAACACTCGCTTTGTGCAGCTTCCCGATTGCAACGCAAATACTGTGGAAGAGCTTCTGGATACCAAGCCCAGATGAAGTCATTGTCCAAACTTATTTATTTATTTATTGGGTTGGAGGAGGGTTACCTACAATCTAGCCACATTGTCCTGAAGGAGTGGAGAATGGTGATTCAAGAATAAAACAAAAAAGAAAACCTCAACTTAGGCTAATGATGAAGTCTTAAAAAAAAAAAAGGAGGAAGAAAGAGCAGCAATTTTGCACTGACTGGATTGCCTCATCCATCTGGATTTCAGATCATCTGAGTGGCCAGATGTCAAAGACCCAAGTGCTCTAGAAAAATTCTTATGGGGATAGAAAGTGAATTTCAAACCTCTTATCTTAAAAAGAAAAAAAAAAAGCCCTCAAACTCTGCTGCTTTTTGTTTTTGTTATCCAGGTGTGTCTTTAATCACTTGGTTGCTCAGAAGCCTCAGATAATCCTGAGAAACCAAACTTTTATTTTTAAATAAAATTGTTTCTTATTATTCTGGTCTTTGGACAGAGATGAAGCTACTCTTTTTCTTAGGAATTTCAGAAGCTTGTGTTTCACAGGTACTTTCTTTGCCAGATTCCCTAATGAAGCTTGTATTGTATTGTGTTTTTTCTTAAATGTTTCTGGAGCCCACTTAAACTGGCACGTTCAGTAACATGGTTGGTGTGTGCTGTGGTATAAGTAAACAGCTGCATGTGTGCATGCAAAACAAAAATAGTCACATTTGTGATGCTTGCCTTTCTCTGTGTGAAAGTGATGTAGCTGTATTTGTGAAAGTTTTGTCATCTGAAAGTGTTTACATTGGTCACTGGAAGTTTCTCTGCGCTGCCTTACATTTGATTTGCTGTTTGGAGTAGACTCTTTACATTTCAGAAATAAAGTATTTGGAGTTCTGTGAATACTGAGAGAAGATTGATTAATAAGCAGTCATTTGCAGTTTTTGAAAGGGTGAATTCCAGGTAAATGTGATAAAATTGTAGTTCCACTGATGAAACTGATTCCTTGAAGTGATAGATTAAAATGTATTTAAACCCACTGCCTCTCTGCCCTTGTCCCCCACTTAGACGACCTTTAGCAATAGGAAAAGATATTAGGATAGGTCTCCTTTCTATATCCCTGTACCTGCACAGGTTCCCATGTTGAAGCAAGCAGCCTTGAATTTTTGTTGGCCTTTCATCTTGTGGATCACTCTCAGGAGTGAAGGGAGCCATAAAATCAGACTTCCTGTGTTTTGCATGTCCTTTCCCCAGGCACTA
Organism: Passer domesticus; assembly: GCF_036417665.1. Classification (NCBI taxonomy): domain Eukaryota; kingdom Metazoa; phylum Chordata; class Aves; order Passeriformes; family Passeridae; genus Passer; species Passer domesticus. The sequence continues at coordinate 26,097,363 of NC_087512.1, forward strand.
GCAACTACATAAGGTACCAGGGGCCCCTGTGTTTGAATAGGGACATGTAGCTTTGAGATATGTGTTCTCTGTCAAGCTGATCAGAGTCCAGAGGTGAAGCTGCCTTGCATCTGACTATTTAGCTTATGAAATCTGTTATTTGTAGCACCATTCAGCTTCCAAAAGTGGGATGAATTTTCTGCAGCTGTTTCCAAACTTGTGGTCTGCTTTCAAGTCCTCAATTAATTCCTGTGTGTAGGCTGGAGGAAACTGAAGTCAGGGTCGGCCTCTGGCTCTGGAGAGACTACATGAGGCTCTTGCTCTATGAATTGTTGTGGGAATTCTGGCTGACTATTTGACCATTTCAGCCCTGCGAAACACCCCAGACTTAGAAGCAGTTCACAGCAGAGTGCACACAAAAACCCTGGCATAAGATGGGAAGGTTCCACTTATTTTGCAGGCTGGTTACTGTAGAAACATGTAACAAAGGACAGCCTTCCTCTTCTGATGTAATTGTGCAGCCCCTTTTCTATATGTCTGACACCTGTCTGAATAAGAGTGATTAGAAAGGAATAATGTTCCCATTCCTGGCCATTGAATATATGGTTCATGTGCTAAAAAAAACCTTGCAAGTAAAGAAGTAAAATTGTCTATGTTGTTTGCTACTATGTCTTAAGATTTTGTAAAACTCACTTTTTTCACAATGTGAAAATGAAGGTCAATAAATTATTAGATATTTCCTCTCCATGGAATGTTTATTTGAAGTGTTGTCTCTTCCTCCCCTCTTTCCTCACCACTAAATGCTTTGAATCCTTTATAATGCCCTTTTTTATGTCCTCTTAAAAGAAGCACATCAGCAACATGCAATTAAATGCTTTGGTTTAAGCTTCTGCTTCAGCTGCACTTTCCTTCCCTTTGTTCTCTTCTGCTGCTCTTTCTATGATCTCTATCTCAAAGTTCAGCAGTTAAAACTCGGAGAGCCTCAGAACATTTAAGAACAGGAAATGCAAGTTTGTTAGTGCTTGCAGTACAGTTTAGTTAGTGCCTGATACCACTTGGAAGTGCAATTAGGCATCTTGAATCCTTTCTAATTATTCACAAGTCAGAAAATCCTGGGTGAACGTAAAACATTCCAATTGTTCTATATACCTGTATAGTCAAACTCTTTGAACTTTTCATCTTACTTATATTTTTATGTATACATTCTTAGTTTTGGGCAGGTTTTTTGTTTGATTTTTTGTTTAAATACCATTTTAATGCTATTGATTTTCTACATTGGTTTAGCACCTGTCTGGCCTGAAAGTTTTGCTGAACACTGTCCAGATATAAAATAGCAAGTTTTCTGACATCTTCTAAATTACCTCTCTTAAAACTCCTGCAGCTGCCCTGTGAAAACCTGCCACAGGTTTCTCTGTGGTCTTTCTTTGTTCCAAAGAGTTTGGGCCATAGTATATTACATTACTTTCTGGCCTTGGTATGGCTTGGTTAAACTGTGTTTGAGATATTTGCCATCAGTTTTGGCTGGGGGAGTGGGACACTTAGAGACTCTTTAAATATGAGGAATACCAGGAGAAATCAGCCTTTCCACAGAGCAAGGTATGGTTAAATTAGTTTCTGTGCTTATCGCAAGCTCTTTGCTGGACAGTAATCTGGATTGGTTTCCTTTATTTGGGTTTCACCAGGGCATGAAATGCTTACAGCAGCACTGGGCATGAACAAACTGCTGTAGAGTGATTCAGCTAATGTCATTTTAGGGCACTGGGTTACTTATTCTATCTGGTCATGGATTCAAACTCCTTTGCTTGGAAGTTTTCTCATACTGAATGTTATGATACTCTGATAATGGTGAGAGTGTAAAAAAATAATTACATTTATGTTTTAAACAACTGATGGTCTGTACAAGACATCTGCTTTATTCATAGTAAGTGTGGAAACTAAATGCCTTGAATGATTAGAAAAAAATCAGCTCATTAGCATTGACTGCAGCTTCATCAAGCATCCTGGGGTGATCAGCCCTGACCTGTGAAAGTCTCAAAGGCCCTGTTTATGCTAGTAAATTAAATATGCCTGGGGATGGTCTGGCATGGAGGCCAGATGGCAGGAAACAGCCTTGAGCACTCTGAGCAGCCTCTTGTCCTGGCAAGACAGGATGGCTGCATGCAAACTGCTTGCAGTGGCTGCTTGGGTGCTCTGGCTCCTGAACCCTACCCAGGAGCACTCCAGAGGAGTGCAAGTTTGCATGGGCCAAAACCACGTTGGGGCTCTCAAATGACTGAGCAGAACTGACAGTCTGTTCTATGCCTGGGAACATGCCCAAATACAGTTTGGTGTAGTGCCATTGTCCCAGCCAGAGCAATGAGTGACATCACCTTTAGGTCCTTGGTAGCTGGGCAGACTGATAACTGGTTGCATGACCTGGCATCAATGACCTAAATGCTGATGAAAGCGGAGGGAGGAAGGAATGCTCTCTCTGAGTGGCACAGACCTTGGTAAGTGGGAAAGATGGGTCCTGAAGAGGTGGAGTCATGCAGCTTCTTCAGCTGCAACAGCATGAAGCCTTGGAAGTGCAGAAAGAGGATAGGAGTGTCCACACTGTAGGTGAAAAATGTTTGGTGTGCCCAAAGCCTTCCTGGTGACAGTGCCCTGTGGGTTTTGCAGGAGGTGCAGGTATCTCCTGGTCTCCAAAAAACCAAATGGAGCAGAATTCTATCAAAGCCACAACACAAGTGTGCACATAGGAACACATACGTGCACCCATAACCCTGGCTGGCAAACACCAGACAAGTAATTTTTGTTATAAAGGACAATTAGTCCCCAGTTTTACCCAGCATGGCCTCATTTTTGGCCCTTACAAAAATTTACCTCTCTCTACAGTGTGAAAGGCTGTGAAATGGTCTGTCATCTGGGTGTGTGTATGCACGTGAACCCTACAGAAACATAAATACCATAGAAAAGTCATATGTTTATTCAGATTTTTATGTTTGTGTGACATGAAGCCAAATACAAACTTGGTCAGTAGTAACATAGGCATATGCACATACACAATACACAAAAAACATCTGTCTTCTGTGTGTCTTTAATAATGGTCTGAATTTTAAAGTTTCACTATTTTTTTAGAAACTCTACATTTAAATATGATAATTACCCTTAAAACAAAACATGGTACACAAGGCGTGACTCCAAATTAAAATAAGTGGCTAAATAAATCACAGATCTCTTTCATAATTATGTTAGGCAATGCTTCTGGCCTGACAATCCTCTGACACTCTCAGGAAACCAAACTAGACAATGTGTCCTTTTTTTGTGTGTGTGTGTGTGTCTAGTTACCCTAGAAACCATAGTCTGTATCTCTGAAGCAATGGGGAGCTATGAAGGAGGCAAAGCCACAGGAGTTTCTTCCAATACCCCTCCTAATCCTTCTCTTTATGTTATCAGACATTCAGTAAATTACTTAGCTCTTGATAGTAGCTGAAGTTCATTAGATATTTTGTAATCACTCTGGAATTTGTGGGTCATAGTCCATGCTCTGATTCAAAGGTAAACTTTATGGCTGTGTTACTTAATTGTAATTGCATATTTATACGAGCCAAAGCCACAAATACAAACTAAGATTTTGCAAACCTGCTGGTCTTTCTAGGAGCTGTGAAAGCTTGTAATCTCATTCATCTTGTTAATTGGCTGGAGAAGGGTTAAACTATTTACAGAGATATTGTCTCCCAAAATGAACAGAACTAGATCTAAAAGAAATTGGAAGGACTTGCCATCAGATAAACACAAGCAACCTGGCTTTTTACAGAGCAGTGAGGAACAATAATTCTTTCAGGCAGATGGTTACTCTTTACCTAAAGAGCGCTGATAGGAAGCAGACAAGTTTAGGGAACTGATGGTAGCAGAGTATTTACACAAACTTAAAATGTTATCCTGCTCCTTGGCATCCTTCCCAGTATGGAGGGGTACTGAGCGAAAGAAAGATGCAGACTGGACCTTTTATCTTAGAGGCAAGAGGCTTTCTTTTTCATTCCAGGAACAGAAACATCTTGTCTTAAAACACTTGGAAAGAGTGTTTTAAGGCCTTGGGGTCCTATAAAGGGACTCAATCAATGTGGACTTCCTCCAAGGGTGATTGGCTGGCTGGAGTTCCTTGGTTCAAGGTTTGGGAAGCATCTCCAAGAGGGGATTACTGGCTGGTGGAAGTGTCCTTGAGTATACAGGATAATGGTCGAGCTTTCATTTTCATGTGAACATATCCTTTACTTTTTCTCACCCCATCTTTGCTCTTGTCCATACCTGTGCAAATTCCTCATGGAGCTGTTGCCCTAGCCCTTATAGTTAAGACAGAGAGCACTGCATATTGCAAAATTAGGAGGAAGGGTGGTAAAAAACTTCTGAAAGCATTTGCTTACATATTGCCACTGAATATGGTCCAGGAGCTATATACCATGGCCTGATAATCCTGTGGAATATCTGCCTTTGTCCTGCTCTACCTGTATGTCTCAGCCACACAGCTTGTAGCTAATAGCTGTTTGCAGCCCTACGTGGCACAGACCTGTGCTTAGCTGTTTCTGGTTAACTTGTCAAAAACCCTGGAAGTTGTTGTGTCATAAGGTAACACCTGATGTGATGTGTTAGCCAGGGCTTTGTTGGCTATAAAAGGGTTAGTCATCGGTGCTGATGTATGTCCTCTGTATGTCCTCTTCTGGCTGAAGCATGCCTTTCATGTTTGATCCTGCAAATGGGTTTCTGGAACAGCTGGGTGGATGCAGATGCTCTCACAAGGGACTGCTTCACCTTTCTTGTGAATCTCCAAATACTTTCCCTGTTACTGGGGGTGTTTTATGTCTTGATTTATTGGCTACTTTACATTTCAGCAAAACAATTTGAGTTGATACAAGCAATTCCCACTCCCCCACCTCCTACACTGCCGAAAACACCTCCCTTTTGGTTACAGAGCAGTGAATCTTTTTTCATCACCTAGTGGGTTTTTTCAGATTTATTTGTCGATCTTCTTGTGATGGACATTGTTTACTTGATTTTCTATACAAAGGTGGAACTTTTTTGATGTGTGACTTGACAGTGTCTGGGAAACCCACCGTCTATCTCCTCCTGGCCACAGCATTGCAGGGTACTGGGAGATGAAGGGATACCTTGGCTTAAAAGCAGCTTCCTGTGGGAAATGCTTTGGTTCTGGGATGGAGGCGTTGATAATAAAAGTGTTGAGAGTGGCACCTTGAGTAACAAGGAATTTTCTTCCAGTTGGAGCAGACCTAAAAGCCTCCAAGATGCTAGAGGAAGTTTCCTAGGAGCCTAGAAAAGATTTTGTAGGGTTTCTTCAGTGCCCACAGTTCCTGGACTTGGGCAATACTGGATGGGAAATTTTTTTTTCTGTCATGCACTTTTCCTCCATGAATACATGACATTTGTGGTCAAGTAACTCTACTTTGTTAACCTCACATAGTGCATTTGGGTTTCTACTTAAAAGATATTTTATCTGACAAATAAATATCTACAGTAGAATAAATGCATATCTGCAGTAAAATATTAACTTCTTGATCAAAAGCCCATAGAGAGCTATGGTCCATCTTGCTGTCATGAAAGGGTAGAGCACACTCACCTCAAGCTTCATGCAGGGTCATGTTGAGCTGCTGCTTGGTGTTTCTGAGACCACAGGAAGTAAATGAGAAAAATTACCAGAGTTGTTTGCAGCCCTAGAAACTGGGGACATGGACCTGGATTCTGACTCCACACTGAGACTCAACTTCAGATAATTACAGGTGAAGCTGCCAATAAGCTAAGGCACATTTTCTCACTCTTTGCAGCTATTTTGGGCCTTAGAAGTACAAGTAATTTCTTTCTCCTGCTTTAGCTCATTTCAAACTTACAAGCATGAAAATAGTATTTGTGGTAAAAAACCCTCCATGCCATTAAAAAAACTGCGGTATGGTTTTTATAAATTCAGAGACAAACTAGTTGGCTGTTTAGACAATTGTACAATCAAGCTCCCATAATAAGAATATTTAAATAAAAAGACATAACAGTGATTTTAAACTTTGTTTGAAAGGCTAATAATGGATTAATTTTGATCTCTAAAATAGACAAAGCCTTCCCCCCCCCCCCCCCCTTCCAATGTTTGTTAAGTTAATCTGGTTAAAAGCTGGCCTATAAAATGCCTTAGCTTTTCCTCTGTCATCTCAGATACAGTCTTTACCCTGAAAGCATGTCTGTGTGTGATTAACTTCACACAGCCTGAGTATTCCTTTTGAATTCAGTGGATTAATTCAGAGACCACAATGTTAGCATGCATCACTTGCAGGATTGAGGCACATGCTAACAGGAAACAATTTTATGATATAACACTGCAGACTACTAAAATGAAGTGTTGAGAAAGAACCAAACTCAGTAATTTTTTACTGAGGCCATCAAAAAGATTGGCCCATGGACAAACAGATTTTATTTTCACTTAAGCGTTCTTGAACAACACAATATGCAGAAATCAACTACAATAACTTGGAAAATTCTATCTAAACAGCACAATTTTAATACTTTGGAATTGTCACTGTCAGAATTTATCTAGCATTATTTTCTCATTACAGTGTATTAGTTTCTTTAATATGCTTTATTAGTTTCATAAAATTCAGAAACATAAGTGTTCATTGAATATTACTCTGTCTAGACAATGATGTGTGCATTTAAAAAAATTGTGAAATACTTTCCAGCAGTTTGCCAAGAACTGTATTGGAAGAGAGGGAGATGATGTTTCTTTTTTCTTCTCTGAATAAATAGGAAGAGACTAACTACTTGGTGATCTTGACAGCCCAGTCTGAGAATTCACAATATTTGTGGAGAATTAGATACAAAAATCCTAAATTTATTTTCTTCTGTTCTTATGGTGATGAGAACTAGTGATCCACCCATTTTCTGCTGCTGTTGGACCCCAGCAACAACTCTGATGGTGACGTGCTCAGTGAATGTGCTGTTAGCAGTGAGCATATCCTGGAATCAAATGCTTGGACTAGGGCTACAGTCAGGCTGGGGCAGACAGTTGTTACTCTAGCTCAGCATCCTGCATGGATCAATCACCTGATAAAATGCATCAGAGCAGTTGTGAGAAACCCTACAGCAGGAATGTGTGACATAGCTGACCTTCCTGAGAAGTTTCTCTTTGCTTTCCTGGGCATGAGAGACTTTCCTTGAAGTCATTGAGACTGTGTTCTGCCTCTCCCAGAGCACTCTGTAACCACTGTCAGAATTATTATGTCTGCCAGCAGCCATAGCTCAGGGAAATGCTCTTTCACCGTCTATTTTTCACCTGTAGTAAGGAACAGAAGACCTTGAGCTGGAAAGTGGTGCACATAATAATTTTGTAGTTTTATTGGTATGAAGACTGAAAATGAGTGCCTATCCTGCATGTTCAAGCATTTCACAATCACCGTATCCCAGGAGGGCTGAGATTGGAAAAGGCCTCTGGAAATGGTGCAACCAACCTGACCTTCAGCAGGGACAGTCATAGTAGGTTGCTCAGAGCCATGTCCAGTCAGGTTTGTTTTATCTCCAAGAATGGATATGCTACAACCTTTCTGTTTTACCACCCTCACAGTAAAATATTTTTGCTTATGTAGAAGTGGAATTTGTTATATTTCAGTTTGTGCTCATTGTTTCTTATGCTTGCACTGGGCCCTGCTCTGGAGTCTCCATACATCTCCACTCTCAACCATCAGGTCATATATCTCTTCAGTTTAGCTATTATGTTTTAAATATATGCAGACATTTCTCCTTTTTAAATTATCTGCTGAAATGGCACAATAGTAGAAAGGCTGTTTTAGTATGGTTTGCAATGAATATGTATGGTTTACATAACCTAGTAAAGACTACCTCTGACCCCTGTAACCAAGATTTGGTACTAAATTAAGAATGATGTATTATCATATACCTGCTGAATTTGAGTCTCTTGTGGAGTGGGCAGTATCTATCAAATCACAACCTCCATATAATGTGTCTTCTTAATGGTTGGACTTGGTGATCTTAGAGGTCTTTTCCAACCTTAATAATTCTATGATTCTTTCACAAAGACTTTTACTCTATGAACCCTGAATATATTGATCATGTATACAAGATGTAGTCTGCTGGTCCACCACATGCATGTATGTATTTTCATAGTACAATAAAGAAAGGATCAATGTTTTTTTCTGATAAGACACCTAAAAATCACTGTTATTTTATAGACAGGCTGTATCTTTCCAACAGACAAGGTAGATAATATCTGGGATGGGGGATGGTTGATTAGCAAATATATTAAAATCTGTAAGATTTGGAAGGGAAAGTATTTCTGGTTGTTATCCAGTAAGTGACACTTTGTCCCTGTAGTTGGGTCTTGATTCTGAATCTTTTTGGTAATGCAGTGCTCACAAATACATAGTAGGAAATGGGTGTGTGAAACAGAGCATGACTTATGCAGAACTATAGTCAACAAAGTACAAATCTTGATAATTGTGCATTCTTTTGGCATTGATATATTGTAGGAGAGAAGGTGTTGTTGAAAATTCTCAAATTGCAGCGCAAGAGGCTTTTCTAGGAGACAAAAAGTGGAGGGTGTCTTGACTGTGGCCATTGCCCACAAACCTTCTCTCAAAGAGGTGCATTTAGATAAAAATATCTTCAGAACAGGGAGAATTTTGTAAAGAAGAGCCCTTGCACATTCAACTCTTAGATTTATATTGTTTCCCTTTTCCATGAATTTCAGCCACAGTTTTTCACCTATTGTTTTTGGACCATGACAGTTAAAAAAATATATATTTTCAACTAAAAAATTGAATGTTATTTCTTCAAGATATTTGCTATTAAGAAAAAATGCTTAAAATAGTTATGACGCCAGCAGTTCATATACAGACACGAATGGAACGGGACCACACCTGAACAGCGTCGTGAGCTATTTATTTAAGAAGCATCAGTCTCATTACATGGCTATGGCAATGGATCGATGCGAGCAGCTTGCTATCCAGTCAGAAGGCCGAGGAAACTTAATGTTGCAACATATTATAAGATAGTTTCAGACCCAGTTTCAGCCAATTACATAAAGCAAAAGCATATTGACAGTCGTTCTATCCAACCACATGAAGCACGCGTAGCTTTAGTTAAAACAATAGCAGCTTTTTCTCTCATACAATGGTTCGTTTATAAAAGACAAAGCACAGAGCCCTATTCATATTTAACCTTCTAAATATTTACTAAAATATACCTTTTTGCAACTTAGAAAGCCAAACTACATAGCTTTATTGTTCTATTTCTCATGTCTTCGTTACTGCCGATGTATCTTTTCTGCTGCTTTAGCATTTCACTATCCTTACTGTCTCTGAGGCCCTTCTTTTTCCCAGCTTTCCTAAAATCCTCTAATCCCATGGATTCCCACATAGTTACAATTTTCACTTCTTTCTCTTTGCATTTAAGTGTGATCAGAGTTCCACAGGCCTGAGCTACAAAGGATTTCATGAGCTGTAGGACTATCAAATCAGTGCTGAATATCTGTATATGAATTTCAGTTTCAAGCCTCCTTCAGGTATTATTTAGTGTGATTCAGATATTCATATCTAATCCTGCTTTCATCTGATCATACATAATCTCTCTGCAGCCTTCTTAACAGGGTGCCGTTTTTTAATAAGAGGTGTTCAGGAACTGGAATCTCTCTGCCTCCGATGGAAAAATCTCAAACTTCCTGGCAACACTGAATTTGGCATTTAAATTACTGCAAATTGGTATTCATTGGCTTGAGAAATCAAAAAAAATCTCTGATGCTGCTATGTCTACCAAAAATAAATATATTTTTAAATCTACAGGAGTGTCTGTACACTGTGAAAATATACCATTATGTAAACCCATGTTCTGCAAAGCCAATGAGATTCAAATCTAACTGTTATTGCTAAGAATCTTACAGGTACATCTGCTTGAATAATTGAAGTGAAATAATTGAAGTGAAAACTTCAATTTTGGTTATGAAGAATAAATGAGTGGAAGCAACAGGTTCTACCACTTAATGTATGAAGAATAAGAAATTGTGTCTCCCATCTGGAGGCAATATTCCTAAATGCTCACTATGACATGCTTTGAATAGCCTTGTGTTTTGGATCCAGTTCATGACAAAGTATTGAAGAGTTTGGCTAAGAGTTGTGTACTGCATGACTGTCCCTGCTGTCAGCAAGGAGGAGATTGGGCTGCATGTGATTGCTGCTGAGGACATTGTACAGAGGGCATGCTCTGTGACCTCTCTAAGCTCTTCCCTGTGAATATTGGAAGGGTGAGGTTTCATAACTCTTTCATCACCAGAAGGTGATGGGGAACTGTGATGTGCTCCAAGGCAACTTCATTAGGCACTGCTCTGGGAAACCTACTCTTTTGGAGAATTTGGGAGCTAAGCAAAAAAGCTTATTTTTTTCCCAGGGAAGAAACAAAAGGCAGAGAAAAGGTGGGATGTGGAAATGTTCATGAAAGGTGGCCTTTGTCAGCAACTTTCACCTCTTGATTGATGCTGGGCGTTGGAGTTACACAAACAGAACAAGCTGTATGGCATTGCACTTTGCTGACTTTAACCACAGCAGGTTTTGCCTTTTGCATATTGTGATCAGTTTTTGATCAGTGAATTGAGACAGACCACTCCCATTGAAAAGTATGCAAAGAAGAGCTAAAAACATCCCGTTACACAGACAGAATCTACTACTCAATCAGTACTATCTCTGAGTTATTAAATTTAGGAGAATGTAAATTTGCCCTGGCAGAAAGTATGCCTAGACCTGTTGTAACAGTTAAGCACAACAGATTAGTGGTTTAATTTACTGGCAAACGTGTAGCCCATGGGTTCTAGTTTGCTCAGCCGTGGGAAAAGCCTTGGTTGTCAGTTCTTCTTCTTGCCAAGGGAGAAGTGATGACAGCTGAAGATTTATTTGTCTGTCACACTTCCCTCCTATGAATGAGGAAGGAGTCCAAAGGGATGATTAAATAAGCAGAATTACTTAGAGGAGATATGTGAAAGGACAGAAGAGACTGAGGTAAAGCTTTGCAAAAGCTAACCTAACTGGTGGAGAAAGAAACTTCCCAACAGTGGCAACTATACAGAGACCAGGGAGCAGAGACAGAAGACTACTCCTGCTGGAAAACAAAATCACTGTGAGCTAGTAAGAACTGGGAACAAGGCAGACAGCACTCAGAAGACCAGGAGTGTAGTTTTCAGCTGAATTGAGGACTGTGAACACAACCGGTATAGGGAGCGCCACCACATAACTTATCTCCTCAGGTCTTTTATGCAGCCTCTATTCAAAAATACTCAGCCAGATTTTACTATATTAAAAAAAAAAAAAGCATCTGATTTGGTACAAAATGCAAGCAGTTAAGATGCTTTTGTATCAGATTTTGTCCGGTTTTCACACCTATGTGCTAAGGTGTTACAGCTATCACAGTAGTGAAGGCTTTCTTTGTTGAGTTGCATCATGGTGTGTGACTCTTGCGTGGTGTTCTGTCAGCTCACTGAGCATCGCAGGTACCTGGCTGGAGTCTGCTTCCCAAGCACTTCCACAGGAAGGTTAAGACTATACAGGCAGGAAATGTGACTTTTTTGGGAAGGGAGAGTGGGTATGCAAGAGGAAATAAGTAAGAACAGGCTCTTTAGAAAACCCTGAAATTAACTTCCTTTGAATAAAACACCCAATAAATTGCAGTTTTGCTCACATTCAGTTGACTTATCTGAATCAAAGCTTAACAGCATGTGTGTATATATACATGTATAAATACACGTGTAATAAGAGAAAGCACCCTTGCCCTCATACCCAGCTGTCCTTTGCAGCACCCATGTGTGCTCAGCACACTGCTTGAATTGATTAATTTTTATGCTGATAAGGATGGAGTAAGAAGTTATACAGGGCAGAAGAGACATCTGTATTTGACTTGAATAAATCTTTCAAATGCAGGTTGTGAGATAGAGAAGTATTATCAAATTAAATATTTTATTATGCAGCAAATTACTGCAAATGTTCAGAGTATTACATCTAAGAGGAAGAGTGCAGCACAGTTTTTTAACAACAAACTGGACAAAATTTACGTTTAGTGCTATATTCTATGGCACGACCACCATTTTTTCTGTTCATGGTCTGGACTGATAGAAAGTTGTATGGGTATAGATAACACTATTTCAAATCTGAGGAATTAAGCCTTGTAGAGGATCAGACTATATTAGCTGAAGCACTAGCAGGCACTTGTTGAGAGTACCAATCTGAGCCCAGTGCTACTTGTTGGCTTGGGGCAGGAAGACTACTCAGTTCTGCCTGACTGAATGACACACAGCACACAGTTTAGCACTGAATCTGAAAGAACTTTCCACAACTGATTAGATGCCTCACCAAAATGAATTTAAAATCTTACCTTTGCAAAGTCTGATTTTGCATACATACTTTTTCCCTGATCAGTTTGACACTCATAAAGTTGTGCTAATATTGTACCTGTGCTAATCAGTCCCTTACTGGCCTTCCATCTCTCTCGTATAGTACCTGCCTAGAAGTACCTGGAAGGTGCCCTGCAGCATTGATGCAGAGTGACCTGCCATGCAGCCAGCACAGACAAGAGAGAACCCAGGTATGCCACCACTGCTCGCCCACGGGGCTCTGATTAAGCTCAGTTGTGTCCATGAAGCTGTTAGGGCACATGCACCTTTCTTTTCAGCCTCAGCTCTATCAAAGGAAACAAGATATTTCAAAAAAAAAGGTGCACATGAGCAAGTGGATAAATGTAAAAAATTAAAATCTCTTCTTTTGGTTAGAGCCTAACCAGTATTTCAGCCCTGCATTCTTTTTTTTTTTTTTTTTTTTTTTTTTAATGTCTCTTCTGAAATTGCTTAAGAAGGAGTCTTTAATTAACCAGTAAATAGAGTCTCTTGCTACTAAGGAGTAGATTTAGAAGATCCCTCTAATTACTGGAACCAGAGTGATTGCAAATACCAGTTTGTTCCCTGTTCAAGTGGAGCGAGGTTCTCGTAAAGTGTTACAAAAACTTTCATTTGCATCATCCCTCCACTCCAACCAATGTTGCTATTACATAAAGGGAGGACTTGTTTACATCCATATGTTCATGTAGTTCAGTTGTTTGAACTGGAAAGGCAGGAGAAATTGGATTCACATGACAGCTCATGAAATTTAAAGTGATATTCTCACAGCTGATTTCTTGTCATGTGACTAATGTCTCACAGTGTGTCTTGACAGTCCAACCGAACAAATCAGAAGTTGACCAAGAACCCTGTTATATTAAATTAATTCTCTAAGTCAAAGTTTATAGGTACTCTGGAGAACTTTCTTACTGACATTTTTCTAGAACTCCTACCTTGAGCTGTTTTTCCTGTCTAACAGAATTACAGAACCATTTATGTTGGTAAAGACCTCTGAGATCATTGAGCCCAACCTTGTCAACTAAACTATGACAGTAAGTGCCACATCGAGTAATTTCTTGAACATGAGTCTTCCAAGTAAGCACTGAGGGCTCTCACTGTATTGCTGTTTTCCTCCCTTGCTTTGTCCCCACTACTTAGGTATATAAAATTATGTTAATCTAACTTCTCTTAATGCCTGTCCTTTTTGGAATCATCTGGTTTAAATTTTACTTACCTGCTTAGTATGAAATGAGTGTTCTCTGCCTGACTGCATGAGGAAGTCACAAGTCATTAACAGCTTATGTTAAACTACACGGTGGGAATACACAATCTGCCTTCAATGATATGTTTTGCTAAGGTGGGAAAAAAATGTACTGAATGCTAAACTAAGAACGATGATTGATCTAGGGACATAGCTGAAGAACTTTGCCCTGTCCCAAAAATCATTTACAGTTGCCTGGAGAAAGCTCAAACTAATGTAAAATACTTCCATTTGAAACATCAGCTCCCCTCCAACAGCAGCTTCACTGGACCTGCTCCCTCTCAGTGCCAGAAGGTGTTGCTAGAACAGGTTTGACCAGTTACTGCAATTCAGAGAACTCTTTAAATAGTTATATACTAGTGTTGCTGGATTAATTTGTGTGAAAAAACCCCTATTGCTTCAGTCACCACCAGAGTGTTCTGTAATGAACCTTTACCTCTGATCCAAGAATTACTGAGCGACATTGGTGCCTGGGTTTAGCCCAAGCACTGTGTCAGCAGCAGCAGTGCCCAGATTCCCAACTCTACAAGCATGGGATTGAGAAGAACTAAGGGAGTGGGAAGAAAATGTTTAACTGAAACAACTATGGAAAAATGCAATGAGATCCTGTAGCTCTTTCTGCAGGAGAATGCTCTTCTGCTCTTTCTCTCTCTGTTGCTTCAGGGTGTGTGTCAGTCAGCTCTGCTTTTGGATGTAATTTCAAAACAACTAGTACATTCTGAGCTGTGAAGGAGAAGGCTTTCAGCTCTTAGTAATGAACATTATAGAAGGAAAGGACAGAGAGAATCAATGGCTATTGATTGGGAAAAATTCACAGACAGGGAAGGGAACAGAGTGGAGGCATTCAATACTAGGTGGAGAAAAATGTGAGCAGAAAAGATCCAGGTCTGCTGGGGTTAACAGCTGCAGTATCTGTATCTATTATTAAATACAACAAAAGCAAAATGTAATTGCTTATTGTTGTAATACCATATGTCAATATATCTCACCTCACATCATGCAGATGTTTCAACCTACGCCCAGAGCAAGATGTCCAGCATAAGAAACAAGAAAACAACAAGTGCTTTCAGATGTCAGAGCATGAGGAAACAGTGGGAAGATCAAGTGGAGATGCATTTCAGAGGCTCTGCTGTTATAGTGCTCTGGAGGAATTACAGACATCAGGCTATCACTATTGATTCTTAAGTGCTTATTGTAATGCCTACTGAAGCATTTCCGGTTCTTTTATTCTTCCTTATGGGAGAATATGATGGAAATGTTCTATTTTCCTTCTTTCACCAAAATCTGCTCAGAATCAAATAGACTGAAAGCAGATCAGACTCTTATTTGGCTAACCAGCTGGGTATTGGCAATGATGTCTGTCACTGATTTTATCTCACAGACCTCTTCAACAAGCACTTGAGGTCCTAATACATTATTCCAGACTTCATATTGCAAATACCAATGTGCACTTTAGTCTCAAAGGAATTATGATCAAGTTTTCACTAGAGGAAGAAAAAAGCTAACAGCTGAAACTGATTTTCTTAGATAAAACAACAGCACTAAGCCACTAAGGTTAGTGGCTTAGTCTCTGGGCTCATAAATCTCGTTAGAATTTACTGAATTCTTGTTTCTCATACGTAAACTGAAAATGGATTTCCCGGCAGTGTGGTGTTACTACAGCAGAACTGCATGACAGCTCTTGAACAGTAGATCTGTGGAGAAGTCACTGAAGATAACAGGTTACTGTACACCCTCTGAGCTGCAGGTTCCCACGCCTGCTCCTCCTCCATGGTCAGGGTGAGCTAGTTTGAAATTGTGTGCCCTATGATGAAAAATGGATGAACCAGTTTTCATTTGCCCCATGATATTGTGAGATGAAAACATCCATAAAGGGGCGGTTACTGTGGGAAAGAAATGACTACCAGCTTACTATCCAATGGCTACAGGTTATATGTTCTTCTCCACAGAATCATCCCCTGAAATACAAAGCAGAGTTCAGAAAATATTAATGCCTATGGCAGCTGTGCTCTGTTGCATTTCTGCCTCATGTGCAGTGGTCCCTAGCAGTGGTTGGTGTTTCAGATGCATTCTCTCTGTATGCTTCTGGGGCTATTAACCCAACTGACTTTGAGAAGATCACAACAGCAGCCTCCGCAATGCTTGCTCTGTCTCATTTGGTATATTGGCTGCCAATGGTCTTTAAGCATATCCTCCATACAAAGGAAAGCACAAAGAATTCCTCAGCTCTTTGAATCTTTTAAAATACTGCAAGTATTTCCATCTTATGAATTTTCTCTTGCTTAGTCCTATCCTAATTGTGATCAGGCTGGCTAGATAAGCTATTGGCCTTTCATCTATAAAATATGCTTTTGACCTGAGGCAAAACTAGAGTTGCTCAGTAATGTCAGAAGAACCAAACTAAAATAGACATCCACTTCTGATGTAATTTCTCCAAGGCCTTTCTTTCTGTGTAAAATATTCAATCTAGCTGAAAGCTGTGGTAACTTCTCCAGGCAGTAGCTTTTGCTTTCCTTTAGAAGAAGACTATTACAAGGATTATCAGTTGAAGCTACAAGGTGCTTATTCTGCTCTCATTTCCACCAACCTGGATCAGTACTAATTCTATTGACTTCAAGGATTTAGTCGCTGTGAGGGAAGAATGTGGGTGAAAAGGTGCTCATAAAGCTGCAGCAGCATTTTGATACTGATTAGCACTGTTAAGCACTTGCAATGTGCTGTTGCCAGCCAGCAGCTTTCTAGAATTAGCGAGAGTGGTCTGAGCACACCAACAATCAAGAGTTCACTTGCATGAGGGCAATGCTTTTAAAGGGGTATTTGATAAAATGTATACCAGAGTAATTCCCTCCATTTGTTTTGCCTTTTGAAAATCCACTTCTTCTGTTCTGTTTTGTTTATATGCTTCTCAAGCATTGATCTTTACAGTGGAGTTTAACATTTCACTTCCTATCTTACTTCCATCCTGTCAAATAAAGTTTCAAATAACTGGAACCACTTGTCTTTCATGATCAAAGTGATAGAGAGACTTGTGTTCTCAAGCATTCTTGGCAACATGTCAGGAACAAACCCTTCTTGTGCATAATATATAATAATATGGTTTGTTGCATATATATTTGTTTGAAGAAGTGGTAGCTGCATAGATTTTAGAAGGACCATGAGAAATATAATCCAAGAAATACAATAAAAACTAAAATCAGACATAGAGGGACTTAGTTTTGCTGTAATGAAACAACTATGATTCATGGACTGTAAGGTCAGATAGGACCTTATGATCTCGGACTTGACTGGCTGCATAATTTAGGCTAAAGAATGTTTTTTAGTATATCTTGCAGTGGGATTGGTTGTGCCCTTCATAAGCTTTTCCAGTTAGTGATATTGATTAGTAATTTATTTAAACTCAATTGCGATAATATAAAATGCAGACTAAGTTTACTGGTCATTTTCCTGATTTCATATGCTGTGGGGTCGGTGACCTGCAAAACCTTTATGATCTCTGTGCTGTGAGAAGAACTCAAGGGCTGAAGTCATGGTGCCCTCTGAATCTCAAGAAAATCTACAGGTCAATAACCTTTTATTTCTGACCTTTTAACTGGCTCTAGTGGGCCATGAACACTGAAATGCCAGTTCTTTCAGATTCCTGGGAAGCTTCAAGCCTCTTGAATCTAATTCTCTCTGAGAGTTTTGCTCTCATATATTCAGGTCAGTGATATTGCAAAAGCAACTTGCAGCAAGGGGGAAAATCTGGGGCATCCAGGGTTGGGTAGCTAGTGTTACATAGCAAACTCAAGACAGTCGTGTAGCTCAGGAGCAACTCTTCTGACTGAGAGTGACTCATAGCTTAGTATCACCTATCCATGCCTTTCTAGGGAGAAGAGTGATGCAGATCCCTCATGTGTTTTATTTGGATGAGGCCACTCAATTCACTGGTCTTAGAGGAGCTTCTCTCCCACTCTGCTGTGTTCTCCGCTATAAACTCCTCTACTTCCATTTTAGTCATCCTATTTTCCCTTTCTTTCTAAGAATGGCTTGTCTAACTATGTCTATTCTCCTAACTTTTCTATTAATGTCTATTTTGCAGGCTTCCAAATGTTCTAAATTGTCTCTGGATTGTTTTGAAGACAGCTTCAAGATATGTTGACTTTGAGAGACTGAGGGGTGAAGCTGTAGCTTTGTTCAACACCATTAACATGCAGCCACTCTACTGTGGAGAGAAAGGCCACTTCCCCCCCCTTTTTTCCTTCCTCCTCACCTGAAAATCATCTTGAAATCAAATAGGATCCATATTTAGGATCACTTCCATTCTATCTAGGAGAATGAAAAGCAGGGGTTGTTGCAAAGGCTGAAACCAGGAGCTGACCTCTTTGAGACTTGTCTCTTGTTCACTTTTTCATGCAGATGCACATACACATACATCCACACTGGATGAGGAAATACTGTCATGCAGAGTCATGTTTTTTTAATCTGCTTTTCTTTCACTATCAGTTGCAGAAACCATTGTCGTTTGCAGGGTAATGCTGTCCCTCCTGTCTCAGAGAGAAGGGAAGACCCCACAGAAATAACAACACCAGTCTACATTGATTGCTCCCAAGCAAAAGTATGGAGCATGAAAGCCTCATCAGAGAGACTCTCAACACCCAATCCTATCAGGCACTGAGGCTGAAACCTTGCTGGTGTTGCAGCTGAAGAATATTCTTCAAAGCACAGAGGGCCAATTCACTTATGTGCATTCAGGTGGATCACAGGTACTTTCTAAGTGCCTGCAGCAGCATTAGTGTAGAGGGAATAGCATTCCAGAGTTATGGCTGTAATTTCAGAACAGATCAACTACTGACCTACACTCCTTTGTTGGCTGTTCTATAAGGCCTCCTTCTTTTTCAATATAAATATGTGAAAAAGACTGTGCTGTCATACCTGTATGTATGAAGCTTTTCTTAAAACTGAGAAGTTGAATCCTATTTGCAGTTTAAAAATTTACTTCCCCTTCATCTTTGTACTTTGAGATAATTGGAACATGTATTGAGCTGAGTTGTGGAAGATTAGGAAAAGGTTTTTTTGCCATTTAAAGAGACTGTGGGATTCCCTGAGTACTGGCCAGCCCTGCAATACACTGTGGGACACTGTGCTCAATGCTGCTCTGGCAGCAGGTACATTCAGCATAGTTACTGCCTTAAGCACAGTCATTCCTGACGGCTCGTAAGGAAAAAGGCCTTCACTAGAGCCGTCAGGAGCCTGGGGTCAGCATGACTATTCCACATCCTCCAAAACTACCTGCTGTGGCTGTCTGGGGACTTGATCTTCGCAAGGCTCAAGTAGACCAAGCTTCTACAGTTGCAGTTCTGGGTTGTGGATCGCTGGAGAGTGTCACAAGAGTAATTAATTGACCTATTAAAGTTTGGCTATCTGGGTCACTGAAAACCGTTCATTCCTAGGGAGTGTTTCAGTGCTAAGGGATGCTAAAACATCCATAGCCCTTTTCTGATGCACTAAATGCCTGGAGGATTCTCACCTATGACAGCTCAGTGCGATGTTTCCTTCCTGTTCTGAACTGTGGGCATGCTGGAACAGGCTGGTGAGGGCAGCAGTCTGTCAACACTTATGGTTGCAGTTCTCAGGCAACCCCAGGACTGAAGTGAGACAGGACACTTTTCATCTCTTATACACCACCTCCGTACACACAGCATGACATTTAGTTTCATTGAGGAACAAATCTGTTTTGTTTTCAATGTTGTATCAAGGACTGGATCTTCTTTGGAATGCTCTTGAAAAAATCTGAATCTTTTCAAGAGACCCACAAAACTGTCAGAGTAGGACGATCTCAAAACTCTTGGTTTTGAGTTCTAATATCTGGGATTTTTTACAATGGAGATAGGTATACCTTGTACTGGCCCAGCCTTCTCTTTATGCGAATAGGGTCTAATCCAGAGGCTCCTGAGACATATCACAGCTTTTTCATGGACTTTGGTGGGACGCCAGAAACATTGCTGCCTGAGACAAACAGCTACTACATAGGAAAAGCCAAGGCTTAAACTTCATAGGAAAAAGCCAAGGCTTAAACATTAAGGACTTGCACACAGGGTGACTATTTGCATGATGTGCTCAATGGTATCAGCAAAATATAAGGATAAACTTCTGCTTATCTCCTTTGCAAGAGAAAATTCTTAAAAAGATTGCCTTGGAAAAATTTTCTGCAATGAGAAACATCAAAAAATTCTGATTTATTGAATCTTTATTGAGAAACATAGCAATTTTATTGAAGACATAGCCAGCAAAGTCTTCTCACAAAGGATGGGAACTTCATGAGTGGGTGCCAGAGAAAAGGCAGAGGAAGAAATGGAGAAGCATATACATCTGACTCTACTGAATCAGATCAAAGATCCTATTTCTTGTCAGGTTGAATCTAGATACCTATGGAAAGGTTAAAACATAGAATACATATGGTGAGTCTTTTCATATTCTCTGTTGAAAGGCAATGTGAAGAGTGGTAAGATGAGCACATTTAAGTCACAGAGCAGCCCTGGGGTAGGGACTCTCTCCATCAGGCCCTGAGCCTCAGGTCAGGTCAGGTATGACAAAAGCTGAAGTCTGGGCTTCCAGCTAGTGAGCTCCATGAAGAGTGTCACTGACAGTGTATGTGTGTGTGTGTGTGTGTGTGTGTGTGTGTGCATCTTTAGCCTTTCATTAAACATTTATTCAGATTTAAAAAGAAAACATTTTCTAAAACTGTTCAGTTCCCCAGGATGTAAAATTTGCATCATATGGCCAGTTCTGAGCTTGTTCCACCACAACTCTTGTATACAATCATGCTAGAGTCAGAAATATCTTTCCCACTCTGGTAGAAGGCAGCTTGGTACAGGAGTGCTGTCTGGATCATCTCCTTTGCTTTTCCCATCAGATCATCAGACAAGTTTCTTCCCCATGCTCTTGGGTGTGGTGGCATTATATCAAAGACGAGCATTAGCACTTTTGATACAAAGGCAGGGCAGAAGCACGATCTACCTGGCTAAGAGAAGAGTACCTATTAATAATGAGTAAATATTAAGTGCAACATCTATCACAGTCTGGGCAAATGATTTGCACAGCTCTTTTATAAGTGGGAACATATAAGGACTGGGAAATCTGGATTTCTCTTGCAAGCTGTGAGGCACACCCACTTGTGTTGCTATCTATTTTCACTGCTGGACCACCACACTGTTTTTCTCATCTCAGAGCTTGATCACTTCCTCAGTGATTCACATTTCATTGGCCTGATAACATATACTGAGTGTAACAGCAAGAAATCAAACATTTTGGAACAAAGAATTCATGTGAAATTATATCAATACCATTTTATAGTGGTGGGCTGCTTTTCTGATATCTTCAAGTACGTATTTTCCTCTATAATACTTTTGTGCTACATTTTATATAAGTAAGGGACACAATAAGAAATTATTTATCCCTTTTTCCATCCCATTTAGCACTTTTTTTTGGTGCTAACTTGCACTAAATTCTGATGTGTATTCAGCAGTAGAAAAACAGTTTGGAATGCAAAACTGAAAAGTGATATGTTGCTAATTATACAACAGCATGGATCTAAATGTCTTTAATTTCTAGCTGACTGTCTAGTGACATCGTGAACCACAATATTGTTGGGCCTGCAGTTAATATATATAGTCTATAGTTAATGTAGATTGACTATAAACAGTCCCCAAATGCAATGATTTTCCTGATTTCAAATAATATGATACAGTACTGTAATAGGAAAGGTTGTAGTCAAAGGTATCCTTGATGTGTTTGTGCACATTTCTCTTCTTGATAAAATACTTTTGCTACTGAGGAGACTTCTTCCTACAGAAAGTGACAGGCAGAGTGTCGTGATGAAAACACATCATCAGTAGAAGAAAAGCCATGAGAAATGCATGTTCTTGTGTTAGAAGTCTCACGAGTGATGTACAAGTTCACATTGCATGGATGACTTGTCAAAGCAATGCAGGCCTAGAAAAGGCAGAGGGGCAGAGGAGAGGTTAAAACAAGTTGGAGAGAGATGCTGCTGGGGTACAGTATTTTGGTGGTTTATCATGACCAGGTTAGGAATTTAATACCAAATAAAGTCCCACAAACTAAGTTTGCTGCTTTATGTCCAAATGAGACTGGGAAAAGAATATGCATGGAAGGAGGTGATGTGGAGTAGCAAAAAAGGAAATTACTTGCTAAGGTTTCTGAGCCATGGTTCCTGCTTTCCCGGGCTGCAGTGACTAAGGAGATTACTGTTCTTGCCTTTCCAGCCAACCTCTTGTCAAAGGGTACTGCATTGCACAGCCCTGCCCACTAATTTAAACCACTGTTGAACCACTTGGGTTCAACTTGTTGGGCAATCTTTTTTGTGATTTTCTACATGTTTAAAACTGATAAAACTTGAGTGAGGGCTCATGGAGAATTGAAGTTTTAGTCCATCCCAACCATTGCCATTCAAACCAACAGGAAATGCAAATAAAAGCCTAGTTATCAAAACTGGCTGAAGTTTTGATAAGTTATCAAAAATTTAAAGCTTCCTCTTTTTTAATAAAAAAAAAAAAAGACCAGGACAGCATAATTTTCCTCATAGCACTGAGCAATCAACATTAGCACCCAGGAGGTCAACACATTTCTGAACTGTTTTATTCTGCATGGGTAAACTTGAGAAATTCAAGCCAAATTACTTACTGACAGACTCTCCTGCAAGACTTACCCTGTAGAGTCAGCAGAAGTGACTTTGAATGACCAATTATTTCTGTTGTTCTTGTGAAAAGCCAGTATTTCACACAGCCTGCCCTTCTTCCAAATTGCCTAGTATTGTTTAATGTCACTCTGAAAATTTACTTTTTGTGGCAAAGGTAGTACCTTGGTGGATTGCAGGAGTGCAAAGACTAGTCCTTTAGTCAGTTATTCCCCTGCACATTCTTTAACTCTGTAACTATTTCACATAATGTAATTCTTACTAGGAAAAATGTGGCTGAGAGATAAGCCTTGGGGAAGAAGGTAAAGTTGCTGAACAATTTTGAATTAAGTGACTAACCCATACTCATTGCCTCTTACTCATAATTTTTCTGATTTGTATATTGCAATTTATGAATTAGATCCCATTTTCTTAAGACATGAGAAGTTAAAGAAATGAAAAAGTAATCTGTTCCATATTCTTGTGACTTACCTACTTTTAAGCGGATACTGCTGCTCAGTGAATCCAGTTTTCTTCAACAGATTGCTCTCCTACTGTATTTGATTTAATTTCCTATAGAATAGCAACAAGTGAAATCTGTTATGGTTAACTTGTAATATGACTTTTTTCAGCACTGTCCTCATATCAATCATCTTGAGCCTTTTTTTTTTTTTTTTTTTTTTTTTAGTTAAATGTTTAAAAGTAAAATGAATACAGGGCCAATATTTACACAGGTCAAACCCAAAGAAGTGCCCTTCTGCCCTCCATAAGCAATAGAGGAAATGGAAACTAAGCATTAAAACAATTCCAGCATAGGGACACAACTTTTTTTGTGTATGGTAGAGGTACCCTGCTTGCTCCCAGAGAAAACTTAGTGAATCCTTTGACAGCAATTACCTCATTGTAACTGATGTCCTGAAATCATCCTACATTTAAAGGAGAAACCTATGTCTGGAGGAACATGCAGATTGCTGGACTTTTTACTCATTTTCTTCCAACTTGTTTGTGCATCATTTGGGAGAAAGTTCAGATAACTTTTTAGTTGTAGGAAGCATCAGGAAACTGTCTCAATTTCTGAGAAACCAACCTACCAGTAAGACTCACTTTCTCTCAGATCCAGGGGTGCAGAAGTGAGTGATCACATGAGGTTTGTCTTGGCCGATATCTGGTTTTGTTCTCACTGATAAATGGATAGGAGAGAGCTGTGAGGTGAATGTGGTGGAGCCACCCTTGCAGATTTCCTTAGTGCAGGATGAGAACAAAACTAGAAGGAGACACATAAATATGTAGTCACCAGATGACACAGTGAGAAAATGTCAATCAAAATTCCAGGGTTAGGAGTACGATATTTTTCTGAGCTCAGATGAACTCTTAATTGCTGCAGTTCATCAAGATAATCCTGGGAAGAAACATCCCACAACCCACATGATGCCTCTCTGCTTGTCCTCTGATTTCTGGTGAATAAAAGTATGGCCAGAATGGGCTTTCTTCTCTCCTGGGCTATGTAAGAAGTGCTTATGAATGTTCTCATGCTCCTATTAATAGATATCTTCCCTGAGAGAAAGAAATATCTTTTTAAATGGGTATAAAAATGCAGAGGACTCTAGAAGTGGGGTTTTCTCATATGCTGGGTCAATATTGTTGCAGTTGGGCTAGTCATTTGACATTTCATTGAACAGTATTTAGGCTTCCAAAATTTGCCCCAAAATAAATTCACAAGCTCACTGAAACAAATTATTAAATATTTCTTGTTATTTGATGGCAATCACTCTGATGATCTATTTTTTTTCTTGTGGTAGAACACTTTACAATTTCAGAGTCTCGTAAAAAGATAAGGCAGAACAAAAGAGCATTAGTGTTTGGGTTGCTGGTTTGTTTTGGGTTTTTTAAGGCATTTTGCTCTCTATTTTTCCTCAGCCTATGATGGACTTTGAAAATTTTGTCTATGGAACATTGTAAAGCTACTACCGGGATCTTTAAAAATGTTTCCCTCAAGTGACTTTTCTCCTCAGCAGTCATTACTTTCAGCCATGTTTTTTTTCTTTTCTTTAGTCTTTCCATTGTCATATATTTTTATTTTACTGTATCTTGCCTGTTCATTGTTGGTATAATTGCTGCTTACTTTGGAAGGAATTGCTGGCTATATTGTATTTAGAATGAGTTAATATAAAACTTATGTTCCACAGTTCTTTTGTTCCTCTTCTGGCCATGTCTCTTCATTTTCTTGTTTGTTTCCTGAATATTTGTTTTATCCACATAGTTGCTTTCCCTGAAACTTTGTTGAAAGGACTTGTTTGGTCTATCCTGTTTTTTTTTATCCTGCAGTTTTATCATTTAAATGAGAATTCCTTCCTTTCTTGTATTATTTTGCAAATGTCTTGTATCTTGAGATACTCTTCTTACTTGTGCAGTTTGTGCACAAGCAGGTAGACTCATTCATTAATCCATAATAATTTTGGTTCTACAAAGACCTAATTGAGAGCCAAAGGCTTAGAACAATTGTGCTGTCGCTTTTATATCACTGTGCTACCTCTGCTCCTTTTGATGTTCAACAGATCTGTTGAAATGTCCGCATCAATTCTTGCCACAATAGTAGAGCCTTACTGGGTATTTTTTACATTGTGAATGGTGTTTTTTTGTTGTTGTAGGTTTTTTTTGGTTTTGATTTTTAATGCAGCCTTTTTGTACTTACATATTTTCCACCAGTGATTTGGCAGGATTATGGGTTATGCAAGTAAAAGAAGGGTACATTTATAATAATAAAATAATAATTTTCTTCTGTGTTTCTGATATACAAGTCTTTTACATATATAAGTCCTGCTATCCATGGTTTGTGTGCACAGAAAACCACTAAAACTTTGAGAGTTATTCAATTTACAATGCTATTCTGTTTAATTCTGTTCTATCCTTAGATTTTTTGTCCCACCATATTTTTTATCACATGCTATTTGGTCAAAACAGAATCTAAAGAAGACCAAACTGGTTTTGATGATTGGATTGCATATGGGCTTCATTAGAATCAATAGGAGTTTTGTCACTGACTCCCTAGAATTAACTGAGCTATCTACTCAATGGTAACGTTTCTCATCAAAATATAACCGTTGTCTTGTATCATTTCTGCCTGAAGGATGACAAAATCAATTTTATTCTCTTCCTACATATTTTGCTTTCTCCAGTAATCAAATCAAGAGATCACAGTACTTCGTTCTTGTTGACTGCAATCCTCACAGTCTCTTGCTGGCCCATGTTCGTAACTTGGCATTCTTCCTTCCTCTAGAAAACAAAAAGCTACCTGCAAACAACCAGAACATCCTGCCCATGACTAGAAGAATGAATAGATGTAGTCAAACAGAGGCAGCACATTGTGTGGTTGCACTGAAACAATTTGTGCCTTTTGACTGTTTTTTCTCTAGCAGTGGATGGGGCTGGGAGAAAGCTAGGGCAGAGGCATTTTCATGTGACCCATATTTCTGTGTAATAGCTCCAGGTAGGGACACTGAGATGCCTGAATCTGCTATTGGTATTGCACATACTCTGCACAGTTGGTTAATGCAAGTAAATTGAATTTATTTAGGTGGTGGGAATTATGCACATACCCAAATGTGCTGTACAACACATCTGCTAGAGTCCCAATATCTTCTGGATGTACTGGAGAGTCTTTTGTATATAAACTGCATATTCAATAGACTTTGATGTGGGACTTCGGGGCATGGGCTGAGGAATGCATAGTGATTCTGGTCAGAGGCACTGTACCTGTTTTTCAACCTGGTTTAGGTGGCCACTAGCTGATTCTGAATTAATCTGGTGATAGCACCAAAGTGGGTTTTGTTGTGTTGGTACAATTTCTTTGTGCAGAACACCACTGATGTATCATCTGGGTGTGACTTGAGAGTACAGTTTGAAAGTAGGTGTAAAAGCTCTTTGCCTCAAAAACTCAGTGTTCAAATTACATGCTTGGCAATATTACTCTGGAGAAGCTGTATGATCTCCCTTCTTACCAGACAGATTTCCTAAGAACCTATCTGATCAAAGGCCTCTCACAGCAGCTAAACTGATTATTCTGTGATATCTTACATGTTTGTGTAGCTGTGCTGGCTCATGTTATGGATATGGGAGGGATGATAATTGGCAGGAGGGCAGATAATAAAAATCTTTTCCATCTGAGGATATCATTCCATGTTTTCTTCAACAACAAAGACAGCTTGGGAAATCTCTCTTTGTCCTCAGCTCTTCATTCAGTCATTCTTTCCCACCCTCCTTTGCAGCCACCACCCTCCCAGTGGTGGTGATAGAGATGTTCGTGGAACATGCTGCAAACCAGATTGCAGACAGGAGTGCAACCTGGAGTGCATAGCTCACCAAGGGCATGCAAGGCTGCAAGGCTATGGCATAGCAAAGAAATATGCAGCTCTTGGGATGGAGGAACTGGAGCTTCTTGCTACTTCTTGCCAAGTAGAAAATGTGTTGTGAACTGCATCTTTCAACATTGCTAATATAGCCTTTCTCACGTGTACATGACTGCATGAGCCATGAAAAGAGTTGCCTGAGAAGTGCACAGTATACAGGAGAGATATTTTGAATGTACAACAGAAATAAAGCAAGATGCACATGGCCTTGGAGAATGTGGCAAGGCAGAACATTGGTTAGTTCTATTTGTTTGGCATGGTTACAGCTTGGGATTTATGTGGGGAAAAAAAAGAGGACTTATAAATAACTTGATTAATTAGAAAGCCATTTTTGGTGTCTTGCCTATTCATAGGCACAAGGATTGAAAGGACTCACTGAATTGGCATGATAGGAGAGATGAGAGAGCAGTTGTGGTCAATCAGGCAGTATTAATCAGTACACATGTGATTTTCTGTGAAACATGTGCTGTACTGAAAGCCATCATGATTCTGAAATATTTGCATGATAAGATGCAAGATCCAAAGCAGATGTGGTGGGTTACAGACAGTCTCAAAGTTTGAAGAGAACTTTGTTACTGGGATGGCTATCCCAGTAACAAAGATTTTACCCTAATGAATTCACTTTGAATACCTCCTCTTCAGAATTCATATGTAAACCTCCAAGGTGTGTGTTGCTTGCCTCTCAGCTGTTAGAGTTATATTGGGCAATAGGCTCTCCAGCTTACAGTTTGACAGGTAATCTTTTCTCATGGGTACCTGAGATATTTTTAGGTAATGCAGCTGGCACCATTCTAAAGGTCTGATAATGGCTTAGGATGCTGACCTCAAGCATGTGTATTCATTCCTTCTTCAAGGCAAGAAAAACTGTCAGGGATCAACAAGGAGATTTATGAGCCTCGATGGAAGCAGTGGGTTTTCCTGGCATTGTATTCAGGAACAGTGGGTGTAGAAAGGGACATGCTCTCTGCTTACATGAGCCCTGTGGGGAAAACTTTTGCAGATAGTGACTATGGGAACCAGTTCTTTAGTTCTTGCTTGGCAATAAAACATTAGATATCCCCCTGGAATGTACCTGCAGACTGTTCCTGGGGATTTAGAAATGTATAAAATAATAGCAGGAAATAAAAGAAGCCACTTCATTTTGGCAAGAACAGCCTGAATTCACCTTTCTCCACATGCTCTATTGGAAGCTTTGAACCAAGACTATTTGTCAATAGTTGGAAAAAGGGCTCACTCCCCCATGTCACCAAATGACCTTTCTTCAATTGCAAAGGAAGAGTAAATGTTCAGTTGAGTTTATGATGGCAAAGCCTCTCCTTTCTAATTTCAGGCATTTTGTTTGTAAACAAAATGTCTGGTAAGACTTTGCTGGATTGCTAATGATCCTCTTTTGGTGACTGTGATCCTGGGCAGGAGAGCAGGATGTGTTTGATGCTGTACAGGAGCCGGAGGAAAAGATAGCTGCTGCCCCATAAAGCTTGTGCACTCTGGATATTAGAGAGATAGCAGAGGCATGTAGATAAGCAAATGAGCACAGTGTCTTGTGGAAGAACATTCAGAATGACAGGGAATTCGGCCTCTCTGCATCCCAACCCCCAGGCTCATACTTTTTTTGCATCCTGACAAGGAACACTTCTCTAAAGACATTGAAGAAGGAGCTCTGTGGCTGTGCTTGGTGTAGCTTCCAAGGATAAGAGCACCAGAGTAGAGCTGGGCGGTGCCAGCCATAAGGGTGCAGTCAGATTATAAACATGCCATGCAAAGGTAACATCACAGGAAAGGGAGGCTGGCACCCATTCTGTTCTTCCGGATTCCACTTCCCATGAAAACAGCTGGCAAAACTCCTGGTGCACTGAATGGGACCTGTCAGAAGCAGCAGAGGCCTGGGATGCCATCCTTGATGCCACCTGTTGCATCTGCCAGGCATCTGGCAGGCAGTGTGTCACACTGGCTTCCTGAGAGGAGTCAGCTGCCAGGCGTGTTGATGCAGACCTTGTTCTCCGAATTCCTGGAATCCTGGGTGGCCAGGCCCATTGCCACATGCATACCAGCTAGTGCCTGGGTGGCTCCACACCAGCTGGGCTGTGGGCAGACTGCTCCTTGGCAAATATCAGTGTGCAGCTGGGGCTGGGCTTGGAGGATAGTGCGGGGGGATGTTGAGCATCCTGTAGGGAACAGAGAGAGAGGGATTGCTGAGACTATCACTGCAGGGCACTGGGGGCATGGGGAAGAATTGAGGGGGTTTGTTGTGGTCTAGCTAGGGAAGTTGGGGAAGCCTGGAATCCTTAAGTGGCAATGTAGGTGAGATAGATTAACTGCAGCCTGAGTGTGACGTATATTGGAGATCTGTGGTGTTGTGTAGGAAAACTCAGTAAAGCAAGGACATTGCAACAAAGTGAGAAGAGACACAAGCAAAATGTGTATAAAAAGGAGGGGAGGTGGTGGTGATGGATATGAGAACAGTACCGTGTGTAGGAGGGAAAAGAACATTTTATGGAAAGAATCACATGTTGGGAAATAATGCCCTTTTTGGCCTAATGTTTATCCTGAATTGTGGAATTCTTCAAACATTGTCTGTACAGACTATATCCAGCCTTGCACTGGATACTCTCTTTAAAATAAAATAGGGTTTATTTCCTTATTTTGAAACAACAATATGCAGACTAATAGCCATGGCATAAGCCACAGGCTTTCAGAGATTGGATGAAGCATGCCAGTGAGAACCAATCCAATTAGAATTTAATTTTTAAAGATTTGTTAATTTATACCACATGGTATAAATTACAGTGAGTTTACATCTCTAGCATTTTCACTTGTCTTTTACCAGAAATGCTGAATTACCAAGATGGCAACTGGAAGTGCCACAACACTTGAAAGAATACAGCCTGTCCTTACAGATTTTCAGTTGCAGATTTCTGAACATAAGTCTCTGAAAAGATCATTATTTTTTAATGTTTCGTAATTTTAATTATGTTAGTACTTTTAGAGGAAGAGAGACTGAGTTGCTTCTTCAGCTGAGGAATGGAACAGTGACTAGAAGATCACAGAGAGATAGTTTCCTGAGATATCTGCCATGCCTGTGACTGTGGTGTCTAAGTAACACACACTGCAACAGTACTGCAAGAAATCTGAATGCATTATCAGTGACTTTGCAACTGGTTATGTCTTTGTTTTCTGCTGACTTTGATCAGAATTTTGCTCCAGATTGATTTAGGAGATATCAGCAATTAAAACTAAGGAATTATGCTGGGACGTGGTTTTTTTTGTGGGGGGTGGTTTGGTGGTTGTGTTGGTTTTTTTTTTTTTTTTTTTTTTTTTTGGTTTGTTTTGTTTTGTTTTTTTCACAAACAAGTATCAGTGCTGGTTAAGACTGAAAGTCCTGTAAGGAAGGGTGAGAATGGGGTCTGGCTCAAGTGTGTATTTGATTCTGGACAATCCACAAACAAGGATTGTTTTCTCAGAAACTTTGTGAGTGACACTAAACTACTGCTTACTCTCTTTGAACCCTTTTTTCCTGCCTCAGCCTCAAATTCCTACCTTTGTGTATGTCCTGGCAGGATGAACCTATTGAGGTTCAGTAGCCCTTTTCCAGTACCAGAAGCCCTTTTCCTCAGCAAAGAAAACCATCTGATTCCAAGCCCCAAGCATGACTAAAATTCTTTGTTAACTTTGACTTCAACACAGTTAAAACAGAAAAAAACTTGTCTCAGTCATTTTCATTCTACTCCAGGTAATCATACTGTTTTAATTCCCCTCCTTGTGTCTTCATGCTGTAATATGAGCTGTGGGCTTCAAACACATACCATGAAGTACCCAGATGAGAAAAGAGTGCTGTGATTGACTTTTTGCAGACACATAATTTTCAAGGGGATGTTTATATAAGATATAGTAGAGACCCATTTTCCCAGTTAAGAATTGCACTTATAAAACAAAGGTATTAAACTTCAGCTGCTCACCTGTCATAGCAAGAATTTTACTCTTTTTTACTGCCCAGACTCATTGCTAAACCTACATAATTCTGAAATGTAACTTTTAAGTGTGATTTGTGGTTGTGATTAGATTTGTAGTCTCAAGTTGCTCTTGTAAACCCTCTTGTTTTCCTAGGAAGGTGGGGCTACAAATATCTTGGGAGCAGGACCGCTGGGATGATATTGTCCAGTTTATACTAAAAGCTTTGTTTGTTTTTGGGGTGGGTTTTTTCCTTTTAAAAAAAAACCCACCTCAAAACAACCTTTGAAACAAAAAGAAACCCCAATCCAACAACTATCACATAATAAAATTGCATGTAATGTTTAATTATCTAATAGTATTAGATTAAAAAATCCCAAACAAAAAACCAAACAAGAACATGGAAAAAGTAGTTGAGAACAAACCAGCCTGTAGGAGTTAGAAAACTAAGGCACAGACTCTGTGAGGACAAAAACATGTTCAGAGTGACTGTCAGCTTCTCCAAGGGTAAAATGCAAAGGCTCTAAACTGTGACATCACTGGGAAATCAGACAGATTTTTTACTCTCCCCTCATTCACAGGGGTCATTGTGGCAAAATGAGAATACAGCAGATATTTTGAAAATTAAATTTATTTTACAGTGCCTCAGACTGTAGCTTGCAGCTGCCAGGGATGTGGATTGTATTCAGGAGATTCTAGAAAGTCATGCAAAATGAACATGAAAAACAAAACGAGAGGTTTTTCTGACATAAATCCTTGTAGTTTTGTTTTCATTTCAAGGCTGCCAATTCACTCTACCCTGGGTTAGTTGTTTGCAACTGAGGGTCCATGCATATGTTTAACAGCTCACGAAGGCCTTTACTGATAGAAAAGTATCAGCACCTGATCTTGGTTTGGATATATGAAATCATTGCTTGCAGCATAGCAAAAAGAAATATTTCCTTTCCTTCAGCCTGGGTCCTGTACATAGATCATCCTCTTCTCATCAAGTTTGCTGGACATTGCTTCCTATCTCACAACCAATATTCTCCTTCTGAATTCCCATGCTTATGAAGCAGTATGAAGTATATCATAGTGACATAATTTTTCTGCTCATCCACAGGCTTAGTGAGATTTTCTATGCAGCAGAGCACTGTGGAGTCATTGCACAGCATGGGACATCTACCAAGATAATTTGAGGAATTCAGGTGTATCTTGATTCTGCAGGGGAGAGAGAGGAAGGGCAGCCTTTGATTGGGGAGGAAGAGCTGTTCTTGGGGACAGAGCCCTCTCCACGTGGGCTGGGCACAGTGGACAGACTCAGCAGAAAGACTGCACAGGGCTTCAAGAGTGCTCTTGCAGGGATGTACCTTGACAGCAATTACACCACAGTAAATCTGCATCCCTATACACCAGGAGGACCTGGGAGTTCAGTCAGGGTTCAAGAGTTGTCCTCAGTGAGCCAGGGTTGGCTCTCCTGGTGTTTTCAGCAGGACTTTTGAAGTGTTTGACTCTGAAGTGCTGTAATCACAGGAAGAGGATGAAAGGAAAACTCACCTCGGGAGAGCTGGTCTGTGGGAAGGGCTGGCCAAGCAGAAGTGAATAAAAAATTTTCAATTGCCTGTTTTAATTCCCAAATGAAAAAGTGGGAGGAAGAGGTGGCAGTTTCCTCCTCATTGAGACTGTGGAAATGTCCATAGGAAGTCAGAATAGCAAGATTGGGTGCTGGTATTCTGCAACATTTAATGTTTATTTTATGGGTAACCTTTTGATGAAATGCAGACTTGTGTGCACTCCGCAAATATGCAGTCTAAGCACTGAAATTGCAGTTCCGTCTGGTTCTTTTGTCATTTCACTGAGAACACTGAAGAAACAGCCTGAAGGCTTGAAAAGATCCACTTTCAGTGTCTTCACTCAAATATGTAACTTTTTTTTTTTGAGAGACAGATGTGTACCTGAATATGAGCAAAATTCAGTGGTTACATTAAAAGTAAGTGCCTTGTTTGTGTAAGACAATAAACAAAAAAATGTTTTGAAAATCCATTAGGGCAGTCCAGAATGATGAGCCACTTTCATTAATTTGAATTATTTAAACATTTCCGTTGTTGAGCTGAGCAGGATGAGATAGATTCCAAAATGAAGAAGAATAATGTTCTTCTCCAGGTCTATGATTTCTCTATCAGGGCCAAAAGTTCGAATGTATCATACAGCTTTCAACTCATACAGAGGCCTTATTGTGCTTCAGAAGGAGTTTTGGAGTTGTTCAAACTTCTGCTTGACTAGGCAGCCTCCAATGCCTGACTCTGAAGCTACTATTTTGTAGTGTCATCAGATTGGTGCCAGAATTGCTCCTCCGACCCCTCTGTGTACTTGGGTTTTGCCCTAAATCCTAAGCTGAGAAACCACAAACTTGTCTAAAAGTTTATCAGATCTAGTGCACTTTTACTGGGATAAGGAGGAAATACAGTGCTGGTAAACAAATATGAGAACCCATTGTGACTTCGGCTTAGAATCAGCAGGGGACCAATTAACACCTTTTTGTTAGGATTAACTATTATGATGTTTTCAGCAAGAGCCTTAAATTGGTACTTTCTTGTAGTTCAAAGTGTGACTACACTGTAGTTACAAGGGAAGTGGAGATCAAAGCTC
Source organism: Passer domesticus (assembly GCF_036417665.1). Classification (NCBI taxonomy): domain Eukaryota; kingdom Metazoa; phylum Chordata; class Aves; order Passeriformes; family Passeridae; genus Passer; species Passer domesticus. The sequence goes on from NC_087512.1 coordinate 26,130,653, forward strand.
CCAGAACAAATAATTACATGAAGGTAAATTCCATCTGATGCAGGAAACAGCAGAAGCCTCCTAAGAACAGCAAACAGCCTGGCCGGGAGCAGCCCATCGGGGTGTGAGACACAAAAGGCAGCTTTCAAAGGGAGAAACGCCTCTCGGGCTGGGCTGGGCTGGGAATGGGGATGGGGGATAGGGGTGGACCGGCCCCTGTGAAACCACACCGTTGTGCGGGGATGCTCTCTGCTGTGTCAGCAGCTCCATTTTGAAGCATTTTCTTTTCTGAGGTTCATCACTCAGCTGAACCGGTGCTAATACATAGCATAGGAATCCTGTGTGAGGTCTGTTTGCTCGGCTGGGAATTTTAAAGGTAATTAAGGAGGAAAAAGCCCATTGTGCTATATTTGGTGACTGGTTTCTTTTCTTGGTGTTGGTCCTGTGCCCGGGAGAAGAGGCTGTGGGGTAGGAATAATGGAATTCCCCTTGTTGCCTCCACGTTCCTCTTGAGGTCTTTCAGTGGCATCTTGCCAATGAAAAACTTGCATTTAAATAAATAACTCCGGAATTAATTGAAATATCATCTCTGATGTAGTCTGCACTTACATGATATTGTCTCCAATGTGCACTTAGAGCCTAAAGTAGAGGGGACTTTCTTTTTCTTACCTAAAATACAAAAAAAAAAGGCATCAGGCCATGAGTAAATGTTAGAATGTTGTAGTGGAATTCTGAAGGAATCATTCGTTTATTTCTTTCTTTACTTTTGCTGAAAAGCACCAATGAAATAAGTAAATGACAGCTGAAGAATTGTATTTGCACTACTTCAAAGAATAACAGGATACGTAAGGAGGAAGAAAACCAAACCAAAGAAAATATGGAAAATTCTGAAACATCCTAAACTTCCTATTTTGTCACTTTCAAATTTAGTATTTCTTTGTTATGTGTTTTTTATCCCAGGTGGATTCAATGGAGGGTTAAAGTGAAGGAAAACATGTAGCACAAGGAATGAAAAAAAGTGTCCTGTTTTGGTTGGCATACAAATGAAAATTATACAGCACAAATATACTTGTCTTGAAAATGAAATAAATTACTAACATCCCAACAAATGACACCACAATTATTCTCCTTCTAATTAGAAGCTGGGAACTTTTAATTCCATAAGCAGTCTCGTTGTTATTCTCCTGGGTTATAAAATAAGTATTCCTTCAAAGACTGGGCATCATGGAATAATAAGCTAACACTTCAGCATGAGGTTGACTCACCTGTTTTCTCTCAGCTTGTGCTCAGCTGACCACCTGTATTTCTGTCAGCCTCCTGAGTCAGATAAAATACAAGTCATACAATTAAATATTTATAGTGACCTCAGGGTATGCTGTATGAGATCTGCACTTTGTTAGGAGATGGTGTGTGCTTGCCAAACTGGTCCAAAAAGCTGCACCAACAACCTAAGCACAGCTTGACTCAACCTCTTTTCAATTTAACTAGAACTGACAGGAATTAGTATCAATACAACTATGTACAGTGTGTTTTTAATTATATGAGGTATGAAGCCATTTAATTAACCTAGTTTAAATCAAATACTAGTTATGATACTGAAATTTTTTTTTCCCCAAATGTGTTGCTTAAAGTAAAAAGGTTTAGGCCAAGATATTTTTCCTCCCCTCTCCTGGGCAATGCAGAGGTTAGTTGCCACCTTCTTGATCTAGAAAAAATACCAGAGCCCACTGAATTTACACATATAACTTCCATATGGGAACAAGAAAACTTGTTTCTACAAAACCAAAACTATTTCTAGGTAAGTTCCTATCCTCCTCAGTTTGTCTTTTTGCCTACTGGGAAAATCTGCTACAATAATGACTGTCAAGTCAATATTCATCAAAGTAATTTAACTTTTTGGACAAAATGAACTTTTATCAGGCTGCTCACCCTTTTTCTGCCTCCTTGAGCTACTGGCACACTGCTGGAGTACTTGGGGGGGCGAAGCTGGTACCTCTAGCCAGCAAGGGACAGGCTTCCTGAGCCCACAGGAATGCACAGAGCTGCTGCCAAGAACATCCAGCATGAGGGATGGTGTGTTCCCAAGTGTCCTCTGCTAGGTAAGAACAGGGCATTTTGTTACTTGGGTGTCTAAAGGGGTTGGTGTGCCTCCTGCCAGCCCTGGCAGACCCTCTGGCCTGTCAAGTCCATTTTCTCTTGGGCAACACAGCAGCATGGTCTTTCAACCTAGCCTGCTCACCTGCCTTCCACCTGAAAAAGCTTGTGATGTTCATGAGGTGAACACAAAGAGAATTTTGGCATGCCTACAATAAAGATCTTGATTTTATTTTTTTTTCTCTGTAGGGCAAAACAAACAAATGAGACTATTCACTACCCAGGGGACATCCCTCAATGCATGTTCATCCTGGCAGTTGGTGGGTCTCCAGCTTGGTGGGTTCATGCTCTCTTGTCCCTGGGGACCAGGGCAGGCATTGTGGGAAGTGACAGCAGGAAGGTAGGTAGGCATGCCTTCCCCTTTTCCATGCCTTTCATGCTTTCCTGCATGAAACACCCTTTTTCAACAGGCAAATCTAATGTTTGGGTCAGGTTGATGTTTTGACATGTCTAACAAAAGCCAGGAAATGCACACTCTGCACTCTCCCTGGGCTCCCACCTATTTGTTTTCACAACAGGCCTAGCTAAGGGCTGGATTTAGCTTACGAATTTCCTGGCTTGTATCAGTTTGCCTTACAGCCATAACTCGGTTTTCAATGTATTTCTTTCTGTATTTAATATTAATGCTGGAAATGCTATTTATAATAGCCATCTTCTAATGAGTGGGAAAGAGTACAAAGCCTTTCTTGAGAGAGATCATAAAATGTTTGAAATTGGTAACAGGCACAGGGGCTGTTGGCAAAGGATCACTTATAATAAATGATCTTTTTGTTTTTACTAAACAAGAGGTCAGTTCCAAAAAAGAACACTTCCTACATTTTTAGTTGCTCTTACCAAAGAAAGGGCTATTCTTTTATTTACTGCCTTGTAGTAATTAAGAAAGGGAATTATTTGTACCAAAGAATGATCAAAGAATGATTATGAAACTTGTCCAACAAGACCATATAAAAAGAAAGAAGGTTTGTTGGGACATATAAGGGAGGAAATTTTGCTTATCTCACTGATGAATTTGACTGCAAGAGCTCTGAAAGCTTTTTTTTCTTTCTTTCTACTCTGAGGTCTGAATATAAAATATTTCAATCCTCTTGGAAGCCAACAGGAGGTTCCTGCTTACATGAATTGGGCAAAATTGATGCCTCCCTTGATTGGGGAGTAGCACTGACCACTGGAGATGTCCCAGTAATGCATTTTCACAGAACTCAAGCTGCATTTATATTATAAGCAGTAATTGAGATGACATATCTCATTGCTTCTTCTGTGATTGTTCTCTTCCACTACAAATATGGTTGTCCAGAAATTAAAAAAAAATTAAAGGGAGCAGGTAGAAGAAAAATGTCATTAGAAAAATGTTAAAAGAAGACTTCTCAGGATGACTCTGAATTATGGTTCCTCAGAGACAGTCCTGAATGTCACAGGTGCAGCAACTTCACTTTATGTTTCTAAAAAGGTCTTGGGATGTTGTATCAACTGGGTACATTCAATTCCTAATGATCTTTTCGCTCATACATAATGTGCCCATAGGGTGCAGGAGGGCACAAGTCAGAATTGCTCTCTCTGGAATTCCTCCACCTTGTGAGTGAGCTAGCTACTTTTTTTTTTTTTTTTCCTCATTTTCTTTTTCTGTTTTTTATTTGGAAGAAAATTCCTCCTGGCCTTTGTGGAGACAACTTTAACAGACCTGATTCACACAGAAGTGATTTTTCCTCTCTCCTCCCAGTCAATCAAGAGGAGTTGCCTAGAAAGCTTTGAGGAAGAGCTCCCTGCAGCTGGCTTAGTTTCTGATGCTGAATGACTTGCCTTAGTGCAGCCATCCTTGGTCTACTCTGGGGTTGTAAGGCACAGTACAAATTCAAGTCATGTTTCTATCTGTCACAGACCTTACCTTATTTTACAGTATAGCGACTATTAATGCAGAACATACAAGAAATGGCAAACAGAGTCTACATGGCACGTACTCCATGCCATGCCTTTGCCATTATTGGTACTTGATTGTTTCAGCACAGCTATAATTTGCTGCTATTTAGGCCATCAGCCAGCCTCAGGGCTGTGGAGGGGTAGCACGCTAGATGGCCTGGGCCAGGGAACATTGAGCCTGGGGGCTAGCTGAGCTGGTTTTTTGGAGAAGGAAGGTTTTATTCTCCCAGGCAGATATGATCTGTTGTGGAAGGCTGGCAGGGCAGGAAACTGACACAGGGCTTGACACTGCCTGCAGAGATTGTTCTCAGCCCCTAGAAATACAGAAATTGTCATTTACTTGTTAGTGTCCCGCTGGCAGAAGCCCTATTTCCCTTTGTTTTGAGCTAAAGGCTCCCTTTCCCTCTCTCAGCTCTTAAAGGTTTCTCCATAAGACCAAAATAAGGGGTTTCTCAGTAGAAGAAAAGAGGTTTTGCACAATGGGTAGAGTTACAAAGGAGTGAATGACAGGCTTCGTCTGCCTGACAAGCAGCTGGAGTGAGGAGTGTTTGAGGGTGCAAATAGAAATAATTGTGCTGGGTGTTTGTAGAGTCACTTATTCATTAGATCTCTTTTCACTAAGTTAATGAACTTATGCAGCCTGATCCTGTTTCTAATTCATTTGGTGTCAGTCACAGTTCTGCATAGTTTGGGACAGATCACTGGATCTCTAAACTAATCCCACACAGGCCACTGAATTTCACTTGCAGACTGGTGCATGGCTGGGGTGAATATCTTCCAGAGCTCACTTCAGAAAGATATTCAAATTTGATTCAAAAGCACAGGAGAGGTTACCTTTCACTAGGTAGCTTATTCCAGAATTCAGCAAATCACATTGTTAGACTACTTTGAATGTACTGTCTTCACCTTTTCCGTTGCTGTGTTTTTCCCAGCTAGATAAAAAAGGGGCTTAGAAGCCAGCACTACTCACTCTGTTAGAGTTGTTCACAATTGTACATTTTTCTTACTACTTTGTTGTCAGCTCTTGTGTTTCCCAATATCCCTTAAAAACAGAGTGTGCAACATGGATGTTGCAGCAACCCTTCATGCCCAAGGAAAATGGCTTCTTTTATATTTTTTTAAAGAATCTCCTGTTTATAGGATTACAGTGCATCAAGCAAGAAAATCAAAAAAAGGCTTCTTTTGTCCAATTTCACAGAGAAGTAAACTGGGTTTAGACATTGAGAAATTTTCATACTGTTGAAACAATCTGGATATTTATATACCCCTGCACTAAAGACTTGTGTGATTACAAAGTGCTGCTAGTTTTAAGAAGGAATAATTTTTTACTAGTCTAATTTTCCTTAGTGTTCACCTAGGGGTTTCTACTTGATACCAGAAGACAAAGCCATTAGAGCATCTTAGGCTTTGTGCATGCTGCGAAGTCTTACTGATTACACTGTGATGCTTAAATTTCTGTAGTTATGTGGGTTTAAGAAGTAGTTCCCTCTGTCCCAATAATTATTGATAGTATATTTCTAAAATAATATAAACTAAAACTAGAAAAAACATGTTTGTATGAGAATAGGGTTATATGACAGGTACTGACTACACCAGTCTGTAGTAAAAATCAGCATATACTGACAAAAATTTCCAGCATAGACAAGCCAATTGAATTGCTTTACAAAAGCTGCTGGAAAACAATTGTCAAAGCTGATGACCAGTTCTTTGTTCTAAGCCCTCAATATTTCAGATATGGAGAAATACAGCAAAATATTAACCTTGCAATTAGAGGAAACACAAAAGTCTCCCTAAAACAACACAGCAGTAATAATATCAATCTGATTTTGACAGCAACTGGCTCAGCACACTATGCATATACTTTACTTAGTACTAGAAATATCCAAGCTGTATTGTTTGGATTCCTGTACTTTGTAATAGCAATTGATCCATTAACAGAACAGAGAAGGTTTTGATTCCCATAGTTCCTAAGAGGAGTGATTATTAAGGTAGATTATAGAAGAGTTATAACATCTATTTCTGGGTGTGCAAAACCTGTGCTGGATGGAGAAGGGTCACCAAAAGCTGGTACATGAGATGTGAAATGCAACCCAGCTGAGGGCAAACAGAGATGGGGGGTAGGTCATCCTCTCGCTGCTGGTGGGAGAAGTTGAGGTAGGCTTTGGTTTATTATGATCTGTCTGTAGCAACATAGTTATGAAGCACATAAATTGTGTTTGCAGGTGTTGTGTGATAGAGTTTCTAGCTGTAAAATGCTCTAAAAGGTACAGGGATAGGGGGTAGCTGGGCTGAAACCGAGCATTACAGGTGACCCAGTGTGAAAGATACTGAAGGGGAAGGACTTCCTCTTCTTCATAACTATTGTGGTTATATATTTTTTGTCTTCAGTTTGTCTTTGCCCCTTTTGTCCCTGTGAGTTAGTTTAATTCACCTGTTCTATGGAACATTAGCTTAGTCACCCCTCACCTTCCTCAGAAAAAGAAAACAGTTTTCCACTGGGTTAGCAATATGAATCAGCCCAGGAAGGATTTTAATGAGTGCTGAGGGAGTGAGAACCAGCAAACAAAAGCAGGAGCAAGAGAAGGAAAGAGGAGAAAGAAAGTGCGGTGACACAGGATGCTGACATTCACTTAACAGGATAGCTGTTTGATAATCCTGGTAAGTGCTTCTGAGAAGTGCTTGTGTTGATCAAAAATACAAGGTCCAACTCTGAATTCAACTATATTTCATTTCAGAAGTCAGCCACTGAAAGTTCTCAACCAGAGACCTGCATCTGCTGACATGGTTGCTACTGGCTGTGTAGGAGAAAAATTGAGCTAAGGTGCCTAAAGCCATGGAAACAAAATGGTATTTTGTAGAGGTTGAACTTTTACACAGATACCTGAGCTTTCTTACCAGACGCTTGACCGAGATCTTGATTCTCCAAGAGATGAGCTGACTAGTTCAGCTAAGGTCCTTGCATGTGGCTAATGTCTTCTCTGTGGCATTTTGATTTTGCCAAAAATCATACAGCCCTTTTATCTAAATAATGAACACTGTCTGAGTAACTTTAAAATATTTTAAAATATAATTATAGGATCATTCCTAATGTCTAGGTATACTGAAATGTTTGGTGTTGAATATTCAGCATCCAAATTATGTGCACTTTGTGGATGATCTGTCTATATGTATATTTGTATATTACACTTTAAAGAAGCTGGTCCTGTGAGCTGAAAGTCCATTGGAGCTTAATGAGTATAAGCTGTACTCTCAGAGTGTATTCTCTGATTTAGTTTCATCCAAAAGGATTTTGATTTTATTCTCTGAGACCACCTGCAGTGCAAATCAAAATACTATTAATAGGGACTAATTGTGAAATTGGTTTCAGAAAAGTGTCTTTCATCCAAAGTGAAATGCTAATGTAGAACCTCTCTTCTTTTCTTGATGGTGATGTGACTTTGATGTAACTATGAGCATTAAAATACATGGTTAGAATAAAACTCTTTTCCTGATGAGTTACAATTCCTTGTTTTGTAAACTGCCGTGACTCCTGGGTCTGTTTTTTAAAGTATGTAGATCATGGCAATAGAATACTATTATTTGCTTCTACAAACTTCAGGCAATATTTGGGATTTATTGAGGTTCATACTAACTAGCCACATGTATGAAGATCTCTGGGTTTGTCTCTCAACAGATAAACTAGACTGAGCAGAGGCAAAATTGTGTTAAATCTTCACTTTAAACATGATGAAATTAAAGACATCTCTGAAAGTGCTTCTCTAAAATCAGCTAGGAAGCCTGCAGCAGAGCTGATGAATTCTCTCAAGAATCTGGACAAATTTTTCTGTTATTGTGCAATAATGTATATTTCTATAATTATACAATCCGTTACAGAACACACAGGGACATGTTGCTAAGACTTCTATCAGAGAATGAACTGGCTAGCAAGTTAAGAGTTAAAACGATCCTTCTGTTGAAGGAACTCCAGTCAGAGAACCTGTTTATAGGATTTTTTAGTAATTTTACAGTTATTTAAAATAACTACAAATAACTACTCCCCTTCCTTTCAAAGTCCCTAAATATGAAAAAGAGGACATCACAAAAGAATTTGAATTTACTAAAACCCATTCTTGATTATATCTTTCTAGACTTCAATGCTTGTACAGCAGATGCATTTGGAAAAGCAAACTTCAATATAAACTTCTTTTTGTTGTTGTTGTTGTTGTTGTTGTTGTTGCTTTCTTTGTCCAGGAAAATAAAATCAGCTCACCATCTTGGCAAAACACTTAGCTTTCCAGGGTTTAATTTTCCTGCAGGATGACATGCTATTGTTTTCAGGGTATCTTTAAATTTATCATCATTGGCATTAGAGCACCTAACTGAGCTTTATTTTTTTATTTTCTGTTCTAATTTTAAGTGCTACACTGTTTTCTTTTCTCACAGGCTGACATTAATCACTTCAGAAAACACTTCACCTTGCAGCCAGAGGCTCCCAGTCTTGCAAATGTTCAGTCTGTAGTGATCTGATAAGCTCAGTGCTGAAAGTACGTTGCAAAAAGAGATTTCATTTATCTTGAATATCAGGTAACAAACTGTCAAGATTTCTCTTCCTTTTTAATACATAATTTCTATATAATTTATACATCAGACAGAACAAATATCCAGACCAGGAAAGTGAGAAAATGCACTTGAATGGAACGCATTACTGAACTCTAATAATTTTTGTCTGAAAAAGGCAACTGAAATTCTATATAATTCTATATAAAAATTCTAATAATGATAACAGGTTATCATGTCTGGCTCACACCATACAGTTGGTACATCAAATTGTCCAAACAGCACATTAAAATGTCACTTCTTTAGTCTGAAGTTCTATGTATCAGCATAATGATGTATCAGCATACTAGAACAAAACCCAGTTGTTAGTTTTTGTATCAAAGCAGGGATAAAGTTTGGTTATTAAAAAAAAAAAGAAAAAAAAAGAAAAAAGAGACAGCATGACTTCAATTCTAGCATGGTTTCAACTGAGATAAAACTTAAAAGGCCCAAGGAAAAATTAAACTGAAAACAGATTACAAAAGGACTAAAAAGCCAAGCAGCCTTGCCAAACACACATATGAAAATCTATTAATTTTAATGAGTTTGGTTTCCAAAGCTTGAAGCTGTTTAAAAGGCTCAGACTTTGAGGTAGTGGCTACTTTTTTTAGGAATTCCAAAACAAGCACATGAAGCTCTGATTTTTTGAATTTAAATACATCCCCTATTTTATTTTGTTTTGTTTTTATTTCACTTTTACATTAAGTGTATTCATTGGCTGATCTCTAACTAGTTTCTGGAGCCCTGTACTTAAACAGAACCTATATTGGGTGAATGGATGTTGTGTGACTCAACCTAGAGGCATGGGGAGCTCAGAGCTGTAATCCTGCCTTAGTCAGAGGTGTTCCCATGAAGCATAGTTTCACTAATTAACCAGACTACTCTTTAAATGGGATTAATTACATGGGTCCAACTTGTAAAACTTGCAGAATGTGAGAAATAACAAAATGGGTTATGGGGATAGCAGGGAATATAATAGAACATTCATGAAGCTTTTTCTGGGTTGCATTGCAACACACATCTGAGAAATATTGACTGTTCAGCTTCTTTTATGCCGTAGTTTATCAATCAATGGGCTGACTTGTTCATACTTTTATTTTCTGTCTGGAATCTGAAATACCTTATTTATGTATCAGTGGGAATATCAGGAAACATTAATTGCGGACTTGGCTGGATTAAAGGTGGAAATAATGGAAAAGCAAATAAAAGGCACAGAATGAGAGCTATATGGTGTATTTTGAAAACAAGACCTCAGTCTGAGGACTGAGGAAGGGATTAATTTTGTGCACTTTGTACATCATTATCAGAAGTTATTCTATGAACACATTCTATGTTATTCTGGATTTTATTACTGGAAATTTCTATCAAAAGGCATTTAGGTAACCAGGCCATGTCAATGTGCTAGTAAGTGTCTTTGGAGTATTTAACAACTCTCGTACCATGCTATCAGATTTAACTTGTTTTCTTATACACATTTCCTGTATACAAGATCTATCCTTGACTTGCATTGTGGCAACATATTGGTTGTTATTTTATTAGTATCACTTCTTGTTTTCACTATAACTAATGCATAATTGTAAATCAAGAGGACCATAAACCAAAGATCATGATAAACCTGACCATAACACTCTTACTTAGTCTTTCTGTTGTAGGCTTGGTGCTGGTTGTAAGTGACAGCTGAAAGCTACAGTTCAGTCCTCTGATGATACCAAAACTGTGAAGGATGTAGTGATGATAGTTAGGCACGAGGGAACTAAAAGAGTTTGTTTGGATTTTCCAAGCAAAATACCGTACTTGGGAAAAGAATTTTTGTAATGAGCAGTATTGTCATTCTGATTCAATTTTAGTTCTGCAATTGCTATTGACATTGAGGAACTACATAGAAAACATAGAAATAGTGTGAGAGTCTTAATATTTATTGATCTCTGCTTCTAGTATATCTTAGAGTAAGTTGAATGTATAGTGTAGATTAGAGTTTATTCTTAAATTACCTTTCTTTCCCATGCATGAGAAAATGCAGTATTTAGACAAGCAGGTCCTATTCCCCAGATGGTACCTTTAAGTGTTACTGTATTACAAACAAACAATACCTCTGGGCATAGAGCTTTCAAATCTTTCTCTCAGCTGAGCCAGCTGAAGGATTACTTGCCTACTGATGCTGGAAGAGCTGTGTATTGCAGAGTCTTAAGAATAGCTTTCTTCACTTTGTAAAGGAATCTGTGCAATAGGTTCATGATCTTGCAAAGCAGGCAACTGGCTGACAGTGTTTCATTGAGCTTTAATGGAGAAAAGCCAGGCCTGAAAAAAATTAGTGTAGAAGCCTCAAATGTTTTAACAAGATATAGACTTTCTGTGAGCTCAATCTTACTAAAACTTAAAAAAAAAGTCAAAGAAAACACTCAACAATCTGGGAAAAATCTCCTGAGTGAAGAAAGCTGTAGTCTTATTTTAGTCTAAAGGCAAGTAAGTCATAGTTTAGGAACTTACTTACTGGGGACAAACAGCCAAAAAGTGAAAGAATATGGAATATGAAGCTAGTGCCAGTACTTCTTACTGATTTCTTTATGGGAATAAAGATACACATTCCACTAGTGAAAACAATTGATCAACCTTTTGCAATCTTACTGCCTTTGCAGTCATGTAGTGCTACTATTTACAAACCAGAATTACTTTAAGGCATATGCTCTCCTTTTGAGTTAATACATCCTGACCAGTATTTATTTGATTATTATTAAGCTGAAACTGAGCAATTATTCTTTACTTATATTTATCATGACATTTTACTGCTTCGGTTTCAGACCTGAAAGATTATTTTTGTTTAATGTTTGTCTATTTTCTTCCCACAACAGCAGCAGTTAGGCTAGTCCATAATTGTTGCTTCTTATAAACCTTGCAGGCCTTTATTTGTAAATTATTTGATTTAGGAATATAAGATTATTCCAAAATGGAATTAAAAATTATTTTTTAAGTATTGTTTGGGATTTATATGCTTAGGTTTAATGTTCTCATTATTTGATTTGAACTAGAGAAAATGGATTTGCTATAAAGCAAATCTTGCCTACCAAAGAAGCATTAGTTTTCAGTGAAAAGAGCACCATCCCCAAATTTTGAACATTAAGACCTACTTAATTGCCCTGAGGAAAGGTGCTTTTCTCAGAATTGTTGTACTATGCTTTTTTTTTTTTTTTTCAGTGTGTATGAAAGGCATGAACAGATGGGTTGGACTACTTCTCAATTCAGGGGCTTAGCTGAACTGAAGTCTGGGTATATTTGAGTATATTTTGAACCATTAGAAACCTTCTCTGCTTGCAAGTCAATGAAACCATGAATAAGTCCTGAATGCTATGGCTTCCTGCAGATTTAATATCTATAATTTATCAATACAGCTTTTAGCTTTGAGCAAACCACTCTTCAGTTTAGGAAGAAGTTATTTGTCTCACAGTGCCTGGCAGCGTTTGAAGGTGGTGGTTTTCATGTCACCTTGCAATGCTCAGATGAGCCACAGGCAGCAGAGGCTCATTCTGTCTCTGGAAGGAAGAGGCCAAAAGTGTGATGTGTTTGAAACCACAGGTTAGCAGAAAGCAAAACAGTATTTGAAAGAACGATGGGAGGAATGAGTTTACTATGAGCGTGTTTATGGAACAGCACACATGTAAATTACAAGCTAGTTTCATTTCCTTGATCTGTTTATGTACTTTTTCTAGAGTCCAACTCTACTTTATTCTAGCTGAAGGCAGTGTGGCTGACACCTCCCAGAATTATCCATCTTGGGCAGGATTTCACTTCAGCTGTGGCTTTACAAAATTGGAAGATAATAGTGATTTCTAAATTATGTTGCTATCAAATCTTGCAACCCACGGTATTAAGGCTTTTGTCAGCAGTAATATTTGCAAACATTTTTGTAAGTGACCAAAACAACTTCTTGGAGCCTGAATAGCCTTTGAACATCAATCAGGTAATATTGGTTTTAATGAGCTTCTGTCGTACATAACTTGTAGTTTTAACATTTACTTTTATACTATAAAGGGCTGCATTTTATCTTGCATTTTTGAATCACAGAATATCCTGAATTGGAAGATAGTCACAGAAATCATTAAGTCCAACTTCTCATCCTGCTCAGGACGTCCCCCAGAGTCACACCATGTGCCTGAGAACAATGCTTCTTGAACTCTGTCTGGTGGTGCTGTGGAAATAAGCTGGGGAACCTGTTCTAGTGCCCAGCCACACTCTGGGTGAAAAACCTTTCCCTAATATCCAACCTCAACCTCCCCTGAAACAACTTCAGGCCATTCCCTCAGGTACTATCACTCATCACCAGAGAGAAGAGATCAATAGTCTATTAGTCCTTATCTAGGAAAAATTTCATCATGGAAAATGTCAAAAGTGTGCAAACAACTTCCATTTCCTTTCTCATTTTATCTTTATATTTCTGTAGGATAGCAAGATACCTATGTCTCCCATGTAGCCAAGCAGCAAGGAGTAAGAGACTTGTCCAAGGTCACCCATTAAGATTTTTTAGGTGATGAACCTGCACCATCTGAAGCTATTGCCTTTACAGCTGCTTTTTACCATTAACAGTAACTCAGCTCTGTTAGAACTGGCCATTTTTGTGATATAATCAAGAGGATAACTATTCCTTTTAATTCTCTGAACCAGTCCCTTTAATCCTTTAAACATATTCAAACTAGGCTTAATGCACAAAGTGCTAGGAACAGCTCTGGGAGTCAGAAATATATCTATGGGAACATGGGGGCCCTCTGTACAACACTGAAATTGAAAATGGTTACTATGAACTCTGGATTAAGATGCTTCCCTTCTTATCCCCTGCCATGATGCTTATATTTACATTCTCAGGGTAGAAGCCAGATATGAAGTGCTGTCATTTGTCCTGCCTGTGTGTAGTAGGTTAAATCTTGATTTTATGGAATAAAGTTGACTGTGACTTCATTCTACTATTTATTTGTCTTGGTTTTGGCTGGGATGGGGTTAATTTCCTTCCTAGTAGCTAGTACAGTTCTAGGTTTATATTTAGTGTGAGAATAATATTGATAACACGCAGATGTTTTAGTTGTTGCTGAGCAGGGCTTACACTAAGTTAAGGACTTTCCATCTTCTCATGTCCTGCCAGAGAGGAAGCTGGAGATGTGCAAGAAGTTGGAGAGGAGGCAGCCAGGACAGCTAACCCAAATTAGCCAAAGAGATGTTTCACACCATAGGCCACCATGCTGAACAAAAACTGGGGGAGTAGGGTAGTAAGTGGGAACCTCTGTTCAGGGATAGACTGGGCACTTGTCAGCAGATAGTGAGCAGCTGCACTGTGCATCGCTTGTTCTGCATATTCTTTTTCTAATTATTATTTTTTCTTCCTTATCTGTCCTATTAAACTGTCTTGATCTCAACCCATGAGTTTTACCTTTTTCCTGAGTCTCTCCCCTGTCCCACTGTGAGTGAATGAGAGTAAGTGAATGACTGCATGGTGTTTAGTTGCCTACTCAATTAAACCACAATGGTATTACAGGTTGTATTTTACAGTGAGTAGTCAGGATACTTCTTGGTCTTTTCAAACATCTCATCACCTGAGACGCAAATATCCCAGAAAGCCCTTGCCCACAATGGCAAATGAAGAGGTAGAACAGAATGCAGAAGTGTAAAGAGGATCTTCTTTAATGAGACCATTTGGATTTTCAGCAGTATGTTTTCAGAATGCTGGAGTACAGTTCTATGGTACTGCTGAATGTAATTAGACTTCAATTAAATGCTGACAGCCATGTATATTCTCTAACTGCAAATAAAAACAACTCCTTTTCTAAAAACATTGAAAAAATTAGTAAAGTTGTTGACATTACTTTGAAAACCGAAAGTGCAAATTTCGGATCTAGGAACACCTTTTCCAAGGCTGACAGCTGTTGTCTTACCATAAAAAATGCAGAAATTATACCAATGGGACTTTGTCCAGATTATATGAGACAATAGTATTTTGAATTATGCCAGTCATGCCAAGTAGAAGAAGCAAGAGTCACAGAAATTAATTTTAATATATCTATGCTAATATTTGGCATTCCATACTTTTCCTGACATTTTTTGACAGAGGCTGCATGTTCACCCAACTAAATATATTGAAAGAGAAAAGCATAAAACTCTCTTGGACAGGGTAGTTAAAGTGGAGGAAAGTGTTATTTTAAAGCTTAGGGAATATCTGAAAATTTGGTGGTGTGGATCTGATACAGGACTTCAAACTCTTCTATATATGTGACAACTCTCCTTCATAAAGCTGTGTAGAATAAGGCTGCTGGAGTGATGGACTTCTATCTACTTTCAAACCAGGCATAAATGTCTTTCACATACTGATATGTCCCCTGTAGTCCTGGAGAAGATCCCCCATTTCTTAGCAGTCTATAGGGCATTATTAGTAGACTACTGATGGCATACAGTTCTTGGCTGCTCTAGAGGTTGGCATTTGGATGAGCAAATTCTGATTAAAAAATTAGTTGTAACATCTACTCTGATTGAGGCCACTGGTGCTGCACACTTCACATTCGATGTAAATCTTCTCTAGTCAACAAAATTACAGTGACTAAGAGCCTATAATTTGTGAGAGAGATTTTTTTTAAGAATTCAGGCTCCAGAGATCCTGAGTTCTTACTAGTTTGTAAGATAATATTGACTTCCTGTTGCAGAGAATGGGGCCCTGCTCACTATCAGCTCAGATATTTGAATGATCCAGTTGCTAAGTTTGCCTGTGTTAAATGAAAACCCTCATTAAATTCTCGTCTGAGGATGGTGTCTTCTTTAATAAGCTAAGCCTGCTCAGATGTCTAGCCCAAGACTATTTCCATAGGATGACATGACTTTGCTCTTTGATCAGTATTTATAGAGTCACTTCTTTTCAATATGGCACAGAGTTAAACTGTATTTCTATTGCATCAGTGCACCACAAAGTGTGTGTTTTGCCCTCCTCCCTACTGTCTCTGTTTATATGTGTCATACCACAATCCTTTGAAAAAGCCAGC
Source organism: Passer domesticus (assembly GCF_036417665.1). NCBI lineage: Eukaryota > Metazoa > Chordata > Aves > Passeriformes > Passeridae > Passer > Passer domesticus. The sequence continues at coordinate 26,146,285 of NC_087512.1, forward strand.
CTGATTTCCTGAAGGATTTGTGTTGTGTGTGCCCTAAACACTACTAACCCTCTCTCTAACATCTCATCATCCATGATCATGAAGCTGCTCTCTGAAGTGCTATTCTCCCACCCCAGTACCTTCCCAGTTCCTCTCACACTGGTCCACTTGAGTACAGGTGTACATTATTATTACCTGAAAGATGGGCATGTGCAGATCAGTTGGACAGTGATTGTGTGCTTACAGACAATCCAGATGAAGCTGCTCGGGTTTGATAAGGAAAAGGTGGCATTAACTCACCCTTCAAAAGGTAATTTTAGATTTAATCTTCTATGCAAACATGAATTTTCACAGCATTTATTGGAGATTTTTGTTTCTGAGTCTTCAACAATATTTGACAGGCAGGTAAAATATGGACACAATTTTTGAAGAAACTATTGTGGGTAAAGGAGAGAGACAGACATTGAGAATTTAAGGGTCTGAATAATCTCAGTTTCCCAAAAAACAGCGGAGTGAAAAAGATACACAGTAGTATGCGTTCCTTGAACCGTTTGTTACTGCAGGCCATTAAAGTTGCACGATGGGAGTGGGATGGGCCAGTGAAGTGTGATTTCCTACTAGGTCAAACACTTTTCAAGCAAGAAGGAGTGTTTAATGGTCTTGCCAGAGGATTTGGAAATCAGAGTGTTCCTCTCTGAGCCCACTAGTAGTGGATGCTGGCAAAAGGAGAGGTGGTGGAATGTTTAAAATAGTTCTGGGCTACTTTCTCTGATTTGTGTATTGTTGGAGAAACTTGAGAACTGTATTTTTTCCCAAGTGAAATTTAAGAAATATGGCTTTAGATACAGTGCTGGTAAGACACTGTTTTCTTCTCTGTGATGACCAGTGACAGGATCCAAGGGAATGGCTTGAAATCGTGTCAGGGGAGACTTAAGCTGGATATCAGGAAAAGTTTTTTCACCCAGAGGGTGGTTGGGTACCAGGACAGACTCCTTGGGGATGTGGTCGCACCAGCCTGGCAGAGCCCAAGGAGCACTAAGAGAATGCCTCAGGCGCATGGTGTGACCCTTGGGGTGTCCTGAGCAGGGACAGGAGCTGGACCTGATGGTGCTTGTAGGTTTCTTCCAGTTCAAAACATCCTTTAATTTTTTAAATGTGTTACATTTTTTATTTGGCATCCATCCCATCCTCCCACTCTCAAGCTACATTGTCAGGACAAGTAGTGGTTCAGTCTGCTCATTTAGTTTCTTGAATGCCTGCAGTCTAGGAACTCCATGGAGAAAAACATACTGCTTACCTTTAGACTGTACTAAAATCTTAGCCTAATTTTGTAATAAAATGTTATTCTGAACAAATTCGCTGTCAGGCTGCTGTTGAAGTACCTTTGAAATGCCTCCTGAGAGAAGCACTAGTCTTACCTTGGTTTGTGTTTAAATGCAAGAAAAATGTCTGATACATTTGCAATGAGCACTTGTGACCTGTCAGGTAAAAGGTTGTAACATCTGGTGCTAATACAGGTCTCAGCACTGCTTAGCACATCAGTGGCATTCTCACTGTAGCTAATGCAATTTCAAACTCATTATATAAAACCATTTTTTTCTAACATTTTAATATTTTATATATATATATAATATCTATATATCTATATTTAGAATTTAGAAAATTAGAAAGTAATTTTCTTCTCTTGAAATAAAGAGAGATAAGCAAAATCCTGAATTTATTTTAGCCTGCAAGATTTAAAGTTTTTTACTTTGGAAACACTGGAATTTCCCAAGGTTTCTCTAAAGAGGATATTAACTTTTTTCCCCTAAAAATAATTTAATCTAAAATGCTGAATGTCTCCCTAAAAAACATAACTTGTGCCATCAGTTGGATTTTAAACATTGTGACTTATAGCACAGTGAATTAAACTTTATAATTAATCTTTCAACACCTATATGTGTGTTAGACTAATAAATATTATTCCTATTGATGTAGCACCTGTCTAGGTCCAACAAGACCTAGTAAAAACCCCCACCTCCCACCATTGTATCTCTTTTTTCCCTGCCAAAAAAGGACCATCTTGTTAATCTAGAAGACAGAGAGAGTTGATATTAAAATACCATTGTATAGCCACTTACCTGAATTAGATGGAGACACGCCTTAAATTCTAAACATAATAGTGTAACATAAGATGGTAAAAAAACAGGGGTTTTTTTAATTGCTGACTTTGTCTCAACAGAGTTTATGTGAATTTCAGGGAAGCACAGTACTCTCTAGCTATAAGCAGTGCCCAGAACAGCAAAGAATTGCACCACACAGCTAAAAAAAAGTAATGGTGGCATCTACTGATACGTATCTTCCATGTTTGTATGGTTCCGTGAGAACCACAGGCTGTTACAGGCAAAACTGATGTGACAGTTGAGAGTTATCTCTGAAAAACACTGTGCTGTCTTTGTGTACCAGCAACAGCCACGACAGAGCTAAGCTTTACACCACTAATCTTTACAAAATGCAGCTGTAGTGGGTTTTCATGGCAAGGTTTTGGTCACAGGGGTGGCTTCTCTGAAGAGCTGCCAGGAGCTCTCCCTGTGTCCAACAGTGCCAGTGACAGCTGGCTCCAAGAGCAACCCGCTGCCTAAGGTCAAGCCTCAGTGACTATGGCAACACCTCTGGGATGAAGTATTTAAGTGGGAGAAAATTATTGGCCAGAAGCCAAGTACACCCAGAGAAGAGTGGGGTGAGATTATGAGAGAGAAACAGCTCTGCACACCCCAAAGTTAGTGAGAAGGAGGTGGATAAGTGCTCCTGGTGCCAGAGCAGAGATTCCCCTGCAGCCCCTGGTGAAAACCATGATGAGACTTCTGTGCCCCTATTGCCCATGGAGAATGATGATGGAGCCAATGTCCACCTACAGATCATAGAGAACACCATACCAGAGCATATGGGTGTGCCAAAATGAGGTTGTGTCCCCATGGAAAGCCCACACTGGAGAATGGTCCTGGCAGGACCTGTGGCCCCATGGAGAAAGGAACTCACACTGGAGAAAGTTTGCTAGCCTGACTTGTGAGCTGTTGGGACCCATACTGGAGAAGTGCATTCCTGAAGGACTGCACCCCATGGAAGGGGATCATGCTGGAGCAGTTTGTGAAGAACTTCAGCCTCTGGGAAGGATTGACACTGGGGAAGTCCATGGAGGACTCTGTTGGGGGATCATGCTGAGGAACTCCATATTGAAGTAGGGAAAGGACTCCTCCTCCCGAGGAGGAAGGAGCAGCAGCATCATTGAGTGATGAACAATCCCCATTTCTCATTCCCCTGCTTCCCCACTGCTGTGGGGAAACAGGCAGAGAAACTGGAATAAAGTTAAACCCATGAAGGAGGGAGTGGTGGCAGAAGGTGTTTTTGAGACTCGGTTTTTCTTCTCAATATCCTATTTTGATTGAATTAGCAAGAAAATAAATTAATTTCTACAAGCTGGGTTTTTTTTTTTGTCCATGATATTAATTGCTGAGTGTATCTCCCTGTCTTACCTCATTTTGTCATGTTATCTCTCCCCTGTTCAGCTGAGGAGGGGAGTGACAGAGCAGCATTGGTGAGGCATCTGTAATGCAGACGGTCAAATCACCACAATCTTTTTTGATGTCTAATGTGAGGCATGAGGAATTTGAGATAAGGATGGTAGTGGAGAGCAGTAATGGGCAAAACATGGACTGAACGATGGTGAGTGGAATGATTGTGAAGAATGTTGTTATAACTGTGATGAAGGAACAGGAGGTTAATTGTGTGTAAATTGTCTGCTTTCATTCAGTGTTGTGATAAAGATTTTTGTGTGTTTTTTTTTTTTTTTTGTTTTTTTTTTTTTTTTTTTTTTTTTTTTTGGTGTTTGCTGTTGACATGTCTCGTGGTTTGAAAAAACAGGTGTTTGCTAAGGAAAGCAGGAGCCTTCCTTTACATGGAAAATGTAAACCCCCTCCCTCTGGAGTATTATAATTTTGAAATTAAGGGGCTCTCAGGCAAAGATATGGGAGTAGGAATAGCAGTTCTTTACTAGGAAAAAATAAAAATGAAATGCAGTAATACAAAATAACACTGAGAGAGTCAGAACACAACCCGACACCCTGTGGGTCAGGGTGTTGGTAGCACTCCCATTAAATGGTGGCTGCAGTCCTCCTGCAGTGACAGGTGTGGTTCTGCTGGAGCAGTGATCCTGTGGAAGGGTGCAGTTTTCCTGTGAAGGTCGTGTGGTGGTGTAGATGGGCCTCTGGAAATCCAGTGGAAAAGACAGCTGCTCCTCTGGGAATCTAGCAGGAAAAGGTTGCTCTCGTGTTCCAAATCTCAGATTATACCCAGGTAGGAATGCTTGGCTCCTCCTCCTGGGCAGAGCATCAAGATATCTCCCTAAGGGAGGATTGGTTTTGGAAGGGACAAAGAAAACTGCCCCACCTGGTTGTAACAGGTGGCCCAGATAACTGCCCCACCTCTGAGACATGGCAATGGAATACACACCCCTGGCCACATCCTGCATTTACAACCTATGACAGCATGAGTGTAGATTGTGTGATGAATGTGGATTTTCATTATAATTTTAAACACATGATTCATAGAGGCAGGGGTGGAAGAAGTAGTGCTTAGCTGGATATGTGTCACTTGCTGTGTCCTGGACAAAGACTGTTGGTGGAGGAGGCTACCAAAAGCCCAGCAAGGTGTCAGCCTGGTATGCTGATGAGCTGCTGAGGATGGAGAACAGGACTGGGGAAATGCTGTGAGAGAAATACTTCAGAGAAGCTGAAGTATGAAAGCCCTTTGCTAATATATTCACTCATTCCCATTTCTATGGCTCCCGTTCCCATAAGGAAACAGACAGTGCCACACGCTTCTCTGAAGTTAGTGAAATGTAAGACCTTTTAAATACTAATATTTCTAGGGACCTTGGGGTAGGTTCACCATCTGCTACCTCATGTAGCAGCTGTCTAAAGCAATTTTAGCTGCTTTTTCTATTTTGAAACCTTTTGCTGAACTTCTTGTCACAGATTGATAAGACTGCAAAGGACTGAAAACTTCAGCTTCCCCTTTGCAAGTGTTGTGAACCCTAGGCTGTACCAGTGGATATACTTCACATATCCTCTATACAGCCTTAACCAGGACAATTAAGCACAATACATCTGCACAAGGGCAGTTGGTTCCCAAATTATGCTGCAGTGGCATACCTAATCTTGTTTTTTCTATCTGTTTTCAAAACACCCAGGTATCTCACAGTCAGTTTCTCTTTCACAAAGATGAGGTAGTCTGGCAGCTCCCAAATTACAGATAAGCTGAACTCTAGCAAAGGGGTACACACAGTGACTGAGTGTCTTGTATGAGTCTGTATAGTTCAATTCTGTGAAGATTTGTCCCCTTGCAAAGGCTTTGAATAATCCCCTGCTATAAAACAATGCCGCTTGGGCATAATTTCCAAAACATTTCAGTCAGAAATGAAAAACAATCAATACAATCCTTCATTTACTCAAGTCAAACACAAGCTGTTGCAATAAACAGCTGATATGTTCTTTTAGGTGTACCTGGAAGAAATTTCTTTAAGATATAATTTCACTCTGGCTTTTGTACTAGTTTTGCTATAAACCTAAAATTGGAAAATAGACTTTCAATTCTATATTTCCTCTGAGAAATGCTGTCCAGATATTTTAACTGTTGTTTCATATCCACCCCTCAGCTTAATCATTGTTAGGCTGTTAGTGGCAGAACTATGTAAGTGCCATTCACGGGGAATAAACCTGTATAATGAGCTAAATAACACTGTTCAAAATGCAGAGGCATTTTGGAAGTCTTTTCCTGCCCATGCATTTCTCAGCATATGAAATTATTTACTATTGCACACATAGTTATCAATTTGAAATGGCATCCTGTCTTCTCAGAAGTTACCATGAGAAGGGACGTTTTTCTTGGACATAAACTATTGACTTGCTGAAGATCCTATAAGAAGAGCAGAGCATTAAAGAGAAATTAAAGAGATTTTGCTCTTAAAAAAGATCAGGTAGCTGCATAGTTATAAAAAATAGTTCTAGAAATTGTGTGTGTGCAGCACAGCATGGCTTTGAAATACTGAGGGTGGTCTGAAGAGGCTCTCACCAATGCCTGGCTTTCCTTCTGTTTCACAGTGACTTATGGACAACAATAACTGTGAGTTTCTAGTTAAAGACAGACTTCATACTCATAAAAGTGCAAAACAACTTATGGAAAGACCAATAAAAAGGACTAATAACTACACTAACGTCATTGTGCTCTGTGAATGTCAGAAAACCCTGTGAAAGTGAACATCAATGGAGCCTTTTCAGAACACCGTGTGAAATCACAGACAAGTCTTTCTAAAGCATCACAGGTGGTTCTTCCCCAGAAACCTTGGAAATCCTCGCCTCTAGTACACTTTAGTCCCTTCAGGGAAAAAAACAAGCTGGCACACCTAATGCCACAGTGCACTAACACCTTTTGATAAAATGCCTGCCAAAACTTCATGCAATTTGGGAATTTAACACAATTAGTCAGAGGTATTTTTTCGTCATTCTGAATGCTGTCTCTGATTATGTTGGGTAAGTGGTTTTACTGTGGCCTCAAGATGAGGTCCCAGCTAGTAAGTTGGGGGTATTGGAAGAGAACTCTTAAATGAAACCATAGTAGCAAGCAGGGACTTACTGGAACATAGCTTCCTAATGTAGGCTTGATGCATCTTAACCGTCAAATTATTACTTTGCTTAACATAAGTATACTCAAGGTATCTAATGTTACTCAGGGCAAAAATAATTGCATTTGTGAAAGGTGGAAACCAATCCTTTGAGCTTAGTACAAAGCCTTCTCTAAAAAGGGAGAAAGATACTGTGTGTGGGGTGTTGATGTTTGGTGGATGTTGTTGGGTTTTTCTTTTTTTTTTCTTCTGCACTGTGCTTTGAGTTTATAAAAACAAATGAAAACAAAAATGTTGCTTTCAATTGACAGCTTTCAGCTCAAATGAAAACAGCAGGGAAGAGAAGAAACTTAAGTTTCAGCTTATTCTTGCAATGTTAGTTGAAGAATAACAAAATTACCCCCAAAACCTGAAATGTTTTGGAATACAGTGTCAGTCAGAATTTAATGGTATAGCATGAATGCTGAGATATTTGGATTCAGATTCAACTCTTGATTGGAGGGGTATGTTCAGAGACTTAGGTCTTAGCTATGATCTTGTCTTTTGTATGCATAAAATAGAATTCAAACCTTTAGAAATTACTACAGGAGTTTTTGCTTTGCAATACATTTTTTGTTGTGCCATATAAAGATAGAATAGTTTGTGTGGGAAGAGACCTTTAAACATAGTACAGTCCAGTCTTCCTGCAAATGAGCAGAGACATCTTCAACTAGGTCAGGTTGCTTGAAGTCCTGTGCCACTTGACACTGAGTGCTTCCAGGCATGGGACACCCAGCACCTCTCTGGGCAACCTGTCCCAGTGTTTCACCAGCCTCACTTAATAATTTACCACTCTCATATCTTTTGCCATTGGAAGAAAAAAAAATGTATTATTGGACAGCCAGTTCCACAGAGATGATGATCTATCTAAATATAATTTGTTTGGATATCTTCCAGGCACGCTAAAATCTCTGTTCTTTCCATTACTTTTGACCTTCTGAGACAGTAGTCCATGTTTATAAGCAAATTAGTCTAAGAACACCAGCGATAGCTAGACAAGACAAAAGGAATTCAAGCATCTTTCATGTTCACAAGCAATTTTTCCTCAGAACTTCCTTAGGGACTGATCTGTTCTCCAAACTTTTGAATAAGAACTGTATTGCTGTATTTTAAGACTAAAGTGAGACATACAGTGAACAGTGGCAGAGTAGTAAATTGAAGCTATCTAACTGACACCTAGGCTAGATTAACTGGTAACTGTTTTCGCTGCCAATCATCTAAGTGTATAGTATCTATCCATGTAAAGGTTAACTCTGCCAGAATGCTGAAGAGACCGTCTATTGTATGTTGAATTTAGGTGACAACTTCTCTGTAGTGGTTAATGCAGATGATATAGCTAAATAAGCCTCTCTGCCTCTCCTTTTAAAAATATTGTATGGTGGATAGGCGACTGAGAAGGATGCATTTACTTTCCTGTAGCCTTGAATTAAGGTAAAGAGGCAAATTGAAAAGGTGTGAGAAAGTTTAACGACTTTCTGACAAAGTAGGAGAGAAACCCTATGCAATTCTAATACTGTTCATAATAAAGAAGCACAGCAAGGAATTCTTCTAATATTGTCTAAGGAGTAATTCAAGAGATTTTTTTTAATAAAGACTAGTCTTCCTACAAGGTGTCAAATAACATCAATCCTTATGAATAATATCCTTAATCCTACTGATTATGAGGGTAGTACTTCAAAGATTGTTTTTTCAGTTTTTTTCATCTATAAAAACAAAAAAGCTATTTAAGCAGAACAATTATAGGGAATATTATATGTATTCTCTTTGCATAATTGAGTCATGTTTTTGTGCCCAGATATTAACAGTATTCAATGCCAAACAGCAGCAAAGTTATTAAGAAGATCAATGCTAGGCTTTTCCTGCTGCATCTCTGCAAAGCTTCAACTGATCACCTGATCTAAGATGGCAGGAATTCAAGAACAGGATTAATAGTATTATTGACAGAGATTTTTGCATTTCCATCTTTTATTAGATTTATTTTTGTTGGGAAAAAAACCTTCACTGTGAAAGGGAAGTAAGCTGGAAGTGGAGACTTGCAAAACTGAGGACTTTTAAACGTTTTTCCATCAAAAGAGGTGCATGTCTGGGGTGGGCTTTGCATGACACTTCCTGCAAAACAGAAAATTAAGATAAAGCTGAAATGGAACAAAAATATACAGTGAACTTCTGCTGTGTTGTACAATGTGAGTGGTATTCTGGGGTTCTATGTAGACTTGAGATGATGAGATTATTTCCTGCTTCCTGGTCGCATTTTTATGCTAGGGGTTTTTTTTTTCCCAACATGGTATGTGAGTGAAACCCAGCATGCATCAGGATACATCAGCATGCATCAGGGTGCAGGCATCAGACACAGCACACATCAGCATGCAGGCTCATGCAGCTCCTCCTGCAATGGGGCTGCCATAGGAGCATCTGGAGTGCTTCAGGCTGGAGTCTATTACGCTCTGACAGGGGACCCTCTCCAGACAGCCAGGGAAGCAAGGTGCCTGCCACAATGTGCTCTGGTGTCTGGGCAGAGAGTATAGGTGCAGGCAGGGTCTCTAAGATGGAAGGCAGAGTGTAGTTCCCACTTGACAAGACTGGAAGAGACCACTGCCATTGCTCATGGAGCAGGATGGGGAGGGTGAGGGTATCAGAGGCTGCTGATTTTGCAATTGTATTTACGCAGAAGAACCAGAATAAGCAGACTCAGAATGACAATTAGAAGGCATTTTCCTGCTGTGCTGCAAGAGAGAATATTGAAAATGTTTTCAGAGGATGATTAATGTGGAGGGAAAAAAAGGCAATGACAGAAATAAGTGTAGGTTAAGCTGTAGATATAGCAAAGCAGGCTGCTACCACCAGATTATTAACAGCTCATAGTGATGCTGAGGGCACTTTAATAAACCCATTCAGGGAGGATTACTGCTATTAGGGATAATGATCAGTGGCAGAACTGTGTTTTATATGAATAATGGGGGCTATATCCTCCAGCAACATTCTCTGCTATAGCTATTTTATGTCTGCTGATACATATGACAATTTTCTTTGATCATAGCAAAGTGGGTAGTTTGATACTTATATTTTCATGATTATAAAAAATCCAAAACCAACAAATGAAATTATCAGAGCTCTGCAAATTAGTGTTACAGAAAGGATGGACAGGCATCCAAAGTCAGAAAACATTTGGAATTTGGTAGAATCTGCAAAGTTAGAGTTCTAAAAAAGCTTATTTTTATTCCATTGACCTGCCTCTGTCTGCTCAGAATCATATCCAAGAATTTCTGCACAAAGTCTTTCCTGCTTTCCTATGAGGCATGACACATGAAAATGAGCTGAATTACACATCTCTTTGCAGGCTCTCTGCAGGCACATTCTCAGTTTGCTGCCTGAGGTCTATTGCAAAGTGACCTGAAGCCTGGGATTGTCCTAATGTCATGCAGAACTACTTCAAATGATGGAGCAAATTTCTTCTGTAAATGGTAATTTGCAGTAGGTTCTCTTCTTGAGATGAATGTTTCTATATAAGAAGAAACTTCTCTGCTTGTTTAACATAGATGTGCCTAGGGCACAGTTATGTTCTAGAGTTTTGGAGGTTTTTTTGCTGCTAATCCAGTAAAGGAAAAGTATTTTCTTCCCTATCACAAGATATTAACTCTGAATCTAAAAGTGCATTTGACTGGCAGTTTAATCTGGGGCCACTGAAGCTTATAAAAAAAGAACATATAAACAATTTTTGCATAGTAGCTTCATATGTTAAGAAAAATTCTCAGTGGTAAGAAAAAGGCCCAAACATTAGCATAAATTAAAAAGAAAGTGAAAGAAAATATGAGACAAAGGACAGGAAAAAATAGGGAACAATTCTCACCTCTCCTTCTTGTGGTGTGTGTCAGTTCTTCTGACAGGTATCATGTTCCAGCAGTTAAGCCTTTGTCTATCAAAACTTCCATACAGAGGAATTTTCCAGGCAAGACATGAAGAGTGATCAAATGGCTTTAGATTTCATTTATATTTGTTTATATTTCACAGGTCTTTCTGCAGGATCTCTTTTTCAATAAACCTATAAAAAGCCAGCTAACTATAAATAGTAAGTAATTGGCCTCTGTTATTTTGCATTAATAGTGAGGATCTGCCTTTTGCTGAAAGAAATTATGCAAACCTGTCAATGCAAAACAGTGAGAAAAGCTAAGCAGGCACTGTTCTGTATCCAAAGGACTCCCGCACTTACAGGCATTGGTAATTTTCATTTTCACTGAATTGCACGGACCAAACTCTGCTGCCACTGGGAATTATGCTTACTGATTTAAAAACCAGCCAAGTTAAGCCAGTGGTCTGGAAATTCCATTTCTGTCTCTGATAGAAATCTAGTCCCTGCTTCCATGGAGAGAATGTTTCGTTTCTAAACCCTGACAGAAGATGAGAGCCCTGTCACAACATCCAGTGGCACCCTGACCACCATGGACCTCAAAGTGGCAACTGCTACTACCCTCTGAAAGAGATATTGCAGGTTCAGACCAGGTAGCTGAAAGGCTTTACAGTGCAGTGACCATACTGAGGCCCTAACAGTACTCTTTCTGCCTCAAATCCACTTTTGTCATTACCAGACATGCCATATCTGTAAAGCTGGAATCTAATCATCTGTACGGGAAAATGGAGGTACGTGCTTGGACGGTACTAGGACACAGGGCATGTCAATGAAGAAACAATGGGAACAAGATATCACATCAAGTTGCTCTTTGTTGGAAATGCAGCTTCTCATCAGTGGCTGTCTCTTTTCAACATTTTTTTTTTGTGCTGTGGGGACTAACTGTGATATCTCCCAGTTTGCCTTTATCCTGCAAATAAACATGCAGCCCAGCTTCTAGAAATGAAATGTCACGAGTACTGTGATACATTAGCTACCACAAGATCTGGTGTCTGTGCCTTGTAAGTATGTTCTGATTTCATGAGAGCTGGGGATTTTTTCAGAGACGTTGAAGTAAATGTAGTTTGTTTTGCCTGTTGATCATATTTTTCCACATCTGTCACCACCTGCTGTTGTTATGACCCCTGAGCCACTCATGTTTTGCTGCTCTTTGCACACATTCTCCTACCACACCACCAGGGGTATGGCTGTGTATGGAGATAATTTTAGGTACTATGATGGAGACTACACACCTGAAATAACAACAGGCAGATTGTCATTCCATCAAATAAACAGTATGTGAAAGAAGCTTCTTTTTAAACAGAAGCTTATTTTGTTTTAGAAATTATCTGCTCTGCTGATAGATCTGTTTTGTCATCTTTTCTGTGTTATCTGACTCGATATTGTGTAACCATTAACTCTACTTACCATTTCATATTCAAAAATGTACTTAAATGGAAAATAATCCAGAGTTATAACCAATCAAAGCTCTCTATAATCTTGTTTCTTGTTATTTGAACAAGAAAATAGAAAATTTGGTCAAGTGTAGCACTCTGGGTCATAGCAGAGTCCCTCTTGTAACACAAAATGAATGCCATTAGTCATGAGAAAAGATTATGACACATGCTCAAAGAATCCTCTATTCAATGCCTACTTCATGTTGCTTATGAAGAGTGCATTGGAATGGATTTTTTTGGTGGAAGCATGCAAATCATGTCTGACTCCATGGCTTGTTACCATTGAAAGGCCCTTAGGAAACATTGTGCAGCAATCTGATATGAAAAACCAGAAGTCACTTTGATTATTTATTGAATAGCTTCTTACTTCTTCTGCCTCTGTTGGAAAAGATACTGTTGATGATTTGGCAACAGTTGGTATTGGAATTTGTCAAGTATTTTTTTCTGGGGTTATGGCAGTAAGGCCCTGATGGAGCAGCACTCTAAGTCACAGGATTCATGGGATTGTCATTGCCAGGTCGATGTGCTGGAAGCTTAGCCTGTCATGGGATTTTCAGCATTACATGAAGTCATAGGCTACTGCCAAAAACTGCTAATGCTTGTCTGCCTAAGAGTCATTGTATGCTGAATGAATGTCTGTGTCTGTTACCAGAGAGGACATAAAGGAAGCTGCTTGAAAAAATGTGAAGGAAAAACAAGCACTTTGTGACACAGGGCAAAACCAATCAAAAACTCATGTATGTTACACCCTCCTTGCCCAGTGAGGATGGTTAGCTGATCTGATGTGACAACCAGCCCACCACAGCTGCTGATGTGCCTTCAGCTTCTCTGAAGGGGCTGTGGTGGCTGTCTCGCTGCCACCCTGGTACTGCAGTGTCCATTAAAATGCACATCACTCCAAGTTGCTTTGTGCACTGCAGCTACTGTGCAACAGGGTTCAATTAGAAAAGATGGAGAGAGGTTTAGTCCCACAGTGACGTGTCCTGCCCATGCGCATTAAACGGAGAGCCTGCTGGCTTTCACTGTATCACACACTGACAAATCCTACCCTTGATGCAATGAACAGGACCTTTGGTATCCACATCAAAGGACAGAGGCAAAAAATGCATTGCAGTAAGGATAAAGGAAATAGAAAAGAAAAATAAAAAGGAAAAAGAAAAGGAGAAAAAGAAAAAAGAGAAAAAAAAGAAAAAGAAAATCATCTTGGGACAGAGTATCTGTCTTTGGCCACAATAGACATGGTGGTTGTAAATCAAACTTGCTCTCTGTTGCTGCTGGCCAGGGACAGATAAATCCTTGAAATAAATAAAATCAATGCCAAAGCAGTTCTTGGATTTATCCCAGCTGTTCATGGCCTCAACCAGAGACCACTCAGTGTCCAAGCCTTTTCGCTAGACTCAGAATATCATAAGTTTCCATGGAGCCAGATGCATTATTTTGTCTCTGTCTTCGGAGGAGCAAAACTCTTTTGTGGTGGTATTGACTGGGTTTTTTGAGGGAGCAGGCTGAGGTCTGAGACTGGGAATGAAATTGAAGGGACTGCTGCTGAAGAGGAGGAATGAAGAAGAATCAGTGGGGGCTTTTGAGGGGAGGGGGATTGTAATATCTCCTGTATTTCTCTAAAAAGCCTTGCACTTTATTTGAGCTATTCCTATAATGTGTAACTTTCAGACTCTTTCCGCTCTTCTCTCTTCAACTTCTTTCTGCTTTTCCCTTCACTTGCTGCAACTAAAATCTGCTCACTGTCCTGGGATCTGCAGATTAATGTAGTGAGATGGGTCCGGGACACAAAGACAGACTCATCATTTTTCCTATAACCCATGCAAAAGGGCAGCAAGTACCCTCAGGAACATCTCAATTTTTTCCCTGTGATTCTGCACTGGTGGTCTCCACTTCCCACCTTCCAGCCTCAGCATATCTGACTGACCATAGGCCTGGCAGGGACAGAATACTCAGTGGGATTCCTTCTGTCACTGACTAGGATGCTTTGATTGCTATGGTCAATGGTCCTTGTGTCTCCACTTCAAGTGGCTCTTACACAGTTTTCTTTCTTTGCCTATGTGTTATGTGCTATGTGTGTGTGTACAGAAACAGATGTACACATTACCCCAGAGAGTGGAGCACAGCCAAGGGGCAAACACGTAGATGAAAATTTTGATGGATTTGCTGCACCATTTTCATGGCTTTTTAGTTTTGCCACTGATGTAATGTAGATAATAATGCAGGACAGACAGAGAATCTCACTGTCCTTACTCTACCAGAGACAAGAAAGAATTATTCTTCTGGTGTTAGATAGATTTGTAGGATCCACAAAATGGATTTCCTGAGGGAGCTTCAAAACCTCATATATGGGGGACTTCTGGAAGACCTTTGACCTCAAAATTCTGAATCTGAACTTGCCATATCTGCTGAGGCTGGAGTACGCAGTATGGAAATTCCTCTGTTGAAGAAGGTAGTGTTTTGTTTCACGCAGGCAACCAGGTTGTCCAAGGCAGAGGCATGTTTTCTAATAAAGACCATGAGCATAAACCAGTTAAAGAAACACAGCTAAGGTGTACAACTCAGAAGAACGCTACCTGTAGAAAGTGTGTGCAGGGTTGGGGGTTTTTTTGCATATTTAATATTGAGTACCAGCATTGTAGTTACAGACATGCAGACATGCAAAATTGCCTTTTTTTTTCACTTTCTACTAAGTATGCAAAGGAAGGAATTATGTGTTTTATTAACTTTGTGTCTTTCAGTCAATGAGCATGAGTGTACTAGGGCCATCCTTTGGAGAAGCTTCCTCTTGCAGTTTATATTACTCAATCGTCTTTTGCAAAGACATTTTAGAAAGCTAGCATTTATTTGTTTTCAAAGACAATATTCTGAGTCTGGAGTTAACCTGGTAGAGAAACACAGAGTCCCTGTCTTGCTGAATTTGTGCTGATGAATTACCAGAGCCAACAGTAACCTCAAAGAACCCTCTTTTCACAGAACTGAAAATGTATTAAAAGCTTATAAAATGTGTGAAACAGCTTAAAGCACACATAAGCAAGGCTGGCCTGGACCCAGTGTTAGCATCTCATTATCAGAACCAATGCTGGCTTTTAGTGTATGTGACAAAGTGGGCAGGAAAACAAAGGAAGGACTGAACAGTGAAGGGATAAAAGGAGAACAAAGTGCAAAGGAGGGTTGCATGTGCTGTGTATGCCTTGTGACACCTTTTTTTTATCAGAAAGAGAGAGGAGAGACCTGAGCTTGCAGACCTCCACTGTTGCTGATGAGGAGGCATCAGCTGCAAACCAAGCCGGTAATACCAGGCACATGCTCACATCCGTGCTGGCCAGCCTGTAACAGTGATGTGATGGCCTGCAGGTGGGTGGCTGGGAGAAAGGATGAAGGAACAAAGTGGTGATTCATTCCTTGCCCTCTAGAGGTATTCTCACAGTCTCATCCAAGTGTATGAATCAGAAGGACAAATGCACACTGTATTTTCTGTCTGGAAATTCAGACAGAAGGTGTCTGTAAAACACTTCTCTACCACTCTGGAGAGTTACAATGGTGTCTATCAACCATTTGCTAAATTCTGGTAAAATTCCAGTTTCCTGTGTGACTTTCAAGGGAGGTAGGTGCAGGGTGAGAAAGCTGTGCTATAAAGAATGAAAAGCAAATGCTGTGTTTAGGATCCACTTTGCTTTTGATCTCCTTCCTGCCATAGTGCTCTTGTGTCCTGACATAAAAATCACAAATGGCCTTGGTTTTAAAACAGCTAGGGGCAAGTCTGAAATACCAACAGTATCCAGACTTTGAAAAAGCTTTTTAAAACTTGATCAGGCTTCTATATCCTTATTTACCTCCCCTGTTTCCTCAATAAATAGATGTCAGATAGAAAGAAATATAGTGGGAGTAAGTAATACACAGTATTTAGGAAAGTTTTACTGCTCATAGGAATTAATATTTCTGTGGAGAAGGGTGGATCCCGTTAATGAGATGCTCTGAAATAAAATTGCATTACAGGTGTTTCTTCTGTTCTTAAGTAATATTTTATTAAGTTCAAATACACTTTTCTTCTTTACACTGCAGAAGAAACACATAAAAATTGGAACAGGACACATGCAGCTAAGGAAATTATTTCCTATACCAGATGCTTCCATAAAATTACAGTGTCCATAAATTAATAATCTGCTTGGTTGGAAAAAAGGATTGTTAAAAGTAGTCTAGCACATAAATAAAAGTACCACTAGTGTTTAGAAATAGGGTAGAACATATTTTGACCAATCAAAATACGGTGACTTGCACACGTAACTCCAAATTCTGCAATTGCCTTTCACTCAATTTTGCTCTCATTGCTGGAACTGACCTAGTGTTTCATCTCATCCATATTCTCTAATTTTTTTTTATCCAAGAGCAAAAATTCTAGCTTTTGAATAAACAAAAATATATGTTGGACCAAAATGTATAATTCCAGAACATTATTTCAAGTTACTTGACTATGTTCTTTGTATTTGCACTATTGTTGCTTTTTTGTTGTTATTTTTCTTCATTTTTCCCAATGTAAAATCTCTACTTTGCTCACTTGCACTACTGGAAGGTTTCTTCTGTCTATACATGTCTTAGAATCTCTTGAAAGTCACTGAGTTGGGTTTATTCCTGGTGGTGAGAACAAGGCAGACATGAGGAGTTGTTATGAGCATTCAGATTCCAGAGAAAGTTGCTGAGGGTTTAGAAGGAAGATATGGAGTTGTGTTATCTGGGTAGTATCCTTTGGTTCGTTAACTTCAGATTGTATGAAAAAACCTCCTCTAAATTACTGCTTTTTGGTTGGCTTTTTTCTTTATTACCTTAAAATGTTTTAAGAGTATCTGGAGCTAGATGATGTTTTTTACTAAAGAGCAAGGCTGTGACAGAAACCTGGTTTCTGACAGTGATGCTGTTGAAAATATATGCAGTTTTGAGCAAATTGTTGAAAGAGCATTTTCACTCTTTTAGTTTCTTAGGGGTGAAATTTCAGCAAAGAAAAATCATAACTAGGTTAAATTTCTCACTCTGTAAAAAGGGGATAAAGGACCTAGATATGAATCTATTGCCAAGTACATTTCTTGGCTATAGGCCCAAACTCTGAAATCTGAGGACTTTTGACTTCCTGAAGTATTATAGAGCAGACATCATGGTATTTATCATGACTGTCCTTGACTGCAGAAGACATTTTTTATAAATCAGTCATGTTAATCTTGAATATCACTTAGAAAATAGATTTTTACAGTTTCTTCTGTGGCTTCCAAACCATTTGTCTATATAGAAGGCCAGGCACACTGTTCTGTTTTGAATGTCCATAGCTGTGTGGTACTGCACATTTGCCGAAAAACAGTACTGGGGGAAAAGTATCAGGACAGATAACATGACAGTCTATGGGAATGCTCATAGTTTCTGACAGCTCCATTTTCTTCTGCCATCTGTGTCCTCAGTCTTTCTGGAAATTATGGTGCATCAGCAGTTCTGTTTTATTACCCAAAGCTAAATCAGTTTAGAAGGATATTTGATATGGCAGCAATTTCTTGAGTTGCCATAGAAAAACTAGAATATTTAACACTCAAATAAAAGAAGTTGTACATTGTGGACTTATAATTACTAGTATGTGTATATTTAGTATCAGAAAATATTTTCCATATCTCTGAGCCTTCAGATCTTTCCCCCAAATTACTCTGACCGTTTAGAGTGTCTTTTAAACAAAAAAGCCCCAAAAAACCAAAACCAAAACAAAAAAAAAACAAAAGCAAACAAAAACCCCACACTCAAATTTGATCTGTTTTATCTTCAGAGAAAAGAAAGCATAGAGACATGTGTAAACCTTCCAATGCCCTGGAAAAATCCTCAGAATTCCTTGCAGAATCCGGGGGGAGCAACCTCTGCCCTGCTGTTTCCTGCTGTGTTGTGCCAACAGCACCTCCTGCTTAGGCACAGGTTTATCCCATCATTTGACTGCATGGATTTTCTACATGAGCCATGAGAAAATCTGCCTTGGTGGGTAGGTCAGAAATAAATACAGCAGTATCTCTGGACAGTGTACTTTTACTGGGATATGCAGACCATTGTTTATTCAATATGCAAGCATTTGCAGTGTAGGGAACTAGAAACTCCTTTCATGCCTAAGTCCTATGTATAATAATGCAAGTTCTTGTGTATCTTGTGCAGGGATTAAGTTTGGAGCAGGTCAGTATTTGTATGCATCAGAGGGAGATTTTGCCACTGGTTTTAGTGGGGTCACTTTGAGCAAGCTGCAAACTGGAACTCACAATGCTGTTTTAAAGACTCCTAAGCTCTCTTCTAAAGGATTTCTGTACTTGTTTTACCCTGGTGGTTTTATAATATTCCCATTACATCTTTCATTCTTCTTAGGTGATCATGTTTTTTCTAGTCATGGAGCTGAAAGGTGGAAAACTTTTCTCCTATTTCTGTTCATTTAATTACAACCAATATATAAACCACAGACAAATACTTTGTGACCCTTCCTCCCTTTGTTTCTGTTTACTGAATGCTTTTGTTTCATCTGTCAGTGTCAGGATCTTGAAAAACTTCTGAAATGCAGCACTGGTGGTGGACTCCAGCACTTAAAAAAAGTGGAGAACAGATCCTTGATGTTTATAAGTCAACAGTACTCCACTGACTTTCACTACCAGAAGAGATGAGTCAGGAATATGAAGTTAACATTTTGAGAGTTGTTTGGAGATGTTTTTTTTAGTGTTTTCTTGTTGTTGGTTTTGGTTTTTTGGAGTTTGTTTTTGTTTTTGTGGGGATTTGGGAGGTTGTTTTTTAGGGTCTTTTTGGGTTTTTTTTTTGGGGGGGTGTTGGTGGGGTTTTTTTGTGTTTTTTTTTTTTTTGTTTGTTTGTTTGTTTGTTTTTGTTGGTTTTTTTCCCCCTAATTTATGGAATATAGTGAAACATAAATTTTAAAAATGCTCCTTTGTGGCTCGTTTTCCCACCTGAAGGATTTTTTTCTCTTCGCTCTATGATTTTCATACAACTCTTAATAATAATCAGTATTTTTCTGATTTCTGGGTACTGTAAATTTTTGTTAGACCTGCCCACCAAAGCTGTTTCAAAACTCATTGTATCCGCATGAAATGAGAATAAACTCCTTTCACTTATTTACAAATTTTACATTGGCTTTCAACTTCAGCTGATAACACATTCTTATGATGGAAGTGGGATGCAGTGGCACGTATGTACCATCAGCCTAGCTCTGCTGATGGAATATGTGCTGGAACATTTGCTGATATACTGCTATACATCTGATATGCTGATATTCATCTGTTTCTGTGGGTGATTTGGCTGTCTAGAAGATGTCTGCTTTCTTAGCCCAGCGACACAGAGCCAGCTATCCAATAGCAGAGGTTAGAAGCTCTTCCTTAGATGAAAACTGGCCTGAGGGAGTCAAGTGGGAAGATCCTACCAATTTTATGAGGCCAAGTGGAAATTCAGTGCTTGAAGATGAAATTCAGGTTTCAAAGCATTGTAATTTTTTATGATACCCATTTTTCATGATACATTGGCCTGGTGGCCTATGTACTAGTATAGATGTGGATTCTTTTCCTGATGGCACTCCTTGTTTCTTCTAACTTTTCCCATGTCCTCTTCTGGGATCTGTAATCAGCCTCACAGTCACAAAGGGATCATCTTACAACACATTTTACAAAGAGGGACATCTCTTTTCACTTGCTGCAGTTCTCTAATCTGTCTTACCAGTATCTTCTCATTGCTGAGGAGATGGTACTGTCCTCTAGAAACTCCAACAGTATTTGCCAGTAGCACATTAAACACCTTCATGTTGACTGGAAGAAGTTCCCCAGTCCTTACTGCTCAAACAGTATGCTTTTGCTGGCTGTCTGTGGGGTCATGTTAAGGCTGTTCTGACAGTAGACAAAAGATTGTTCTCTTTGGAGTTGACTGACTCTTCAAGGAAATTTTGGTGCTCCTTGATTTCATTTGACTCTTAAATTTTATAAAATTGAGGAAAATCTGGTTGATCACCTAGGACACATTTGTGGAAGAAGAACTGCTTTGAATGAGAATCCTCAAAAAGTTTGGGAACTATATAAAATGCTATAATTCTACAAGAAATTTCTACTGGTCAGACATAAGAAAGGACAAAGCACATGTTTTATAGCCAATAGAGTAGCCAGCTAATATATTTTTTTTCTTCAAGACAGGAAAGTCTGGGGAAGGGCTGACTGCAGTAAAGGCAGCTAAGTGCATATTGATGTTTACATGACAAATTGTTATTATCATATTTTAAAGGATGCAATCTTTTGATATTACTCTGGAGAGTGGTCTCACAGAGTGATCTCATGATAGTGAAATATAAATTGACACATAACATTCAGTATGTTAAGTACAAAAGACATTTGTGTAGGACAGATGGAGAAAGAGGGCATTATTTACATACAAATATATATTTTATACATATATACCTCCATGATAAGAAGCCCTGAAAACGTCAACCCAAAAATTGGATGTGGCCAAAGGTGCAAAAAAAAGCATGTGTAAGGAACAAGCCAGAAAATGCCATTAGTATATGGCATAAGTCTCCAGCATATCCATTTTTGGAAATCATGGACATTTTCTGATCACTTCACCCCTAGAAAAACAGGTATGGCAAAGAATGTCACAAAGAATGGAAGCAACACCAAGAAAATGGTCTCAAATACAATGAAAGGCTGAAGAGAAACCTGTACTTTGTAGGAAAATGCCCTGAAAAAGTTTAAATAAAAACATAAAATATATGTGGAATGATTAATTCATTTTTTCAGCTCAGAAAGCTGTTGTAATTGCAAACAAGGAGCTCTGGCTGAGGGATACCTGTGCAGTTGTGCCCACAAAGCAGCAGAATCACGTTTTAAAAGTCAAAATCTATTTGGTTTTGATTTGTCACCATATTTTCACTTTTGGATCATTCTGGATTTTTAGGAAACCTCTTGTTTTCTTTCAACACTTTTCTTTCAGTGCTACAGAACTATATGATTTCTCATTACATAATCTCCATTTTCCTATGTCCATGCTCTTCTTTCTGGACTGGTGAACTTTGCCTCAATACTTGAGAATGGAGTTTGAAGCCTTCTTGGTTGTAATTTTGACAGGATATTTTGGAATAGCTTTGTTCACTCTAGTGAGCCTAGTGAGTTCTAATCTTATGAAGACTCATAATATGTGACATGATGGTTTAATAGTATTTGCAATGAAGCTTTGCAGCAGTCATGTAACAGTAATGTGATGTAATACTTGAGTAAATTAAAGTATTCCCCATAGTAAAGGCTACGTCCTACTGCTGACAAACAGTTCTGTACATGCTTGGCTTTGTTCCCCCTTTAACACCCAAATGCAACATCATCCATCAAAGAACAAGGGATATACATCCTACTCATAGGACAAAGCCCTGAGATTGTATTTTTCAGGGCATTGACTCTGACAGGCTCAAGGGCTGTGGTGGATATTCAACAGAGCAGGAATTTGGAGTGTGAGAGTGCATGGAAGGGAGCTGGTTCATTGAATGTGTGATCAGAATTACAAACATTAGAAAGAGGAGATCAACAGACCTTGTCTGTGGCATTAGTTGGGGTATTTGGAAAGTGTCCTGTCCAGTATTTTTAAAAACTAAGTGAACAAATGAAGAGAAAACTTAAATCAGTTACTGTCATTCCAGACCATCTCCCACGGGTTGTGAGCACTGCTCACTTGTCACACTCACTATCCTCCAAATGCAGGCAGACAAGTTTAGCAGCCACAGCATCCTTGTGCTTCTACCCCTTAGGTGGGTGCAGAAAGTGGCCTCTCCAGCACAGGAGCAGATTGTGAGGGCTCAGTAAAGCCAGCACACTCGGGACACTCTGCATTGCTGACCATACCTCACTAGCATTCAGCATGGTTGGGCAGTACAGCCAAGAGTTGCCTGTGCGAGTTGCCACTACAGTGACACCCAGCCCACAA